>NC_141996.1:58511385-58835885 GCF_049901715.1 Pseudonaja textilis
TTATGTCCATGGAACTGGTGGGAGTTCCCAACCAGGTCCCGCTGTTTGAGCGGGAGCACCAGCCGCTCCCATTGGCTGGCTCCGTTTGACAGTCGGCTATATAAGCCAGCTGTCGAGCAGAGCCAGCCCGTTGTCGCCCGCTAGTCTGCAAGTTAGCAAGCAGACGCGACAACCCTTTATTCCCTGCAATAAAGCCTTGTTAGTTGTACGCTCTGGTCTCATGCCTCTTCCTTACCATCGCTCTACAACACTTAGGATGTTGGCTATTTTTTGGTCAGTGCCGAAGGCTGTCCTGATATTGTTTTGTGGAGAATTTTGCTGATTTTGTCTGTGGTGCCTTTGATGTAGGGGAGGAATGCGATACCGTTGTCTTGTTCTGTGCCTTGGTTTTTTGGGGGTATCTCTCTTCAGATTAGGTTGGTAATTGTGTTTCTTTGGAATCCGTTGGAAATTAATACATTAGTGTTATGTCTCACCTCTGCCCACGAGGTGAGAGTCCAAGTTTCCAAAGGAATATAAACAAGCAGACAAGACCAGTAATGACAGGGTTAAATTCCTTTGGCTGGAGAAGTCCTTGGCAGTCTCCCACAAGCTGCCTGCCAAGTCCGACAATAAAGCAAGAACATAAATCACAGGCAAACGCCACACACAGAATTTGTCAAAGCTTCTATCCCAAATTAACAAATTGTCCCGAATGAGAATCCAGAGCTAACACACCCACTTTTATTCCCTGAGGGGCATGTCAGTCTCTCATCTCAATCCCTGATTTGTCCTTTCCTTCTACATTGCATCTCACGCCTACGCCAACATTCCTCAGTTTGGTCCTCAGCCAGAGGCTCCGCTATGCTCTCCTGATTATCTGCCGACACCTGAGGCACAACCAGGGAGGAAGGTCCTGGGGAGGAAGGCAATTCCAAATCCTCCAGCAAAGCAGGCTCAAACCTCAGAGCCAAATCCTCCTCTTCCTCATGGCTCAAGTCTGTGTCTTCTAACAGAGCAGGCTCAAACATCTGAGTCACAACACGTTAGTGAGGGTGTGTAGTTCTGTTCTCAGGTGGTCTTTGTCAGCTAGGCATTTGGTTCTGGAGATGAGGGTCTTGGCTACGGAGTTGATCTGTGCAGGGTGGTGATGGGATTGTGCATTTAGGTAGCAGTTGGTGTGTGTTTTTTTCCTGTAGATGGTGTGTCCTAGGGAGCCACTGGGTTTTTTGTAAATTAGGACGTCCAGGAAGGGAAGTTGGTTGTTGGTTTCTGTTTTCATGGTGAATTGTATTTTGGGGTGTAGGTTGTTAAGATGTGTGAGGAAGTTGTCCAGTTTTTCTTTCCCATGTAGCCAAATTATGAAAGTGTCATCTACATATCTGTTTGGGTTTGTGTTTGGATTTGGATTTGTCTAGAGCGTTGGTTTCAAAGTGTTCCATATATAGGTTAGTGATGACGGGTGAGAGGGGTGAGCCCATGGGTGCTCCTTCTATCTGTTTGTATCTTTGTCCATTGTGGATGAAGTATGTGTTGGTTAGGCAGTGGTTGGTCAGATATGCAAAATGCTGCACTCTAGAATGCCTTTAGGATCCTATCCCAAAAGCGAAAATGTGTGTATAATTTATGTGCAGGGAACAACCAGTGGTAGAATTCAAATAATTTAACAACTGATTCTCTGCCTAATGACCGGCTGGGTGGGCCAGCTTCCTTCAGCACTCTGCCATTCAAGACGGTGCAAGAGTGAATTACAAAATGTGGGCTTTGCTTTGTAACATTCAAATCCAGCAAGCAAGCAGTATGAACTGCACAGAAAATACACTTTTGTTTGGTTATGAAGAAATATCCCCAAAGTCAGATGTACACTAAATGTAGATTGACTTTTTGCCACACATCTTCCCAGCAAACAGCAAATTTTGAAGCTCTAGGTGAAGAGGATTCATTTTAGGATGAGTAACCACAATTTATATGTTGGAGGTTCCTAAAGGAATGCTAGGAAACTCTGTATTTTAAAGAAAATTTGAGGGTGTCAGTCTGTGCTCCATTCAAAATCCAAGAAAGAAATACTTAGACTCCATAGATTAGAGGAAAGATATCTTTTACTGAAATTCGAAGTGGAAGCTACAGGTAGAATTCTGAATCTGAGAAATTAGGCGCGCAGATCACATATACAAAGTGATGGAATTGTTCCCATCCCCCCAAAGTTCAAAAGATTCTTCCAATTAAAAGTTCTGAATATGATCATGTGGGCATCTTCAGGTGGTGATGAGGCCTCTGTCCGTTGACCTTGACATATTTTGATAAAGATGCGCAGTTGCGCAAAGGAAAGAAAGCTAAGCAAGAAAATAGAAACTTAAGAGCAGGAATTTATACTCCCCCCCACTCCTCATTTTTTCAACACAAGAATGTAACACCTCCAGCTCTCTTCCCAGACACAACCCCTCCCCCTGTTACTCATGGCAGCCGAAAGATGCAAAGCAGTAGAAAAGATCTTGGAGGCTGACAGAGGGAGGGATGCAGAATAATCCTTCTCTGCCTGAGGCTGTAGAGACCTGGCATCCATCAAAACACTTTCTGTGAAGCAACTGATCAACACTGACAGGATAAGCCACTTGTTTTGTTTGAGCAATGAGAGGCTGAACCAGAGCATGAGTGCAACAATACTTTATTTTACAATAAAGGGCTGACCGTGCTTGCCAAGCCTGGAACTGGCTCGCAGCAATCAGCAACCGGTTGGACCCCACAGCCTGCTTTTATAGCTGGCTGCTGGGGAGAGCCAACCAATGGGAATGGGGGAATAACGCCCACGTAAAGTGAGTGGACCTGAGTGAGAACTCCTTGAGTCCTCAGGACATAACACCCCTTCCCCCAGATGCGAACATGCATAGTCCTTGAGGTAGACGGGGGGTTTGTGTTGGCGCCCGAACGGCGCAACTCGGGAACATTGTCTGTCTGTTCGGTACCAGTCTGTGATGGTCGAGCCGGCATAGTGTCGCCAACACTCTCTCTGGACTGGGCATCCTCGGGAAACACCGGGTTGGTTACTGGGGTCGAGCTCGTGGGTTGGATCTGGCTGGTCAACTCTCTGGGCGCTGTTGTCCGAGTTTGGGCTGACCGGAACGACCGCTGGTGCAGACTGGTCGCTGGGTGCGATGTGGCTGGGCGGCGGATGAGGCGGTTCCCCTTCGACTGGAGACTCTGGACTCTTGTTGGCAAGGGTGCTGAGGCGCCTTCTAAGCTGGTCAATATGTCTCTCCAGACGCGACCATCCTCCAGCCTGACTCTATACGATCTCGGCCCGGTGATGGCGATGACCTCGCCTGGAATCCAAAGTGGGTCCCGCGAAATTCCTTGCGAATATCGGTTCCTGTAACAAGAAATGTCTAACCCCGACGTAGAAGCGAGGGAGAGTCAGGGCAGTATTGTGGGTGCAATCTGTCCAATACAGTCCTCAGGCGCCGGCCCATCAGAAGTTCCGCTGGGGACTTATTGGTGACTGCACAGGGGTTGAGTGTTGGCTCATCAGGAACCGTCGAGTTTGTGGTGCCAGTCATCCCTGCCAAACCTAGCGAGGGCCTCTTTGGTGGTCCTGACGGCCCGTTCAGCCAACCCATTACTGGCAGGGTGAAATGGGGCCGTGAAAATGTGGCGAATGCCCAGGTTGGCAGCAAAACGGCTGAATTCTACTGATGCGAACTGTGGGCCATTATCGGAGACAATGGAGTCGGGTAGTCCATGTGTAACGAACAGGCGCGTTAACACGTTGGTGATTGCTAGTGTGGTGGTCGTGGATAGCTGCGCCCACGCCTATCCATTTGGAATAAGCGCCCACGACCACTAGGAACATCTTTCCATGCACGGGCCTGCCAGATCGATATGGATTCTAGACCAGGGCGTTGGCGCTCCCATCTGGTAGGGGTGGCGATGGGGGAGCAGGACGGGATTCCTGGCAAATGCTGCAGGAACTTACCCAATTGACAATGTCCTCATCTAGACCCGGCCACCACACGTAGCTGCGTGCTAACGCCTTCATTCTCACAATGCCGGGGTGTCCCTCGTGCAACGCCTCCAGGACTCGGGTACGCAGCGAGGTCGGAATGACCACTCGAGTGCCCCACAGTAGACAACCCTGCAAACTGGACAGCTCCTGCATGCGAGTCTTAAAGGGTGCGAATTTGTTATCGATGTTGCCTCCCGGCCACCCCCTCCTCACCCAGTCGAGCACCTGGGCGAGCGTTTGGTCTGCCTTGGTTTTAGCGGCAATGTCAAGGGCGGTGATGGGCAGGTCCAACTGGGTGATTTCAAAAATGGCGTTGACAGGAGCTGGGTCTTCAGCCGGAGCGGGTAAGGGGCAGCGACTGAGAGCGTCGGCGTGGGATAGAGTTTTGCCCGGGCGGTGAATAAGTTTGTATGAATAGGCCGCTAGGAAGAGTGTCCACCTTGTCATTCTAGGGAAAGGACTTGAGGTGTCTGTTTGTCGCCGGCCAGTAGGCCCAGGAGGGGCTTATGGTCGGTGACCAGTTCGAAGAAATGGCCAAAAAGGAATTCGTGAAACTTTTTCATGGCTGCAACAGCTGCTAGGGCTTCCTTGTCTATTTGGCTGTAATTTCGCTCCGTGGCCGAGAGCGTCCTGGAGAAAAAGGCGATGGGGGCCTCGGCGCCATTGGGGGAGTCTGTGACTAAGGACCGCCCCAATTCCAAAAGGGGATGCGTCTGCTGCCAGTACTAAAGGAAGGTTGGGGTCGAATTGGATGAGCACTGCCTCTGACGTAAGTAGTGATTTGACGGCGTTAAATGCCTGGTCTTCTTTGTGCCCCCAGTGCCACGGTGACTTTTTGTCTAGTAATCTGTGTAGGGGTTCGGCTACTGAGGCTTTATGGGGCAAGAAGGATGCATAAAAGTTTAGGAGCCCCAAGAAAGCTTGTAGCTCCGTTTTGGAGGTCGGTGTGGGAGCTTCGTGGATTGCCCTAACCTTGGACTCCAGGGGGTGAATGCCAGAGGCGTCAATTTTATAACCCAGAAAGTCCACCTGTCTAGTGGCAATGGCACATTTTTCTTTTTTTTAACCTGAGGCCATGCTGTCTGAACCTCTCTAACACTGCTCGCACTCTCTGGAAGAGTTGGGGTCTGTCCCTGGCTGAGACCAAGATGTCGTCGAAGTAGGGTACTACACCAGGGAGGCCCTGTAAAATCCGCTCCATGAGGGACTGAAAAATACCCGGGGCAACGCTTACGCCAAATTGGAGACGCTTGCATCGGAAGGCACCCCTGTGAGTGACGATGGTCTGAAGTTCCGCTGTTTGGTTATCAACAGGGAACTGTTGATATGCTTGAGACATGTCCAATTTAGCAAAAATACTGCCCGGTTCAAATGTGTGCAATAAGTGCTGAATGACGGGCACAGGGTAGGCGCTAACTTGTAAATATTTATTGATTGTTGTCTTGTAGTCCGAGCAAATTCTCAGGCTACCATCTTTTTTGAGGGTGTGACAATGGGCGTCTCCCACTTGGCGAAATCTGTTGGCTCAATGACCCCTTGTTTTAGTAGCTTATCCAATTCAGCGTCTAGTTTTGGTCGAATAGCAAATGGAACTCTACGTGGTTTTAATCTGATTGGGACTGCCTGGGGTCAACGGTGAACGAGATGGGGGTTCCATTATAACACCCCAGCTCCTCACTGAACACATCTGCGTAGTCAGCGAATAAGGAGTCAGTGTCTGAGGTTGAGACAGCATGGACTCCTGTTAACCCTAGGCCGAGGTGGGGAAACCAATCGAGCCCCAATAAGGTGGGTAGATTGCCGTTAACTACCACTAGAGGTAGGTGGCCTTTAAAAGCTCTAAAACTGACAAAGAACTTGCCTCTGTCGATCACGGGAATGGCCTTCCCTGGTAGTCCTTCAGACCGAACTGGCATCTCTGAAGCCGGGTAGTAGATAGGCTGGGGTGGAGTCTCTTGAGGGTGTTCCACGAGATTATTGAGAGCGCTGACCCTGTGTCAACCTCCATGTGGCACGGTTTACCTTCTAGGGAAACGGAGAGAGAAATTTTACTAACAGTGTGGCAAGTACGCCTGGCAAGGCGGTGCGTGCGACAGTTTAATACTTGCCTCTGTGGTCCCGAGTGCGAGGACGGGGTCTGTGTGCAGCGCTTTGGGGGCTTGGCAGACTCTCGCAATGTGCCCCTCTTATGGCAGTTGTTGCAAACGGCTCCTTTAAACTTGCAGGTGGCCCTTTGATGTGATCCCCACAGGCTAGGCACAGAGTGATGTGCTTGGGTGGACCGGTGTATTCTTGTTTGGCCCCTACCTGCGACCGTCTGTCATTGGTGAGGCGATGGACATCGTTCTCATCGTTGTGGGCTTCCTCCCGCTTCTACCTCTTCGGAATGGACTGGGAACGATGCTAGCTTGGCGCTTGGGCCCTGAATTTCGGTGGCTGAGTTCGTTGCTAGCTCGGCTGCTAGGGCCTCCTCTACCGCTTGCGCGAGGTTGAGGTCTTTTTTAGCTAGCAGTCGCCTCTGTAGGTTGAGATCCTTGACCCCACAAACTAATTGATCGAGGAGCATGTCCTCCAGGTATGTTCCAAACCCGCAGTGCAGGGCTGCTGTTCTGAGGGCGGCCATATATTGGTTGATGGTCTCCTTACTTGATTGCTTCCTCATTCGGAACGTGAACCTCCTGGCGATTTGTGAAGGCCTGGGAGCGTAGTGGTTTGTGAGGATCTCAAGCAACTCGGACCACGGAACGTTTTTCAATTCTCTCAGCGCCACGAGTGCTGCAGCGGTATCATAAACGGTGGCTCCGCAGTAGATTAGGAAATAGGATTTTTTCCGATGCTCTCCCGCATCCGCCAGGCCGACCGCATCGATGTAATGATTGAAACGGTTCTTATACGATTCCCACTTCTCTTCGTCTGGTTTAAACGCCGGGAATACTGGATTGGAACTCATGGTGCTGGAACGGCTGGGCTACCTGCGGAAAAATCTCTCTGGGACTACGAGCGCTCGTGAGTTACTAGTGATATCAGCTCTGGAGAGGTTTTTTGCTACCTCTCTTTCTCTCTCTCTGGGTTACCACGTTGGCTGCTAGCCGTTGGAGGTGTCTTGATTCGCGCCAAAAAAGTGGGCGTTAGTGACTCTCTACAGCGCTGTGCTGTGATTCCTACTGGCTCGAAATTCAAATGACACCTGTTTGAATTTCGCGCCAAATGCAGAGCGGCTGCGGCTCGCAGCGCTTCACTTTCCCCGTAGCGGGGCTAACAAGCGGCTACAGACGCTTCTAACTATTTGACTCAGACCGCTTTCTCTGGCTGCGGATCTGCGTTTGCTCTTTTTGATCGCTCGTTTCGTTAGCTGACCGCTCTCTCTGGCTGCGGATCAGCGTTTCCCTTGTCGCCAGCCGATCGCTCTCTCTGGGCTGTGGATCGGTGGCTAGTGACTCAGCGGTTGCAAGGTGCTTCTGGTAGCCATCCCATCCTCGTCGCCAGTGTTTTGTTTGAGCAATGAGAGGCTGAACCAGAGCATGAGTGCAACAATACTTTATTTTACAATAAAGGGCTGACCGTGCTTGCCAAGCCTGGAACTGGCTCGCAGCAATCAGCAACCGGTTGGACCCCGCAGCCTGCTTTTATAGCTGGCTGCTGGGGAGAGCCAACCAATGGGAATGGGGGAATAACGCCCACGTAAAGTGAGTGGACCTGAGTGAGAACTCCTTGAGTCCTCAGGACATAACACCACTGGTATATGAAAATAAGAGCAAACTCCACTCCCTTCTAATACTGATGATATTACCTACTTTGGTAATGAAACATCTGTAAGAAAACCATCAAGCTCAGAGAGCACCAAGGGCCCCACAGTTCAACCCTGAGCTACAAATATTCTTTTCTATTGATAAACACTTTTTGGTTAGAGGGACTCAAAGCCTGTCTTATATGAGATGGTTCCCACTGGATTTCATTCTAAATTTTGATACGATTTCTGTAAATAAGGAATGTAGAATTATAATGGCTGATTATTTGATCGTCATACATTAAAAATATAAGCTAAGGGATAAACAAATAAAAAATAAATTAAAAAAAAGGCTCAGGAAAGAAAAAGAGAGAAAATGTAAGTAAGAGGAAAAGAAGGAAAATTGAAAAAGAATGACTTTCAACTTTCTTTGGTACAAATATAAGTGAAAAATGTATCAACCTCTTACTCTAAGATTAACATTTGTCTACATTATTTCCATAATCCCATATCTAATCAAAGCCCCAGATCAATTTCAGTTTCTCACAAAAAGTCCAGTAATAGTTCATATAGCTTTAATCACTATTTGTTAAGTAAAGCACAATTGATTTATTTAATTGCACCAAACTCTAAATAAAACAGGAATGGAAAATCCTAAATTCTAGTGTAGATCCATGCTTCTCAACTTTGGCAACTTTAAGGTACATGGACTTCAATTCCCAGAATTACCAAGGCAGCATGATGTTTTGCCAAGACTGAAAAATGCTGATCCAGATAGGGATTTTTCCATTCCTCTTTTACTGGTTTTTACTTACTTATAAGCAACCATAATACAAAATCCTCACTTCCACCCCATCCCAGAGCATCTACCATTCCCTCACTAACCTGATTTCCAGCTCCATTCTCCTGGGTGCAGGGCAACAAAAGAAGACCATGTGACTGCCAGCCTCCAAACTGATCAGTGGAGCTGGTCCATTTTCCACCTCCCAGCTGATCAGCACAGCTCCCAGTCATGCCCCTGCAGCCTCCACACCCTGAATGGCAACCCTGGTGGATCAATTATTATATAACAACACTAGATTAAACAAGTGCCTTGACCTCATCTTCTGCAAAAGCTCAAACTCAATTTACGGCCTACAAATACAGGAACCTTTTTCAAACAGTGACCATAACATGATTGAGTTTTGTCTAAATTTACACCCTCTCAAAGAGATTCATAATGATGGATCTCCAACATGCAACTTGTAAAAAGCCAATTATGAACTCATACCTGTCCAGTTATCTCTTGATTGGCAATTCTATTCTCTGGCTGTAATACTACAGAAGAACATTATAACGCTTTCTTGTTTGAACTTGAAAGAGTCATTAAACTATATGTTCCATTAGTAACCCCCCAAAACAAAAAACAATTTACCCAAAATAATAAGAAAATTTCAATCTAAAAAAAATCTCTATGGCAAAAAACCAAAACTAGATACATAGCGAACTTAAAAACTGATAAAATACCTTATGCCGACAAATGAAGGCAGAATGCACCAATTACCACTGCAAGCAAGAAGAAAATCTTATATGCATAAAATCCACCCACACCTTCTATAATTTTGTAAACACCAAACTTAAAGACTCAAAAACCATCCCACCCAGAAAAGGACCAAATGGGAAAAACTGTAGTGATGAAGCCGTTAAGGCAAATCACTTCAACACATTCTTCAGTTCAGTCTTTGTAAACAGCAATGGCTCATGCCCCACATTTCCTAGTCGTACCACAACTAACTGCAATGATCTACTACATATTGACTTTACTGATGATAATGTAGAAAAGGCACTATGTTACCTGAAACCATCCTTATCTATTGGCCCTGATGGCTTATGTGCACTTCTTTAAAAAGCTCTCCACTGCCGTTACAGAACCCTTAAGCATAATATATGAGATATCATTCAAAACCAGCTCCTTACCGAACCTATGGTCCTTAGCAATGGTCATCCCTATCTTCAAAAAAGATGACTCCAGCTTGGTTGAAAACTACAGACCAATCTCATTGTGTTGTGTCATGTGCAAAGTCATGGAATCAATCCTTAACCAATGCATTACCCTACACCTAGAGTCAAACAACTTATTCTCCAATAAACAATTTGGTTTCAGAAAAAAATTGTCCTGCAATTTGTAACTTCTACACTGCAAAAACATATGGAGTACACTACTTGACCAGGGTAAAGCAATTGATGTAATTTACATAGACTTCTGCAAAGCCTTTGATTCAGTGGTACATGACAAACTACTGTTAAAATTAAATTCTTATGGCATTTCCGGATTCCTTCATAAGTGGATTACTGCTTTCCTATGAACAAGCCATGCACCAGTTAACATCAGTGTCCCCCAAGGCAGCATTCTAGGACCCACACTCTTTATACTCTATATAAATGACCTTTGTGATCACCTTATAAGCAACTGCGCCCTCTTCACTGATCATGCAAAACTATTCAACACCACCAACAGTGCTTCCATCCTTCAAAGCAACCTTGATTATGTGTTATGTCTCACCTATACCAACAAGGTGAGAAGTCCAAATTTCCAACTGAATACAAACAAGCAAGCAAGTCCAGTAATTACAGGGTTAAATTCCTTGAGCCGATAAAGTTCTTGGCAGTCTCACACAAGTTGTCTGCCAAGTCCAACAAGAAAGCAGGAATATAAATCACAAGCTGTCACCGCACACAGGATACTCCGAAGCTTCTCTCACTAAGTAACACGTTGTCCCGAACAAGTTCCCAGACCGAACACACCCACTTTTATTCCCTGTGGGGCATGTCAGTCCCTCATCTCAGTCTCTGATTCATCCTTTCTTTCTGCATTGCAGCTCACACTTTTGCCTGCATCGTTGCCTCGCATCAAGCCAGCATTCCTCAGCTTGATCCTCAGTCAGAGGCTCTGATACGCTCTCCTGGTTATCTGCCAACACCTGAGGCACGATCAGGGAGGAAGGGCTTGCTGAAGAGGAAAGTCCTGGGGAGGAAGGCAACTCCAAATCCTCTAACAAAGCAGGCTCAAACCTCAGAGACAAATCCTCCTCTTCCTCATTGTCCAAGTCTTCGTCCTCTAACAGAGCAGGCTCAAACCTCCGAGCCACAACAATTATGTGTCTAAATGGTCAAACGATTGGTGACTTCAAATCTCGACCAACAAAAGCTCTGTCCTACATATCAGTAAAAAAAATCAGTACATCAAATACAAACTAGGCAGATATGACTCGTTGACGACCCTCACTCTGTCAAGGACTTGGAGTACACATATCAAATGACCTAAGCACCAGAGTTCACTTCAACAGCATTTCCAAAAAGGCTTTAAGAGTTGTAAATCTAATCTTACAAAGCTTCTCCTTTGGTAATACTGATTTGCAAACTAGGGCATACAAAACCTTTGCTAGACAAATACTTGAATACAGTTCTGCTGTCTGGAATCCACACTGTGTATCAGACATTTATACAATTGAGGGAATCCAGAAGTATTTTACAAGAAGAGTACTACACGTCTCTGTTCACAACAGAATACCCTACACCACCAGGCTTGAGATTTTAGGCATAGACAATCTTGAACTACACCGGCTAAGATTGGACTTAAGCATAGTACATAAAATTATCTGTTACAATATATTACCAGTTATGACTATTTCAGCTTTAACCACAACAACACAAGAGCACCCAACAGATATAAACATAATGTAAACCACTCCAAACTTGACTGCAGGAAGTACGATTTCAGCAACAGTCAATGTCTGGAATTCACTACCTGACTCTGTTGTCACATGCTCAAACCCTCAAACTAACCTCTATTGACCTCACCCCATTCCTAAGAGATCTGTAAGGGGCATGGATAAGTGCACAATCATGCCTACTGTCCCTGTCCTATTGTCCCCAATTATTTGTACCTATTTCATGTATTTATACTTATGTCTATTCTTATATCTATTATATTTTAAGCAATTGACAAATTAATTAAATAAACAAACAAACAAACTTAAAACCACTTTGCAAAGCTGGAAATCATAAGGGTTAGACCTAAGTGCAGCACACGTGCCTTGATTTTCCAAATCAGATACAAATTGGATTCCCATGCTCTAATGCCATTTGTTTTTGGGTTAGTGCAATGTATGAACTCTGCTGTTGTGGTTTAATGATAATCAGGCCACTACAATTTCCATAACAAGAATCTTCTCTTCCATGCACACTGATTGTGTTTGAATCTGTCCACAATGATTTTATCCAGTCTATCTCCAATGAAAGAATATCAGATGGTGACCTTGGAACTGATTCTTAGTGAAGATCTGCTGTGCCAGTAAGTGAAAAGCAAGGAGCTCACACTTATTATGAGAAGCAATATATTTATCCGCTAATACTTTAGCAGCTTGTTTCTTGAATAATGGTCCTGGAAATAATATGTAATTACAATAATACAGAAAAGCAATTTGGTATAGGAATTAAGGTAGCAGGCTAGAAACCCAAGAAACCGGGAGTTCTAGTTCCACTTTAGACATAAAGTCAGCGGGTGATCTTGCATTAGTTGCTTTCTCTCAGCCCCAGGAAGGAGGCAAGGACAAACCACTTCTGAAAAAGCCTTGCCAGGAAAACTGCAGGGATCTGTCCATGTAGTTGCCAGGAATCAATACTAACTCAAAGGCACACAATTCTTTTTAGTAATAATAAGAATGATTTAATAGGGAATGAATGACATTTATATTATCTTTGCAGATTTTGATCTTTAAGCTATGATGATTTGAGAAAGTACTGATTCATAGAAATAACAGCTACAGATTTTCAACAAAAGCTTATGCAGGGCCCACGGTTACTGTTTGATGCATCTCGCCTCTCTCAGTGGTCGGCTTGTTGCTTCTTCTGCTCCGGCTGAAGGTACTTCACCTGTTTCCGGGTTAGTTTGCCCTGCTTCTGGAGGGTGACCCTGGCCTCTGTTGGTGGTTGCTTGGCTGGGCTGCCCTGCAGACCTTCACGATGTGCCCTCTTCAGTCATATCTCTGGCAGATTGCATTGCGGAAGCGGCATTCTGACCGTGGGTGGTTCCCTTCGCACCTGACACACCAAAAGTTTTTTCTTCCCTTGTCTTGGTTCTTTGGGGCTCACTCTGATCATAGTTGATGTATTTCTTCATCCTCATCCAGATCGGATTCTGATTCAATGTCCCCATGGTGTATGGTGGCTGCCTCTCTTTGCTGTGGCATCTTATTCATCTTCTTCATGGCTGCAGCCGACTGTTGGGGTGCTTCCATTGCAGAGGCTTCTTCCAGGGCCTCCTTGAACATTATTTTGGGTTTTGCCAGCAACTGGCTCTGGAGGTTTAGATCTCGGAGTCCTAGGACTAGGTGATCTCTCATTGCCTTCTCCATGTTTAGGAACTCGCACGTGGCTGTGATTTCTCGCAGGGTCACTGTGAAGTTGCTGATGGTTTCTCCCTCCTTCTGATCTTGTTGGTAGAACTTGTGTCACCTCACTAGGCATGATGCTTGGGGCATGTAATGGGGTCTTAGGATCCGCTCTGGGTCAGGACAGGCCATCGTCTTCAATTTGTTGGATGAGGATAGTGCCTTTGCCATTTTGAATACCATGGGTCCACAGTGTGTGAGGAAGATGGCTCTTTTCCTCTGTTCCAATATGTGGAGGAGATCATTTCCTTCTAGGAATATATGGGATTGGTTGATGTAGGATTCCCAGTCTTCCGTGGCTGGATTGAAGGGCACTGGAGGGATGTTGGATCCTGACATTGTTCTGGTTGACTGTTCCATTGGTAACGGCTGCCAACTGCCATGTGGTCGGTGGTAAATCTGGTCCTTGTTGCTTCAGAATCTCACCTTCATCGCCAGTGTTAGATCATGGGCTGAGTGAAGACGCGGATACGCAGATCGGTAAAATTCTTTATTTTGTTTCTGCAGGAATTGAGGAACTCGAGCCATGGCTGCTCCTTTTTACAGGGGAGCTGTCCGTGGCTTCAGCCCAGTAACCGCCATTTGTTTTCCTGTTCCCACAGCTTAACCAATCACAGGTAAGTATGCAAATAACTAACATGATACTTTTCTCAAAAATATTTACAAACCTATGCAGTGCAACATAAAATGGTTCCTCAGCAAACCAACTTGTGAATGCTTATGAAACTTGTACAGTAACCAAAAGTTGAAAGCCTTCACAACCCTGTACAACAGGAGTGTCAAACTCAATTTCATTGAAGGCCATATCAGCATTGTGGCTGCCCTTGGGGGGGGGGAGGTGTGTGACTGGGTGGTCACAGCCCAGGTTGATGTCATTTGTGTTGGGGGGCCTGTGAGGGATTGGGCAGGGCTGAGAGTGATAGAGGGGTTTTCAGCAGAAGGGGGTGGGACCAGGGTGGGTGCCAGCACCTGATCCACTGGAGGACAAACAGAGGGGTTGTTGTGAAGCAACCCAGCCGGTCTCCATCATCGTCATGCTATGAACCCAGTGTGCTCTGCCCCTGCCATCAAACCTCATTCTTCAGCAAGCCTGTCACCTGCTCACTCACAAAGGCCCCAATGAATGGGAAAGATGGGATGCCCAAGAGGCAGCTGGGAGTCCACAGGCCACTCAGTGCAGGTGGGTCCAAGCCCTGTGACCACTGGGCTGATGCTCCAAGAAGCAAGCAGAGGCATCCAATCAAGCCTGCCAGATACCAGGGTGGCCACAGAGCCTTCTATATGTATAGTCACCTGCTTTGTCCCAGTTGTGGCAGCAAAGACAGATTATGGGGTTGCAATGAGGTAGCCCAGTTGGTCACTACCACATTGCATCCCCTGTGCGCTCAGCCTCCTCCCTCAAACCTCATCCTCCAGTGAGCCACTGCCCACCCTTCCCCTCACCTCATGGCACCAGCACTGGCAGCAGGTGAAGGTAGAGGCACACCATCCAGCCTGACTGCCTGGCCCATCCCAGCCATGATGGCAAGCAAAGACAGACAGTGGGAAGGAGCATGTAGTGAAAGTGAAGTGCTCAGACCAGTCAGCCTGCGGGGCAACATGGTCCCCAGGGACACCAAGCCCCACATGCGCTTGCCACCTCCTATGTGTGTGCCCAGGGGGAGGACTGGGTGTGATGACCCAGGGTGGGATACAAAATAAACACAGTCACAAAAAACAGGTGAAGCCCCTTTTATTCCTTCACTTTGCTTCCAAGCTCCAAATATCCTTGACTGGAGACAAAAAACTCCCACAGAAGCAGTTACCAGAAGAAGGAAATGCAGTTTAAATTATAAAGAGTAAAAAATAACACAAACCAGGCAAGATAAGGGCTGGAGGATGTCCACAGATAACAGAACACACACTGGGAAGGACACCAAACTCAGAGAGGAACCATAAACTAGATATATTTCCATGCTTTGTTTCCAGCACTTGCCAGTACGCATGTATGTCCTCTTATCCAATTGTCACAGCTGCAGCCCAGGAAGAGGATCAAGGCCCTCTCCTCCCAAGTAGACCATGTTTCTCCCTTATCCTCTCCTCCCTGCATGCCCTAGGATGGAGAGGGGATGGGCCTGGGTCCTTCTCTGACTGCCCAGTCGGCCTCTGCCCTTCCACAGCCTCCTCCACAACCTCCAGAGCCACACTTCCACTTCCTGTCAGTTGTTCCTCCTCTCCCTCAGAGTCAGTCTCCACTGGGGCAGCCCAGGGTCAGGACTGGGGCAGTCCTTCACAGGCTCCAGGGCAGCCACACAGATTTAAGTCTGGCCGTGTTCTAACCCAGAGGGCTGTCAGCAGGCTGGAGACTGGCACCCAGTTGGCCTGAGTCGGTCCTTTACTGCTTCCAGGGCAGCTCTGTGGACCAGATTTAACCACCTTGTAGGCCGGATCCAGCCCCAAAGCCTTGAGTTTGACATTGTCAGAGTTTACACAGGTCTATCATGTGTATCAACCCAGGAGGAATAATATACAAACAAGTGCTACAAGCAGTGTTGAAACAAACAGCAATTACAGCAGGGAAGAAACTTGGCAAACCAATAGACAACAGGCAACAAGCAAACCAGTGGTGGCAAACCTTTTTCTGCTCCTGTGGCAATTACTGGATTACTATGCATATGCTTGTGCACTCATGCTCACATGCCAGCACCAGAAGGCAATGTGTGCTGGCTCCCCCTGCACATGCGCACATAATCCCCCTGAAGCACGCTGTGCATCTGCACATGTGCGCAATTCTCCCCTGCAATTCCCCCCTGCACACCATGCGTCTCTGTGCATGCATGCATGATCACGCCTTGCGCAACATCCATCTGCGCATGAATGCGCAATCCCTCCACGTGCTGTGCTGTGCATCTCTGCACATGCCCATGTGTCTCCCACACCCCCATGCCCCCCAGCGTATGCACATCAGATACCTGACAATCTGCTGTCGGGCAGTGGCAGTGTGCACATGCGCAGTGGAGCTCTTCCGGGTGAGCTCTCGCATGCTGGGGGAAATGGCTCTGTGTGCCACTTCTGACACACATGTCATAGATTCGCCATCACTGGTCTAGTAGGACCTCCTCTTAAAGGGATAACAGCTTAAAGATCCTGCTGACTCATTCCCATCATTGCTTCAGCTGGTCAGCTCTTAAACTATCACCTCGACAGACACCCCTGCTTTACAACATCAAATCTAAGACAAGATATCATTATGTTGTGACTCCAGAGTTGGAATCTGTTCCGTTGGCAGATGTGAGCTCAAGCGAAGAGGAAATGGCAGTAAATTATGAGCTGGCTCTGTTGAGCAATTTGGATTGTAGTCAGGATGAGGAAATGGATGTAACTAGGAGGGACGAACCTGATTTAATAGAGCTGTCAGGACCTTTGACCTCCTCTGATTCTTCTCCTCTGGCTGAGCAACAGCCGGGAATAGCTAACCAGGAACACTTGCGAGACTTTTCTAGTGGGGAGGAGTCTTTGGAAAGAACTTGGCTAGATGTGCGTAATAGACGTAAGTTTAGGCATCAATCACAATTAGGAAGGAGGCGTCGAGCCAGTGACTAATTAAGGAGATTAACACACCCTCATAGTGGATATAAGGAAACGGCTTGGCTGGCAAGCTTTGCCAGAAGCAAAGTGATTTATGGGAGTGAACACACGGAGAGAACTCTTTGAGGCTTTGGGATTTATAGCCACGTCAGGTTTGCCGGACAGAGTTTGGATTTATTGCTGAGGACTGGAAACCCTTCCACAGTCCTTTTGGGAAGGTCTGCTTTTTGGTTTGTGAACTGCCTGTTTCGTTTTGCCCTCCTGCAATTAAGGGGGAGACATAACATCATTATATGTACTTTGTTGGTATAAGACTTTTAGGAAACATCCCTTGAAAGGAATTACTATGGAAAGAGCATTCTACCCCATCAAAAATTAAGAATAGTATATCATACCAATATAACACAAGTCTTTCCCTCAAGCTTTAATGTGCTTTGTGTTACAATGTGAAATTGGAAGAGTTAACTAGGAAATGATAAGATGAAATTTCTGTGCCATGATGATGTACTATAACCATGCATTTTATAGTACCAGATAAGTAATTTAATGTTCCAGCCAATATCAAACACTTTATTTGCAAATCTTAGAATGCTGAGCTCCCTAGTGGTTCAGGCAATAAAATGGGATAGTTAAAGGACATTTCCTTGTTTTGATTCTGATTTCTAAATTTGAGGGGCTTTGCCATTATAGTAAATGTGTACTATAATTATCTAACAAAGTAATCCTGCTGCTCCTATTTGAAGCTCAGAGCTTCCCATTTTACATAAGCTGGAATGACTTCTGTATTTTCACATTGGGGATCTGCTGAATTAAAACATCAGTAAAATATTGTCTGTGGGCAAATTTTTTAAAACTTGTGGAGTCGGTTCCAGTAGTAAAAATAGGAATAGAGATTAATAAAAACAGACCCTATAGAAACAAAAGATACAAAGTTTGGAAATGTCACAGAGATCCTGAAACACACCTGGAATGTTCTGTTTTATCAGAAGTGTTCCAAAACCTGTTGTCCAGCATGGCAGCCCCAAGGTCCAACGAATGACTCATAAGCAGGCACAATCCACTATGTTGCTATATATGGCATTCCAGAATAAGGTGACAGTGCAAACCCAATATAGAAAGTTTAACACAACCACTGCATGTTATGTGAAAGTTTTAATATACTGCCATTATAATATTTGACTTGTATACCTCTTATCCTTCGCCCCTCAATTACTGTGAGAACTTTGGGAACTGGATGTGAGTCTGTGCCCAAAGAAGAAATGTTTTAGAGGGATGAATGTTGAAAGGCAGTTTAGTGGCATGCTGGAAAAGCAGATCATGGAGCAAACAGGAAAACTTGACATTGTGAAATGGATTGAGGCTCCTGGGCATTAAGCCAAGGAAGGTGATGCATTACTCAACCTCTGTGTTAGAGGAAAGCAACTTGCCCAGTACTAATGGCACTTTCAGGCAACCTTTCTTTGAAAGAGAAAGGGCAGCTTTGTTTCAGATGTGCATCCTAGCACCCGGTCAAATAGAAGCAAATGCATTTCTTTCCTCCCCTTGCCTGCGAAACAAAGGGTTCAGCAGTACTACAATAGAGGCTTTGCAGCCTTCTGTCCTATGCCAAAACTGAGTAATGAATGAGATTTGTTCCTGCTGCATCTTATTGTTACTTCCCCACCTTTTACGAAGTAGGTTTGAATATCTCCCCATCCCAGATAGGATTTGGGAATGTGATCTGCACTCAGTTTATAACAATCTCTGCTTTACTATGTCAATGTCTCTTGGATGTCTCAAAAGCCAACTCCAGCATCAAGGAGACAAAAGCAAGGTGATGGGATTCATGTTGTAAACAGCTGTGTTGGTAGGTTTGGATTCAGTTCATGGGACAGGGGCAGCCGTATGCAGTATACATAACCGTATACATAACTCTCCTTAGTTATGTTGGTGCAATTTGTAAATTGAGGTATGGCATGTGAAGCAGTTTCTTTTTCTTCATTCCCCTTTTTTCTTATGAAGTTGTACACATTTCAAATGACTTTCTTCTTGTTGTTGAGAAGTTTTGCTTTAGCCCTTATCTAAAGGGCACAATTCTCTTAATTAATATAGTTGTGTTATATAAACATATTAATTGTAGAGCGGCCTTTGAAAAACTGGTAACATGAATTGCAATTGCCCCTTTACATCATCATTGCAAAAAGCAGAAATTGCCTTGAAGAGTGTATGCTTTTATTTTACTTTTCCATCATCCAGTATAATCTTGCCAATTTGCATGAATATGAGGTTATCTGATCTGAAGCATAATATCTAATAAAACTCTGACAAGACACCATGAAATAAAATGGCAACACTTCCTCTAGAACAGGAGTGTCAAACTTGCGGCCCATGGGTCGGATGTGTCATGTGCTCTCCCCCCCGGTTTAGCGAAGGGTGAAAAGTCCCGATATGTTACATGACACCGCCATGACGCTACGAGTTTGACACCTCTGCTCTAGAAAGTCACTATTTCTGATACTAGAGAACATGGGTGAAAAGAAGTGGCATCATTAAATCCCCTAAACCTTTCTTTCACTTCATGCATTTCACTAGAGTTGAGACCTAAAAGAGGAAGTACTAGAGTGGTGAGCAAGTGATGGAAGAATAAGAGCTACACATGACAATTGTCAATCAGGCTTAAAACACACGTGATTTTGTATAAATATTGTAAAGCATTTTGTATAAAGGAAGTAAGTTACAGGAAGAATGTGGAGTTCAAGGTGATGAGTTCCTTTCCCCAAAGGCAAAGAAACATGTTTTTCCTATTCCATTATTTGTTACATGTGCCTTCTTCAGCTTCCCATTATCTTATCTCTATCTAGAACACCTTTAGCAGGCTTGGCATGAAGCAAACAGAACAGGGATCCCAAATGTCCTGCCTAAGGAATTCCACTTGGTATGACCCCTGCATATCTGATGATTCTGCTGTGGAAGGAGCTGCAGTTTTATGATATTAAATATTAATCGTGGGATATTAATAATGAAGGCTGACAGCTCCTTTCCAGATGCCTATAGTTGCCTTTTCTTCTCTTCTGTCAATCCTGTAAGACTTGAGTTCTTTTTTCGTGCCCAGGCAGTGTGGTTGGAGGTTTCTGATTATTAAGGTCAGAGGAGGTATGAAAAATAATACAGTGGTGTCAATGTGAATGAGAATTATCCCTGTCTGATAGTGTGGTTTGCCTCTCTCTCTCTCTTCCTCTTTAGCTTTGTTGCAGACTGGCTGGAAGAAAAGCAATGCATCATTAAAGGCAGAGGAAGTGAATGATGCAGTAAGATTCATAATCAAAAGTACAGCAACAGAGGCCATCCAGGACTTCCATATTCCCAGCTTGATAATTTTAATTGCGCAAACAGAATTAAAAATAATGCTGAAATTTATTTTGTAATTTCCCATAAATTTCCCATGGCTTTCTTTCCTTCTGCTCTGATTCTTTGGCCTGATGCACAACTCTGCCTGCAGTTCTAGCTGTTTTGCTCCTTGGATAATTTCCTGGGGGTAATGCGCAAGGCAGATGGCCCACTGCTATTTCTGCAGTTGAATGTCATGCCTGTGACTATCATGTGGCCTGAGGACAAAGGAATAGAGCAGTGTTTCTCAATCTTGGCAACTTGAAAATGTGTGGACTTCAACTTTCGGGTCTGGGAGTTGAAGTCCACACATCTTCAAGCTGCCAAGGTTGAGAAACATTGGTATAAAGTTTTATTTTGAACTCAAAATTACAAGTCTGCTGTGCAGCATACAAAATGCTACTGGAAAATTATGGAGGAAAAACATCATTGGAATAAGTGTAAGCATGCTTGAACAGAAACTTTTGCCAGTTTATCAATAGTGCAGCTTTATAGTTATTCTACATTGTACCAACTCTTACAACTGTATTTTCTTTCTCAGTCATTATCCTGATAAAACATGGATAGTGAACCCTGGAGATTTGCTGTTATTTCTGTTTAGCTTATTTCAAAACAGGGCAAATACACAAAACATTTCAAAAGATTAACAACTTTTGGGAAAAACTTTTATGCCTTTATTTATTTAGATCTCTGGGTGTTGTACGATTGCATTACAAAATGAGAATGAATATGTTTGAGTTGCTGGAATTGGGTATGAAAAGAAAGACTAAGGGGTGACATGATAGCAGTGTTCCAATATCTAAGGGGCTGCCATAAAGAAGAGGGGCTCAATCTGACGGCAATGGATGGACATTCATTAAGGAAAGAAGCAACCTAGAACTAAGGAGAAATCTCCTAACAATGAGAACAATTAATCAGTGGAATAGGTTGCCTCCAGAAGTTGGGAGTGCTCCAACACTGGAGGCTTTTAAGATGCTGGAGAAGCATTTGTCTGAAATGGTATAAGGTTTCCTGCCTGAGCAGAGGTTTGGACTAGAAGACCACTAAGATCTCTTCCAACTCTGTTATTTGTTATTTTTGGATTTGTCAGCTGCCTCCTAGGCAAGTATTAATGAGGACTCACCCTGCTTGGCTCTAAGTCAAAGCTGATTAGATGCTGCTTGTCTTGAAATTGGGGAATGTAAACAATGCTTTCAAAAAACATTGGGTCTAGGGGATGCCCACTGTCACCTCTACTTTTTATCCTCTCGTTAGAAGTATTATTAGCATGTATTAGACAAAAACACGAAATAAAAGAAGTCAAAATTAAAAAATAAAAATAAAAAATACAGGCATTCATGAATGACGTAATATTCTTTATAAGAGGAGCCTATAGAAACAGGAACAGTCTTATTACAAGAATATAGAAATAGAAGAATTTGGTAAGGTGGCAGGACTCAAAATAAATAAAGACAAGACAAAGATAATAGCTAAAAATCTAATGGATACCCAGAAAAAGGAACTAAAGAAGAAACTGGAAATACAGATGACTAAAAGGGTCAAATAATCTGGTTAACAGCAAGATGCTCCTCAATAAAAGAAGATAACTATAATAAATTGTTCCAACAAATAAGAAAAGACTTGGACTCTTGGGGGAAATTGCAACTATCGCTAATAGGAAGAATCACAATCAAAATGAATGTACTTCCAAAAATGTTATATTTATTCCAAATGATACCAATAAAATTAGGCAAGAAATTCTTTGAGGAGTTAAATGAAGTGACAACTAAATTTGGTTGGTTAGGGAAGAAACCCCGAATAAAACCTAAATTACTACAAGATAGTAGAAGTAGAGGTGGTTTTGGACTTCCAGATTGGGAGTTATATTATCAAGCAGTGGCTTGACATGGATAAGGGACTGGATAAATTTAAATAATAAATGGATATTGATATTAGAAGGCCATAACCTGCAGTTAGGGTGGCATGGTTATTTGGGAAAAGAAAAGTAAAATACATTCCTACTTTCAGAGACATCAAGTGAAAGACACTCTCATACAGGTCTGGGAGAAAAAAAAAACACATTATACTAAAATACCAGGTTGGCTATCAACAATGGAGGCTATGATATACCCTAATGTATTAGATTTAGATAAAATGGTAATGTATAGGGAACTATTACACACTCAAAGGAAGTTAAAAACAAACCAACAATTAAAGCAACAAGGTATAGACATAGACTGGTGGCCATATCTGCAGATCCAGGCAAGATATAAAAAAGATCTAGAAAACTACAACTTCTACAAGGAACAACAACTCGATAAAATGTTACAGCGGACGGAGGAGAAGATACCAACATAACATACAGCAATGTGCCCACTCCCGTGGACTCCGCACTGAACTCAAAAAACGTCTAGACAATGGAGAGAAGGACCTGTACATTGACTACATGCTGACTGTATCAAAAGTAAGTCAAAACCCCCGCAACTCAGCTTTAACCTTCAACCACAACCCTACCTCAACCAATCCACCATCACCCAAGACTAGGCATGCACACCCCTAACTACCTCAATTCCAACTACTGCTGGCCTTAAATGCAAGCTACTCAATGCAAGAAGCCTTGTGAATAAAATACCTGAATTTCTCCTCTTACTAAATATGGCTAAATTTGACATCATATTTGTTTGTGAAACATGGCTCAACGCATCTCTCCCTGACTCCATTACCACAGTAAGAGACTATCATGTTTACCGATCAGATTGTGAAATTCGTAGAGGAGGTGGTGTTGGTATCTTCTATAAAAAGTCCTTACATCTATAAAACATCCAAGTTACCCAAGAGCTTGCTCTTCCTGAGACCATCGTTGGTGAACTATCCTTAAATATCACATTTTGATTCTTACTATGTTACAGAGCACCTGATTATGACATCGAACATGTAAACAAGCTAAATACACTACTAACATGGGCAACATCTTGCCCACACACTTTTATCTTTCTTGGTGACTTCAGTCTACCTCATATTAACTGGACCCTAAACAAATGTACAACTGAACCCATACATGCAACCTTCTACAATGCTGTTACAAATCTGGGACTGGAACAACTAATTACCAACAATACTAGACTTAACAACTGCCTCGATCTCATCTTCTGCAATAGTTTGAATTTAATTTACAGAATACAAACTTAAGAACCCTTTTCCAACAGTGACCACAATATGATAGACTTTTGTCTCAACATATGCCCACACAAAAATCATCACAATGATGTAATCCCCAATTATAACTTCAAAAAAGGCAACTATGATCTTATAGACAACGATCTCTCATCCCTTGATTAGCAATCTCTATTCACTGGATGCAATACTGTAGAAGACCATTACAACATATTTTTACTTGAAGTCAAAAGAGTCATCAAACTATATGTACCAACAACTCCCAAAACAACAACAACAAAAAAAAACAGATTACCCATAACAATAAGGAAACGTCAATCCAAAAAGAGATCACTCTGGCGGAAAAACAAATCTGGTCATGTTGCCAACTTCAAAAGCCGATACAAAAATTTATGCCACCAGATAAAGACTGAATGCACCAATTATCACATTAAACAAGAGGAAAACCTTCTACGCACCAATTCCACCCGTGCTTTTTACAATTTTGTAAACAACAAACTAAAAGCCTCAAAGTCCACCCCACTCCGATAGGACCTAATGGTAAAGACTGCAATGATGACACCATTAAAGCCAACCTCTTTAACACATTCTTTCGCTCAGTATTTGTAAACAGCAATGGATCATGCCCGGTATTTCCTAGCTGAACCACAGAAAACTACAATGATCTAATAAATGTCGATTTTACAGAAGACATTGTTGAAAAAGCACTACGCAATCTAAAACCATTTCTATCTCTTGGACTGAACAGAATATGTGCCTACTTCTTAAAAAAGCTATCCACTGCCATAGCAGAACCTCTAAGCATAATCTTTGAAGAATCTTTCTGGACCAGCTCCTTGCCTAATCTATGGTCACAAGCCATGGTCATCCCCATCTTCAAAAAGGGAGACCCCAGCCTAGTTGAAAATTACAGACCAATCTCCTTATGCTGCGTCACCTGTAAAGTCATGGAATCAATTATTAACCAATCCATTATCCTCCACTTAGAGACAAACAATCTACTCTCTAATAAACAATTTGGTTTCAGAAAAAAACTATCCTGTAATCTGCAACTCTTACACTGCAAAAACATATGGACTACACAACTTGATCAGAGCAAAACAATAGACACAATCTACATAGACTTCTGTAAAGCCTTTGATTCAGTGGTATATAACAAAATACTCCTAAAACTAAAATCTTATGGTATCTCTGGACAACTGCATAACTGGATAGAAGCATTCCTGTCAAACAGACAACAAATGGTCAAAATTGGGAGTGTCCTGTCAAATTCTGTACCTGTCAATAGTGGTGTCCCCCAAGGAAGTGTTCTAGGACCAACTCTCTTCATATTCTACATAAATGACCTCTGTGATCATATTAAGAGCAACTGTTCTCTTTGCTGATGATGTAAAGCTGTTCAATACCACAGACAATACTGCTACCCTTCAAAAAGATCTTGACTATGTATCAGAATGGTCAAACGAATGGCAACTGCAAATCTCAACAAATAAATGCTCTGTCTTACATATTGGCAAAAAAAATCAGAAAATAAAATACAAGCTGAATAGTCAAGACATTGCTGATGATCGAAGCTCTGTAAAGGACCTTGGAATACTCATCTCTAATGATCTAAGTGCTAGAGCACACTGTAACTACATAGCCAAAAAGGCATTAAGAGTTGTTAACCTAATCCTACGTAGCTTTTTCTCTGGTAATATCACACTACTAAATAGACCATACAAAACATTTGCTAGACCAATACTCGAATACAGCTCATCAGTCTGGAACCCACATTACGTATCTGATATTAGCACAGTTGAGAAAGTCCAGAAATATTTCACAAGAAGAGTTCTCCACTCCTCTACTCATTGTAGAATACCTTATGCCACCAGATTTGAAATTCTAGACCTAGAAAACCTTGAATTATGCCCTCTTCGGTCTGATCTAAGTATGGTATATAAAATCATACATTGCAATGACTTACCTGTCAATGAATACTTCAGCTTCAACCATAACAACACAAGAGCACACAATAGGTTAACTATTAAGGTCAAGGTTAACTGCACCAAACTTGATTGCAGAAAAAACAACTTCAGCAACAGATTGGTCAATGTCTGGAATACTCTACCTGACTGTGTTTTCTTCCTCAAACTCTAATAACTTTAACCTTAGACTTTCTCATCCCTTTCCTAAGAGGTCTGTAGGGGGCGTGCATAAGCACACCAACATCCCTACCGTCCCTGTCCTATTGTTTCTTTTATTTTTCTTATTTGTATCCATTTCATGTATTCATAACTATGTACATACTTATACCTATTATCTTGTAAGTGATTGACAAATCAAAATATATAAATAAATAAAATAGATATATATAATATATATTTTCTCTTGAAATTTAAAATGGAAGAAGAAACGGTTAAAGAAACCATGATAGACTGGGCAAAAATCTTTGGGTATAATATTGAATTAGAACACTGGGAAAAAATATAGGGAAAAAAACTATAAATTAACAATGTCCACAGCTTATAAAGAATATATATATATGTGTGTGTGTGTGTGTGTGTGTGTGTGTGTGTGTGTGTGTGTGTGTGTGTATGTATGTATGTATGTATGTTTTATTGCTGGTACCTACCCCGGGCTAGATTGGCAAAGATGTTCCCAACCAGAAGTCCAGAATGTTGGAAATGTAAATATAATCAAGGTACCTTTTTTCACATGTGGTGGACATGTCCGGAAGCCAGGAAATACTGAATCAGAATAAGAAAATGGTTAGAGGAAATAATGAGCCAACAAATTGAGTTTAAACCTGAACTTTTTTTTATTAGGGATAACAAGTGGAGAATATAGCAAAAAAGTAAAATATATTATTTTGCACATAACAACTGCAGCCAGAATTGTGTACACACAAAACTGGAAACAGGACAGCATACCCCATGAGGAGACGGTGATAAAAAAGGTGTTAGATTGCGTGATGGACAGGCTTACACTAGAATTAAAAGATAGAGGTGAATCAGAATATTATTTGGTCTGGAACACATGGTATAACTGGTTAGAAAATAGAAGTAAAGATTAAATAATATAACTATCATGTATATAGGAGTACTTTCGATGCTGTAGTGTTGTAAAGAGTGTATAAATGTTATAAAATGTTGAAAAATGTTGAATAAAAATTATTTTTTAAAAAAGCATCGGGTCTAGTACAATTTATCTTTCTTTTAACAATTTGTTAATGATAGCATATGTGTCTCTAATAGATGATAGATTTTAATTTATTGTATCGCATTCTTGCTATGCTCATATTCTCTTCTCAGCTGCTCTATTTCCCATCCGGGAAAGATAAAACATTCCTCTCCCTGAATGAAAAAGCAGTTTGTGGTATGAATGGTGTGATTTTAAATGGACAAATGGCAGGGAGGAAAATGATTAATTCTCTCTCTCCTCCCCTTTCATAATTTCACTCTTCCCTACTATTGATTTTATTTTCCAGCAGCTGCTTTCACTCTTTATTAAGAGAAAACAAAGTACAGAAACAAAAACCCTTCCACCAAGTTGGGATTTCCACCCACCAAAAATTATTTTCCCTGTTAATTTATTCTATTACAGGTAATTGATTTTCATCATAGATTGTTTTGAAGCTTCCTCATTTTTTGAGGCATACTTTTCTAGGAAATGACTTTTTCTCATTATGGCTCTAATGCTAGGTATTTTAATTAACCTCATTTTTGTCATTTCTTTGCTATCCAGAGAGAAATCTGAAAGAAAACTCTTTATCAAAATGTGCATTACATGACCAGGAAATACAATGCAGTCTAAATAGGAAAGGAAGAATGGATTGCAAATGCTTGTATACCTTCTATTTATTTATTTTATTTATTTTGTCAAGCATACTTTAGATAATAGATATAATTGAAAACATGATTAAGAGTACATGAAATGGGTACAAATAACAGAGGACATTAGGATAGGGATGGTAGGCATGTTGGTGCTCTTACGCATGCCCTTTACAGACCTCTTAGGAATGGGGTGAGGTCAACAGTAGACAGTCTAATGTTAAAGTTTTGGGGGTTTGGGGAAGAGACCACAGAGTCAGGTAGTGTATTCCAGGCATTGATCTGTTGCTGAAGTCGTATTTTCTGCAATTGAGTTTGGAGCAGTTTACCACAAGTTTGTATCTATTGTGTGCTTGTGTATTGCTATGGTTGAAACTGAAGTAATCAATGACATTGTAGCAAATAATTTTATGTACTATGCTTAGGTCAGACCAAAAGCAGCGTAGTTCTAAGTTGTCTAAACATAAAATTTCAAGCCTGGTGGTATAAGGTATTCTATTACGAGCAGTAGAATGGAGGACTCTTCTCATGAAATATCTCTGGACTCTCTTCAATTGTACTAATGTCCGATATGCAGTGCGGGTTCCAGACAGATGACCTATATTTGAGAATTGGTCTAGCAAATGTTTTGTATGCTCTAGTTAACAGTATGATATTACCAGAGAAAAAGCTATGCAAGATTAAGTTAACAACTCTTAATGCCTTTTTGGCAATGTTGTTACAGTGCCAAGGCTCTGGCACTTAGATCGTTAGAGATCAGTATTCCAAGTCCTTGACAGAGTGTGGGTCGTCTACAAGGTTATGTCCATCCAGCTTGTATTTTACGTTCTAATTTATTTTCCAATGTGTAAGACAGAGCATTTGTTGATTGAGATTTGAAATTGCCACTTGTTTGACCATTCGGATACATAGTCAAGGTCTTTTTGAATGGTAGCAGTGTTGTTGGTGGTGTTGAATAGTTCCACATCCTTAGTTGGAAGAAATTAAATTCTGTTGGAAGAAATGTTAACTGGATTCAGTTCCAAGTGGGAAGAAAGACACTGGAAACATGGATGATGCTTGGAAAAGTGGACAGCAGGACCACATGATTTGAGGTCCTGGGCAAAAAATTATCCCCCCCCCCCGGGAGGTACTTCAATGAAAAATTAAGATGGGTTTAAGATGAAGTCCCTAAGGCTAGCTAGTCCATATAACGTGGCCCCCACCCATGCCAGACCATCTTGAATAGTACAGTCATTTGAGTGGATCAAGAACCAATCATCCAGTTTTAAAGCTTTTTTAAAACTGTACCGTCAAATCATTTGAAAGGTAAATTGGAATTGGAAACACCCCAAAGGGCAATTGAATGCAGTTTTCCATTTGTCTCCCCCTTAATTCGAACTCAGTAGTATGCTTCTCTCAAATCAAGTTAAATGAAAATTTTTCTTTGGCAAGGTGAGCCAACATGTCCTTCATTAAGGGAAGTGGATAAACATTTTATATGCAAATAGCATTAAGATTCCTGTAGTCCACACATAAGTGAAGAGAGCCTTCTTTCTTTTCTTGGAACAACACAGTGAGAGAGATGAGAAGAGAATATCAATTCCTGACTAAAATGTCATTGAAAAAAGAGGTGAATTATAGATGGCTGATTCCAGAAGGATTAATGTTTACATGGGAAGAACAGAGACACAGAATTGACTCAATTGAGAAAGCAGAAATATTCTACAATGAATTTTTCGAAAAAAGAGAAATAGATACAGAAAAAGAGATAATCTCAACTGAACTTCAAGAGGACCAAATGGGGATGGGAAAAGAAGAAGGAGCAGTAGGTGGACAAGTGGAGACCAAAGAACAACGTGAAGTAAGATCTACGAGAGCTGTTAGACCTAAATACAAAACATAATCATGGAGGAAAAAAAACTGATTTCTATGAATATAAATGGATTGAACTCAGCTACCAAAAGAAGAAATTTTTTTCACAAATTAGAGAAGTTAAAATTTGATATAATTTGCTTACAAGAAGTACATATTAAAAAACAACATGAACAATTACTGGCACAACCAAAATTAGGGAAAATATTTACTTCTCTGACTCACTGTAAGAAAAGAGGAGTGGTTTTATATATTAAAGAAACTATCCCAGCAAAACTGATTCATACTGATGAAGAGGGAAGAGTATTAATGGTTGAAATAGTGGATAACAATACAAAAACATTCCTGGTTGCAATTTATGCCCCGAATGATAAACAAGAAGAATTTTATAAAAAAAATTACATATGAAAACAATGGGACTGGACTATATTAACATAGTTATGATAGGAGATTTCAATGGAATTGTAGACAATAAACTGGACTATACAGCAACAGCAACAAGACAAAATAGAAAGACTCTCCCTAAATCCTTTTTCAAAATGATAGATGAATTAAACTTAAAAGATATATGGAGAGAAAGAAATGCTAAAATTCAACAATATACTTTTTACTTAAATAGACATTTATCATGGTCCAGAATAGATATGATTTGGACCTCAACAGAATTAATATCTAATATTCAAGAAATAAATATTGAAACAAGTACATGGGCAGACCATAATCCAATGACAATTAAATGGAAAGGACAAAGAAGAAGATCTAGATGGACATTAAACGATGCTATTTTAAAGGAAAAAGACTTTACACAATGGATGGGCAAAGAATTGGCTTTCTTCTTCAGTGAAAATGAAAAAGAAGATACTTCAATGCAGAATGTTTGGGATACAATGAAGGCATATGCGAGAGGATTAATAATAGACTATAAAAGAAAAAGAACATTAGGAAGAGGCAAACTATCAAAGCTTTAGAAGATGATTATAAAAAACTGGAAAAAAATTGCA
Source organism: Pseudonaja textilis (assembly GCF_049901715.1). NCBI lineage: Eukaryota > Metazoa > Chordata > Lepidosauria > Squamata > Elapidae > Pseudonaja > Pseudonaja textilis. The sequence continues at coordinate 58,541,277 of NC_141996.1, forward strand.
GAATATGCCACAGAAAAAAGATATTAAATTCAAAATGGATATAATTAAACATAAGATGGGTCAGGCAGAGAAAGAAGAATTGGCACAAAAAATTAGAAGTGCTACACAGAACGATTTTGAAGATGCAAATAGGCCAGGTAGATGGTTAGCATACAAACTGAGGAAGGAGAAAGAATCAAGGAAAATATTACAGTTAATAGACGATCAAGGCCAAATGTGCTATGGTAATAAGGAGAAAAAGGCAATTATCCGAGACTTTTATGGACAACTATATAAACAAGAGGATATTGATGAGGAAAAAATTAAACAGTATTTACAAAATGCTAACCTACCTAAGATACCTGAAGAGAATGAAAGAATGTTAGAAAGTACTATAACAATGATGGAACTAACTGAAGCACTTAACAGACAGAATAATGGAAAAGCACCAGGTCCAGATGGGCTCCCGGCAGAATTTTATAAAACACTACAAGAATCGTTGAGCATTACATTGCTAGAAGTCATGAATGAAGTTATGTCAAATAAGAAGATACCTAAAACATGGTCAGAAGCTTACATTACACTTATTCCAATAGAAGGGGCCGATCCATTACAAATCAAGAACCATAGACCTATTTCTTTATTGAATGCAGATTATAAAATTTTTGCTTCAATTCTGGCAGAAAGGCTTAAAAAATACTTAAATAATTTTATTCATCCTGATCAGAATGGATTCCTGCCAAAGAGACAAATCAAAGACAATATGAGGGTAATTCTGAACACTTTGGAATATTATGAGGTGCATCCTGAAAAACAAATGGCTTTGATATTCCTAGATGCCCAAAAGGCATTTGATAATGTGAACTGGAGATTTATGTTATTACTACTGGAACAGATGGGTTTTGCTAGAAAATTTATTCAAGCAATAGAAGCCATATATTATAAGCAAACGGCAAAAGTAATGATAGAGGGAGAACTTACAGACTCTATTAACATAAGAAAAGGCACAAGACAAGGATGCCCATTATCACCTTTGCTATTTGTATTGACTTTGGAAGTGTTGAATAGAAATATTAGAGAGGACCAAAATATAAAAGGAATGAAAATCGAAAAGGAGGAATTTAAACTACAAGCCTTTGCGGATGATTTGGTTTTCATTCTGGAAGATCCTCTAGAGACAGCTTTAAAACTATTGGAAAAGATAGAGACATACGGTGAGATGGCTGGCTTGAAAATAAATAAAGATAAAACAAAGATTCTGACAAAGAACATGTTATTAAGACAAAGAGAAGAACTGGCAGACCTATTGAAAATTCAAGTCACGAATAAGGTTAAGTATTTGGGGATATATTTGACATCAAGATGCACTACATTGAAAGAGAATAATTATATTAAACTCAAACAGCAGATAGCATTTGATCTGAAGAAATGGGAAAATTTACAACTGTCATTGATAGGCAGAATTTCAACAATCAAGATGAATATTTTACCCAGAATTTTTTATTTGTTCCAAACAATACCAATTAGGCTTGGCAAAGATTATTCTGAAGATTTAAATAAAATTGTGTTCAAGTATATATGGCAAGGTAAGAAAGCGAGAATAAAATTAAAACTTTTACAAGATGCTAGAACTAGAGAAGGATTTGGCCTTCCTAATTGGAAGTTGTATTATCAAGCTGCAAATTTGATGTGGGCCAAAGAATGGATAACATTAAGAAGGACTAGATTGTTGACACTAGAAGGACATGATCTATTACTGGGCTGGCATGCTTTTCTGTGGTATAAGGGAACTAAATCGCAGGGCTATTTTAGAAGGCATTATATACGGGAGTCTCTGTGGTTAAACTGGGAGAAGACTAAAAGGCAATGTTATTTGAAAATCCCAGTTTGGTTATCAACTATTGAAGCTTTTTCTTATCCTATAACATACAAGAAGGAACAAACAATTAGATATGGGGAAATATTGGATGAAAAGGGTGAACTTAAAACAATGCAAAATCTAGAAGAACAAGGTATAAAGATGAATTGGTTTTCATATGCACAAATACAGTCAAGGTATGTTAAAGATTCTAAAACAGAGGGATTCTATGATAAATTGATTGACTTAGATAAGATTTTGACAGGTACTGATGAAAAAGTGATTAAAAAATTATATGGTTATTTACTGGAAATTAAACTAGAGGATGAACAAGTTAAAGAAATGATGACTGCTTGGGGGAAGAATTTTGGATATGGGATTGATTTAGAGAAATGGCAAAAATTGTGGTCTCAAAATTATAAAATGACAATGTCAACAGCATATAAAGAAAATCTGTATAAGATGTTTTACAGGTGGCATTTCCCCCCGACAAGAATAGCAAGAATGTTCAAGAATAAATCTGAAAAATGTTGGAAATGTCATTAGATACCTGGCTCATATTACCATATGTGGTGGACTTGTGAGGACGCTAGAAAATATTGGACTAAAATTTGCATATGGTTGGAAAAAATGACAAAGAAACATATAGATTTAAAACCAGAGATTTTTTTATTGGGAATCTTACCTGATACATACAATAAAAATTTGAAATATTTGATTATAAATGTATTAACAGTGGCTAGGATTGTATTTGCTAAAAATTGGAAGAGTGAGAAAATATCATCACAGGAAGAAATTATGAAGAAAATATTGGAATGTGCTGAAATGAGTAGATTGACATTTGAAATTAGAGAACAAGAAGATAAACAATTTTATGAAGTTTGGGACCTTTTCTATCAATGGCTAGATAATAAAATATAATAACAGAATATTTAGAACCTTAGGAAACAATGAATACATATTTCTTTTTTTTCTTTGATACTATCTTTATAAAATTTTATTAAGATAGACTTGGTATGACTTTATGATTTGCTATAAAATAAATTAAGTAAACTATAGTTATCTCGTTAAAGTATGAACTAATAAAATTATAGTCAAATGATTGTTTAATAATGATATTAGGCTATATAATTGTTGATTGATAATATGAGCTATTATGTAATATAACTACAATGGAGACTATGAAATAGATGCACAAAAAAAGTGGTAAACCAACCGACACACTGTCTGTAAACTCATGAAGGAAAGGATGATGTTTTTATGTTTTATGTGTTTTTGTTTGTTGTTAAAATTAATAAAACTGTTTTCAAAAAAACAAACAAAAAACCACCGAATCTGTCGCTGGTTCAACTGCCTTACAGTGGACAAGTGCTCCAAATTATGATGATCTGTCCGAACCTCCACCTTGTGCTGAGCCCCCTCAAGGTGATGTCACCAGGTCTCAAATGCAGCCTTGATAGACAGCAACTCTTTTCCCCAGATAGTATAGTTGTGCTTGGAAGGAGTGAGTTTCCGAGAATAGTAAGCGCAGGGAAAAAGAGGGGCGCCATCCGCTGGGGCTTGCAACAACACAGCCCCAATAGCCACGTTGGACGCATCTGTCTCCACCACAAACGGACGATGTGGATCAGGATGCCTCAGGATAGGTTCTGCGATGAAGGCCTTCTTAAGAGCCTAAAAAGGCCTGTTGCTGCGGGAGCCCCCACTGGAACGGGACCTTCTTTCTAAGGAGCTGAGTGATGGGATCCGTCAGCTTGGCAAAACCCGGGATGAAGGTCCGATAATAATTAGTGAACCCCAAGAGACGTTGAACGTCTTTCACTCGATGAGGGGGTTCCCAACTACACAAAGCCTCCACCTTACGTGGGTCCATGGCAATGCCTTCGGGAGAGATGATGTACCCCAAGAACTCTATGGAAGTCTGGAAAAAGGCATTTCTCCAGCTTCGCATAGAGAAGACGTTGCAATACCTGATGAACTTGTTGAATATGGTTGTCCCTGGACCTAGAATAAATCAAAAAGTTGTCCAGGTACACCACCACGAACCGATCGAGCATGTCCCGGAACATGTCGTTCATCAGGTGTTGGAAGACCACGGGGGCATTGGTCAACCCAAACAGCATCACGGTGTATTCAAAATGGCCGTATCGGGTGCCAAACGCCATCTTCCATTCATCCCCCTCTCGCATCTGCACCAGGTTGTAGGCCCCTCGAAGATCGAGCTTGGTGAAGACAGTAGCCTCCCGTAACCGCTCCATCAACTCTGGAATGAGTGGCAGGGGATAACTATTCCACACCGTAATGATGTTCAACTGGGGGTAGTCGCAACACAAGCACAAGTCCCCCATCTTCTTTTTAATGAAAAGAACAGGAGCAGAAAGAGGGGACGACGATGGCCTGATAAACCCCCGGGCCAAATTCTTTTCCAAGAAATCATGAAGAGTGGCCAATTCGGGTTCAGACATAGAATACAGGTGTTCCTTGGGTAGTGGGGCATCGGGCAGAAGGTCCATGGGACAGTCATAGGGTCGATGCAGGGGTAACCGATCTGCCTCCTTCTCACTAAAGACATCGGAAAAATTAGAGAGTTCAGGAGGTACGGAGACGGCGGGGGCGGCGATGTCCTGGCCAGCACAGGTGTGTCGTAAATGGTCCACACACCGGAGACTCGGGAACGAAATGGCTTTCTGCGCCCATGCCACCCGAGTATTGTGTAACTGTAACCAGGCCATTCCGAGGACCAAGGGAGGATGGAGGTCCGCAGTGATGTAGAAACTAATCGCCTTCTCATGGTCCCCAATAACCTGGTGCAATGGCTGGGTAGCAAAATAAATGGGCCCAGCACGAAGTTCCCGCCCATCAATCATTTCCACCTTGATTGGAGGCTCCACCGCAACCAAGGGGATGTCAAAATGTGTTGCAAAGGCCTGGTCCATGAAACTGGTCGTAGCCCCCGAGTCCACCAATGCAACTGCAAGAATCCCCTCCAACCGGGATGGCAAGAAAACCCAAGTGTCTAGAAGTAAATGGCAAGGGGGTCCAGAGTCCACCTCTGCTACTTTGGGCGGTTGGTTGATACGTGCCCAACCTAGGGTTTCCCTGAGGCCGGGCCTGCCCCATTTCCCGACTGATCAAGTTTTGATTCAGGCACTGGCTTGCATGCCCCCCGTCGTTTAACAGAACAGGAATTCGCAAAATGTCCAGGCCCCCCACAATATAGGCATAAGCCTCCCTGGAATCTCCGTGTGCGTTCTTGGGCCATCAAACGAAGTCGGATCGCACCCAACTCCATCGGCTCCTCGGCCATGGCCACGGCACTGTGGGAGACCTGGGGCACTGGTTGTACAGGATGCTGTGGCCTTGAGGTGGATGGCTGCTCTGGAACGGGGCATCGAGTCTTGCATTGAAGCCGGGCGTCAATGTGCAAGCATTGCACCACCAGAGCATCGAGGGTCGGGGCCGGTTCCACGTGAACCAACTCATCCTGTATGTCCTCCAACAGGCCATCTTGGAAAGCGTCCATTAGAGCCGCATCATTCCACGCAGAGTCCAAACAGAGCAGTCAAAACTCTGAAATAAACTCCTGCAAGGGATGTTTCCCCTGGAGAAGTTCCTTCAGGCGCCTGGCTGCTGTCTGAGCCCATTTGGGGTCCTCATACATAAGTCTCCGGTGATGCCAAAACCCCTGATAGTCCGTTAGCAATGGACTCTCTGCACCAACAAAGGAGTGGCCCACCTGGCAGCCGAGCCCGACAGAAGGCTGATTACAAACCCCACCCGAGCCCGGTCATCAGGAAAATCCTCCGGCCTCAGAGCCATAAACAATTGGCACTGTCCCATGAAAGCCAGGAACATTTCAGGCTGCCCAGAGAACTTATCCGGCAGAGCTACTGGGCATTTCCTACGGGGAGGGGCAGGAGGAGTAGCATGAGCCTGCAGCAGTGTGAGTTGATTAACCAGCTGAGTAACTAACTTGCTGCTGCAAAACTTGGTTATCATTTTGAAGTTGATTAATCTGCTGCTGCTGCTGCTGTTGATCCATCTTGGTCAGAAGATGGTTTTTGTAAGGTTTGGGACAAAAATGTTATGTCTCACCTGTGCCCACGAGGTGAGAGTCCAAGTTTCCAAAGGAATATAAAGAAGCAGACAAGACCAGTAATGACAGGGTTAAATTCCTTTAGCTGGAGAAGTCCTTGGCAGTCTCCCACAAGCTGCCTGCCAAGTCTGATAATAAAGCAAGAACATAAATCACAGGCAAACGCCACACACAGAATTTGTCGAAGCTTCTATCCCAAGTTAACAAATTGTCCCAAACAAGAATCCAGAGCTAACACACCCACTTTTATTCCCTGAGGGGCCTGTCAGTCTCTCATCTCAGTCCCTGATTTGTCCTTTCCTTCTACGTTGCATCTCACACCTATGCCTGCATCTTTGCTTTGCATCAAACCAACATTCCTCAGTTTGATCCTCAGCCAGAGGCTCCGCTACACTCTCCTGATTATCTGCCAACACCTGAGGCACAACCAGGGAGGAAGGTCCTGGGGAGGAAGGCAATTCCAAATCCTCTAGCAAAGCAGGCTCAAACCTCAGAGCCCTCTCCTCTCTTCCTCATGGCGCAAGTCTGTGTCTTCCAGCAAAGCAGGCTCAAACCTCAAGGCCAAATCCTCCTCTTCCTCATTGCTCAAGTCTCTGTCTTCTAACAGAGCAAGCTCAAACCTCCGAGTCACAACACATATGTTCAGTAGCCCTCTCCTCCAATCTACTTGGGGATTCCACTTCTGGAGCCAGGGCAAGCCTAGTAATAAGGGGCACTACATCCCAGGGACAACAATAAAACATAAAGTCTCTTGATGCCTCCCCACTGACATTTCCACTGGTTCTGTTATGAAATGTGCAGGGCTACCCCCATTCAGTTGGCAAAAGGCTATGGGAGTTTTTAAAGTTCTTAGCCTTAACCCCAGTTTCTCCATGACTTCTGAGCTAATTACACACCTAGTGCACCCAGAGTCTAGCAAAGCTAACATTTTTCCCTGGTTGCCAGAGGCAGGTACTCTTAATTTTACTGGGATGGTCATGGGGCCACTTTTGGGACTTACCAGAGGATCATTGTCAGAGTTGGATTCACTCTCACCAGAAGAGGTCAGAGTTCCCAGCTCCTCTCTCCCCAGAGGGGGGAACACTACAACCTCCTCCACTTTCAGGACAGTTTCGTGCAGCTTGGCTGGGTTTTTTTCAAATTTCTTTCCTCCCGCAAGCACCCTTTTTGGCTTCAACTTAGTATGACAATCTGCAGCCCGGTGATCTTCCTTTCCACATCGGAAGCATGCTGTGGTTTTGGATTTCACAGCCGATCCATCCTTTCGAGCTTTAGGGGCCTCTCAAGGTTTTGTAGGAGAGGGCTTGTTCCAGCTGGGACCACCCCGTGTATGTTTCTGGTCAGATTGATCTCCACATCTGCAGCTAGCATGTACCAGAGTTGCAGATCTCTAGGATCTCTTCTGAAGATACAGCTTTGATAAACATCTTCATTCAGCCCATCCTTGAAAGCTTCTATCAGAATTTCTTGAGACCACCCTCGAATATGACACACCAGCTCTCTAAATTCTTGGGTGTATTCAGCCACCATCCTCCGCCCCTCATTTATAGTTTTCATCCTAATTCTAGCCTTAAGTTCAGCAAGAGGATCTTCAAAGCAAGGTTGCCATAAACAGGTTATAGTTGATCAGTTGAGAGGCATTATCATTATGCAATGTCACCATCCACTTTGCAGCAGTTCCCTCTAAAGCCCTGGTGACATATTTCACTTTAGCTGCTTCGGATGCAAAATCATCACCATATTCCTCCATATGGTTCCAAATGTAGGCTAGGAAGAATCCTAACTCTTTGGGATCTCCTCTGTATTTTACTTCCAGTGGAGGAATCTTTGGAATTTGACACCTCTGTGGGACTGCTCCCCCTGCCAGGAGGGGGCTTGGGCAGCAGCTGCAATTTGAACTGGCCAGGGCTGAGTTAAGGGGATGGATGGCTGAGCGCCCATTGCTTCTGCCTCCTTCCTCTTTCCCCAGCTTCTTCACAGGTCAGCAATTCATACTTTTCTTAGGGTCTGCGTTCCTCCATAGCCTCATTTAAGAGATGTAAAGCTTGTGCCAGCAGATCTTTTCAGTTTTCCTCCTGCCAAGCCTTCTCTCCCTGTGTAAGGCATCCAGAAAGTATCCATGACATCAATCACTCCGAGACAATTTCTCTCCAATTGATTTATTTAGAAACAGATCTGGTATGTCAAAGGCAATTTCCCAAAGTGAAATTATTTTCGTGCATTTCACAGAATCCACCTTCTCTCCTCCCTTCTCTCCTCCCACTTCTACACTTCATAAATCACGAGAACCAATTAACTACAACTGGAATTTCTTAATACAACATACAGAACAAGCTTGAACTTTTCAACTCCTCCAACCCCCTTCCATGACACATGACAGCTGAATTTTAAAGCTGACAACCTGATGTCATCTGGTAGTCATCACCCCTGAAGGGGTTTCTTCCAGTGCTTTCCATCCAACTCCCAAAGTCCATTTTAGACTTTCTCTCCAATCTGCAGCCCTACCAGCAGCTCGGCCTCCTCTTCCACAATCAAAAAGCAGTGAGGTTGTATTTCCAGCAAGCCCCCAGATCTTCTTGATCTCTGGCTGAGTTAGACATTGTTTTCAGACCTTCTCGGAAGATAAAAGAAATTAATCTCTGGGTGGACTGGTAAAACAGAGATCTTGTGGGAGAAGGCGGAGCCACGTCGCTGCGATACAGCTGCAATCTCGGGGCTCTGAGATTGCAGCTGATATCTTTGCCCCTGGTCGGTCCTAATGGACCTAAACCGTCCTGTAGAGATGGTGATAGTAAGGGGTGCATTCTGCTGATCCCAGGGACATCGCAAAGTCCCTGGTTGATCCAGAAGAAGCCCTTTTACCATCGGCGGAGAGGCAGCCTTTAAGCTGCTGAAGCTGTGACAGCTCCGGAAGGAAGAGACCGAGAGAGAAAGTGCATTGGCTGGTGAGAATCTTTTTTTTTTGGGGGGGGGGGGACTTAAGGACACTCTAAAATGAGAAGAATCCTGTAAGACTTTGGACAAAAACTGATGAAACTGATTTAGCGGTGATTTTTTAAAGAGAATGTCAAACTGAGGCTTGGCTTTTTACTTTTGTTTTCATTGAACTTCCATTGTGATCTAGTAACTGTAACTAGACTGGTTTTTTCTCTTATATTTACCTAATTTTTCTTTCTTTTTTCCCCCTTTTGACTGTTAATAGTTTTTTTTTTTAGAACAGAGGCTCCCTTTAGTAATTTTTTTTCCTTAAATATATATATATATACATGTATGTAGATCTTTGGTTGTTCGGGTTTTCTCCCGCGTAAGATTTGAAGTATCTAGGCAACGTTTCGATGAAGTCTCATTCATCATCTTCAGGCTTCTGTCTCCAGCTCTGTGCTTCTCAGAGTAATGGAGATTGCAGCTGCTTCCTCCTTTTAACTGCCAGTGGGGTGGAACTTGATTGGGTGGGGGCTTGGCTGTGTTCTGATTGGGTGGGGGTGTTCTCATTGGTAGGGGTTTGGCTGTGTTCTGATTGGTTGGGGGTTAGCCGTGTTCTGATTGGTTGGGCGTGTTCTGTTCAGGAGGGGCTTGGTTGTGCTCAGGTTAGTTTTAGTTGCTGGGGATTTGAGCTGGAGAGTTGTGATCTTGCTGTTTGGCTTCTAGTTCGTGGTCCTGCTGCATCTTCATAGTGGGTGTTGGTTTGCTTCATGTATGGCTCAGAGGGTTTGAAGTGGGTAGTGATGCAGCTGCAGTGCAGCTTCTGGTCCATGGTCGTTTCTCATTTTCTGAATGGGTGGGAGTCTGTTTTCTACATGGAAGTGTGGTGGTGGCATCTTGTGTGGCTCTCATGGGTGTGGGTCCAGTGTCCTTCTTCATGTTAGGTACTCGTCTGTTCATGAGGGCGGGTTTCCAAATGGCTGGAAGGCGGGAGGTGTCATCTCGTTTGTTCATGCTGTGTGGGCGTTTTTCTATCTCTATGGCTTCTCTGATTATTCTGCTGTTGAAGTGTTCGGTTTTGGCGATAGTTCTGGTATTTTTAAAATCAATTTCATGTCCTGTGGCTTTGAGGTGTTGGACCAGGGAAGAGGTCGTTTCTTCTTTTTGATTGAGTTCTTATGTTCTTCAATGCGTGCGCTTATTCTTCTGTTAGTTTGTCCAATGTATGTGTTAGGGCAGGCTGTGCAGGGGATTTCGTATACTCCTTGGTTTTCTAATTCGATTTTGTCTTTGGGGTTTCTTAGGATGGTGGATATTTTTGTTTGTGCAGAATGCTGTTTTGATGTTGTGTTTTTGGAGGATCTTGCTAATTTTGTCTGTAGTGCCTTTTATATATGGGAGGAGGGCTTTTCCGTTTTCTTGTTCTCTGTCTTGGATTTTGGTTGGGGCTTCTTTTTGGATTAGGTGGGTAATCTTCTTTCTTTGGAATCCATTGGCTGTAAGTACGTTGGTGAGAGTGTGTAGTTCGGTTTTTGGTGTTGTTCATCGGCTAAGCATTTTGTTCTGGAGATGAGTGTCTTGGCTCTGGAATTGATCTGTGCTGGGTGGTGGTGTGAGAGTGCATGTAGATAGCGGTTAGTATGTGTTTTCTTCTGGTAGATGGTGTGTCCTAGGGAGCCATCGGATCTTTTGTATACCAAGACATCTAGGAAGGAAGTTGATTGTTGGCTTCTGTTTCCATGGTGAATTGTATTTTGGGGTGTAGACTGTTGAGGTATGTGAGGAAGTTGTTCAGTTTTTCTTTCCCGTGTGGCCAGATTATGAAGGTGTCATCTACGTATCTGAGCCAGAGTTTGGGTTTGTGGTCGTATTTTTCTAGAGCTTGTGTTTCAAAGTGTTCCATGTAGAGGTTTGCGATGACAGGTGAGAGGGTGATCCCATAGGTGCTCCTTCTATTTGTTTGTATTTTTGTCCATTGTAGGTGAAGTAAGTATTGGATAGGCAGTGGTTGGTTAGATCTAGGATGTGCTTGGGGGGTTGTATTTGTTTTGGATGGCTGTCAAGGCTTCTTTTGTTGGCACTTGGGTGAAGAGGATGTGACATCGAAGCTTACTAGTAGGTCGCTAGGTTGTAAGTTTTGTTTCTTTATGATCTCGATGAACTGGAATGAGTTTCTTACGTGTGAGTTGATGGATTCTGCATAGGGTTGTAGTTGTTTGGCAGAAATTTGGCCAGGTTTTGTAGAGGTGAGCCGATGGCTCCCTAGACACACCATCTACCAGAAGAAAACACATACTAACCGCTATCTACATGCACTCACACCACCACCCAGCACAGATCAATTCCGTAGCCAAGACACTCATCTCCAGAACAAAATGCTTAAGCCGATGAACAACACCAAAAACCGAACTACACACTCTCACCAACGTACTTACAGCCAATGGATTCCAAAGAAAGAAGATTACCCACCTAATCCAAAAAGAAGCCCCAACCAAAATCCAAGACAGAGAACAAGAAAACGGAAAAGCCCTCCTCCCATATATAAAAGGCACTACAGACAAAATTAGCAAGATCCTCCAAAAACACAACATCAAAACAGCATTCTGCACAAACAAAAAATATCCACCATCCTAAGAAACCCCAAAGACAAAATCGAATTAGAAAACCAAGGAGTATACGAAATCCCCTGCACAGCCTGCCCTAACACATACATTGGACAAACTAACAGAAGAATAAGCGCACGCATTGAAGAACATAAGAACTCAATCAAAAAGAAGAAACGACCTCTTCCCTGGTCCAACACCTCAAAGCCACAGGACATGAAATTGATTTTAAAAATACCAGAACTATCGCCAAAACCGAACACTTCAACAGCAGAATAATCAGAGAAGCCATAGAGATAGAAAAACGCCCACACAGCATGAACAAACGAGATGACACCTCCCGCCTTCCAGCCATTTGGAAACCCGCCTCATGAACAGACGAGTACCTAACATGAAGAAGGACACTGGACCCACACCCATGAGAGCCACACAAGATGCCACCACCACACTTCCATGTAGAAAACAGACTCCCACCCATTCAGAAAATGAGAAACGACCATGGACCAGAAGCTGCACTGCAGCTGCATCACTACCCACTTCAAACCCTCTGAGCCATACATGAAGCAAACCAACACCCACTATGAAGATGCAGCAGGACCACGAACTAGAAGCCAAACAGCAAGATCACAACTCTCCAGCTCAAATCCCCAGCAACTAAAACTAACCTGAGCACAACCAAGCCCCCTCCTGAACAGAACACGCCTCCAACCAATCAGAACACGGCTAACCCCCAACCAATCAGAACACAGCCAAACCCCTACCAATGAGAACACCCCCACCCAATCAGAACACAGCCAAGCCCCCACCCAATCAAGTTCCACCCCACTGGCAGTTAAAAGGAGGAAGCAGCTGCAATCTCCATTACTCTGAGAAGCACAGAGCTGGAGACAGAAGCCTGAAGATGATGAATGAGACTTCATCGAAACGCGTTGCCTAGATACTTCAAATCTTACGCGGGAGAAAACCCGAACAACCAAAGATCTACATATAAATACCCATGAGAACCTCAGAAAACAAATATACATGTATATTTCCTTTTTTTTATTAGGCTTTTTTGGGAAAGAAGGGGGAGTGGATTAAAGAAACTTTGTAACACTGCCAACTAGAGGCTTGAAAATACTTTATTGGAAGTTGAGAGGGCTGTGAAGAAATCCTTTCTCAAGGACACTGGAATTTGATAAGATAGAGGGAAGAACACTGGAGAACGTTTTAACAGGTGTTCTTTGGAACTTCTATTATTAATTGAGTACTTGAAGCTTGGCTTTGGAATTTGTGGAGAAGCAATAATAAGAGCCTTGGATAACTAAATAAGATGCAGTGTGCTTTCTTTTTTACCTTCTTTTAGCTGTTCCACCCCTCCTCTTCAATCCCACAGTATTTTGTAATATTTGTATATCTATTTTTTTTCTCTTGTTTGACTTTATTTTTAATTTTACTTTTCTTCTTAAAGGGAAAGCCTCAGGATATTTTTCTTTTTTCTTATTGGGAATTTTGCCTTTTCTATTTTCATCTTTTATTTATTTTTATGGTTATTTTTTTATTTTTTGAGACCTTATAATTGGATTAAGGTGTGAAGAACCTGAAGAATTCTTTTTTTTCTTCTTTTTTTTAATCATTGCTTTTTAATATTATTGGGTTTTACTCTCTTTTTCTTTTTTTTATTATTCTTAATGTTTATTTTTGAATTATAATTGACTATTCCACAATAGGATTAAGGTTTAGAAGAACCTGAAGAATCTCCTCCTTTTTCTTTTTAATCTTCATTTTCTCCTTCTCTTTTTATTCCTGGACTCTTTATTTTTTATTGGTTTTTCTTTCTTTTTTAATGTTTTTCTTCTTCCCAACTGGATTATAATTGGCTACCTTATTAATTGGATTAAAGGAGCTTAAAGATCCTGAGTTATTCAAATGAGTAAGAAAACTTTACCTTCTGGCAGTTCAACTTCTGTTCCTGCTTCTCCATCAACTGGAGGACGACTATCAATAATGGTGAAGCAAGATAAAGTACAAATGGACCTAGCGATGATTATACAAGGAATATAAGAACTCAAAATGAGTATTGACCAAAGAACAGAGAGTATTGAACAAAGAATTGCGAAGACTGATGAAAAAATTGAAAATTTTCAACAAATGATGGCGAAACAGGAGGAGAGACTCCAAAAAATTGAGGAGAAAGACAAACAAAGAGATGAGACAATTGGAAATATTGTTAGCAAATTAACAACGGTGCAACAAGATATAACTGGGATGTTGAAGTGGGAGATGGATAGGTCAGAATTTTATCTCAGATTTCAAAATATAGAGGAAGAAAAAGGACAAGATTTGGCGGCTGTAATGATAGAAATTCTGGCTGGAGCTTTGGAGATAACAGAGGAAAAGATGATGGACGGAGTAGATGAGATATACCCTGTCTTCACAAGATATGCAATGAGGAATAAGCTACCAAGGGAGATTCATGTCAGATTTACTAAAAAGACTATTAAAACACAAATATTACAAGTCGCAAGAGATAAGGTGTTGAAATACAAAGGTAAAGAGATTGTGGTTTTAAAACAAGTGCCCAGAAGAGTGGAGAGATGAGAAGAGAATATCGATTTTTGACCAAAAAGTTATTGGAAAAAGAGGTGAATTATAGATGGTTGATTCCAGAAGGATTAATGTTTATATGGCAAGAACAGAGACACAGAATCGACTCAATTGAGAAAGCAGAAACATTCTACAATGAATTTTTTGGAAGAAGAGAAATAGAGACAGAAAAAGAGACCATCTCAACTGAACCTCAAAAAGACCAGATGGGAACGGGGAAAGAAGTAGGTGCGGTAGGTGGACAAATGGAGACCAAAGAACAACATGAAGTAAGATCTACAAGAACTGTTAGACCTAAATACAAAACATAACCATGGAGGAAAAAAAATTGATTTCTATGAATATAAATGGATTGAACTCAGCTATTAAAAGAAGAAAAATCTTTCATAAATTAGAGAAGTTAAAATTTGATATAATTTGCCTACAAGAAGTACATATTAAAAAACAACATCAACGATTATTGGTACGACCAAAATTGGGGAAAATTTTTACTTCCTTGACTAACTGTAAGAAAAGAGGAGTGGTCCTGTATATTAAAGAAACTATTGCAGCAAAATTGATTTATGCCACAGAAAAAAGATATTAAATTCAAAATGGATATAATTAAAAATAAGATGGGTCAGGCAGAGAAAGAAGAATTGGCACAAAAAATTAGAAGTGCTAAACAGAACTATTTTGAAGATGCAAACAAACCAGGTAGATGGTTAGCATATAAATTGAGAAAGGAGAAAGAATCAAGGAAAATAGTACAGTTAATAGATGATCAAGGCCAAATGTGTTATGGTAATAAGAAGAAAAAGACAATTATCCGAGACTTTTATGGACAATTATATAAGCAGGAGGATTTTGATGAGGAAAGAATTAAGCTTTATCTACAAAATGCTAACCTACCTAAGATATCTGAAGAGACTGAAAAAATGTTAGAAAGTACTATAACAATGATGGAACTAACGGAAGCATTTAATAGGCAGAATAATGGAAAAGCATCAGGCCCAGACGGGCTCCCAGCAGAATTTTATAAAACATTACAAGAATCGTTGAGCACTCCACTGTTAGAAGTTATGAATGAAGCCATGTTAAATAAGAAAATACCCAAAACATGGTCAGAAGCTTATATCACACTTATTCCAAAAGAAGGGGCCGATCCATCACAAATTAAGAACTATAGACCTATTTCTTTACTGAATGCAGATTATAAATTTTTTGCTTCCATCTTGGCAGAAAGGCTCAAAAGATACCTAAATTACTTTATTCATCCTGACCAGAACGGATTCCTGCCAAAGAGACAAATTAGGGATAATATGAGGGTAATTCTGGACACCTTGGAATATTACGAGGCGCATCCTGAAAAACAAATGGCTTTGATATTTTTAGATGCTCAAAAGGCATTTGATAATGTGAACTGGAGATTCATGTTTTTGTTATTGGAACAGATGGGCTTTGCTAGAAAATTTATTCAAGCAATAGAAGCCATATGTGATAAACAAACGGCAAGAGTAATGATAGAGGGAGATTTTACAGATTCTATTAATAGAAGAAAAGGCACAAGACAAGGTTGCCCATTATCACCTTTGTTATTTGTATTGACTTTGGAAGTGCTGAATAGAAACTTTAGAGAGGATCCAAATATAAAAGGAATGAAAATTAAGAAGGAGGAATTTAAATTGCAAGCCTTTGCGGATGATTTGGTTTTTATTTTGGAAGATCCCCTAGGAACAGCTTTAAAGCTACTGGAAAAGATAGAGATGTATGGTGAGATGGCGGGCTTGAAAATAAACAAAGATAAAACAAAGATCTTGACAAAGAATATGTTATTAAAACGAAGAGATGAACTGGCAGATTTATTGAAAATTCAAGTTACGAATAAGGTTAAATGTTTGGGGATACATTTGACGTCAAGATGTACTACATTGAAAGAGAATAACTATATTAAACTTAAACAACAGATAGCATCTGATTTGAAGAAATGGGAAAACCTACAATTGTCATTGATAGGTAGAATTTCAACAATCAAGATGAATATTTTACCCAGAATTTTATATTTGTTCCAAACAATACCAATCAGGCTTGGTAAAGATTACTTTGAAGAATTAAATAAAATTGTGTTGAAGTTTATATGGCAAGGTAAGAAAGCCAGAAAAAATTAAAACTTCTACAAGATGCTAGAATTAGAGGAGGATTTGGCCTTCCGAATTGGGAGTTGTACTACCAAGCTGCAAATTTAATGTGGGTTAAAGAATGGATAACATTAAGAAAGACTAGATTGTTGAAATTAGAAGGACATGATTTATTACTGGGATGGCATGCTTTTCTGTGGTATAAGGGAACTAAATCGCAGGGCTATTTTAGAAGGCATTATATAAGGGAGTCTTTATGGTTGAATTGGGAGAAAATTAAGAGAAAATGTTATTTGAGAATCTCAGTCTGGTTATCAACTATTGAAGCCTTTTCTTATCCTATAATATATGAGAAGGAACAAACAGTTAGATATGGGGAAATATTGGATGAAAAGAGTGAACTTAAAACAATGCAAAATCTAGAAGAACAAGGCATAAAGATGAATTGGTTTTCATATGCGCAAATACATTCAAGGTATCTTATAGATTCTAAAGCGGAGGGATTTTATGATAAATTGACTGATTTAGACAGGATCTTGACAGGTACTGATGAAAAAGTGATTAAAAAATTATACAGTTATTTGTTGGAAATTTTATTAGAGGAGGAACAAGTTAAAGAAACGATGATTGTTTGGGGGAAGAATTTTGGATATGGGATTGATTTTGAGAAATGGGAAAAATTGTGGTCTCAAAATTATAAAATGACAATGTCAACAGCTTATAAAGAAAACTTGTATAAGATGTTTTACAGGTGGCATTTTCCCCCGACAAGAATTGCAAGAATGTTTAAGAATAAATCTGAAAAGTGCTGGAAATGTCATGAGATACCTGGCTCATACTACCATATGTGGTGGACTTGTGAGGACGCTAGAAAATATTGGACTAAGATTCGCATATGGTTGGAAAAAATGACAGACACATATAGACTTGAAACCAGAGATTTTTTTTTATTGGGAATCTTACTTGACATATATAATAAAAATTTGAAGTATTTGATTGTAAATATATTAACAGCAGCTAGGATTGTATTTGCTAAAAACTGGAAGAGTGAGAAAACTCCATCAGAGGAAGAAATTATTAAGAAAATATTGGATTGTGCTGAAATGAGTAAATTGACATTTGAAATTAGAGAACAAGAAGATAAACAATTTTATGAAGTTTGGGATCTTTTTTATCAATGGTTAGATAATAAAACATAATAATGGAATATTCAGATTTAGCATAAAAATTTTTTTTCCTTTTTTTTGATATTATCTTTATAAAACATTATCAAGATAGATTTGATATGATCTTATGATTTATTGCAAAATAAACTAAGTAAACTATAGTTATCTTGTTAAAATGTGAATTAACAAAATTATAGATAAATGAGTGATGATATTAGGTTATACAATTATTGATTGATAATATGAGCTATTATGTAATATAATTATATTAGTGTCTAGGAAATGGATGCACAAAAAAAAGTGGTAAACCAACCGATGCACTGTTTGTAAATTTATGAAGAAGGATGATATTTTTATGTTTTATGTGGTATGTCGATGTTGTTTTGTTGTTAAAATATATTTTTTTAAAAAAAGAGATCTTGTATAATGTCAGGTGAGGCTCCATTCAAAATCCAAGAAAGAAAACCTTAGACTGCACTGTTTTAGAGAAATGGACTTTTACTGAAAATTGATATGGTAGCATCAGAGGAATACAAGATCTGAGGCAATAGGCATGAAAATCACATATAGAAAGTTATGCCAGTGTATAATGTCATGTGGGGCATCTTCAGGTAATGTTTCAGACATCTGGCTTGCCAGGATGGTTGACCTTGGCCTGAATAGATAAGAAGCTACAGCTGCATAGTAAGCAAGTAAGCATTGTCAGGAAAGTTTTCTCAAGTTTTACAGTTCACCCTCTCAGGATTCTTGAAGGCTGACTGTACCTTTATTTAGCCAATTTGGTTTTCCAGCTTCATCCCTGAGCAAAGCCCACTTCTTACATAACTTTTTTTTTTGCTTTTTTCATATGTCATGCCCACCTGGAGAGGCAACTGCCCCTTTTTGTCTCTGGCATCAAGCAAGTCTTCCATGGGGGATCTTATCCTGACCCTTGAGCCAGAGCATCCCTTTCTAATGTAGGGATTCACTTTGGCCCTGCTCGGTCCCAGTGAAAAATGAGTCTGCTAGTGAGAGTCCCACCCCGCCATCAATTTTCAGACTAAAATGGTTCTGGGAGGACTCTGGTTCCCTATCAGAGTACAGGCCTCTCCTTTGTAGGGAAACTCCCACCATTAGTTTGCAGACCAAACAGGTGCCCATACTCACTGCTCCCTGTAGGGTGCCTCTTTCTACTGGCTTTACTTCACCTGGGGTGGGATTTTACCAGTTCGCACCTATTCTTAACATTCTAAGCAGTTTGGAGAACCGGTTGTTAGAAGAAATTACTGGCCTAATCCTGTAAGGAGGGCATGAAGGAAACATTTTGGTGCTGCTTACAGAAACTGCCTCTTCCACTAACCCTTATTACATTCTTGGCAGGACTAGACTTCCTGTCTCTGGAACATCTCTGGAGTTTTTTTCCCCCTCCTTTGCTGGTACTTTGCTTGTGTGGAATGAGTTACAATGGCAAAGTTACAAAAAGTGACTTATGACCATTTTTCACACTTATGACTGTTGCAGCATCCCCACAGTCATGAGAGGCAGGGGAGGAGATGCAAGTCTCGATGTGAGTGATGTTGAATTGGCCACACCCAGCCAATAACATGACCACCAAGCCATATCCACCCAGTCACATGACCACCAAGCCACGCCACCACCTAAGCCATGCCCACAGAACCAGTTGTTAAAAATTTGAATCCCACCCCTGTACTCCACAATCAGTTTTCAAACTCACTAGAGTCTCTGCTTGCTTCCAGAAGTATGGGTCCCTCCAAACACAGAGCTTTGCTCAGCTGTTTGTCCAAAGTTCAACTCTCTCATTCACTTTTCCATTCCATTTTTACACACTCTCTCCCTTTCTTAACAGAAGATCCTGCACTCTGAATCAATCCCCTTGCTTTCCAGAACTCACTAGTCATGGCCCAGGGGTGGGGGGCTAGCAGTGAGCCTGTTTGCAGCTAGAAAGATTGCAGAGTGAGCAGGATCCAGCTGTGGCAGAGAAGGATCCTCTCACTCACACACACACAGAGGCATACACATATTTCCCTCACTTTTCTGAGCTTTAAATTTAGAGATTCTCAACTTCTTTCCAAGTTGCCTTTGAGTTCAACACTCAAAACCCCTTTAAAATCCTTGTTCCAAAGAGCCAAGATCTGGGAAAACTTACCCACAGGACTCAATGGGTCGGTTGCCAGCAAGGGAGTATTACCTGGGCCAAGTCCATTGGTCAGGTTAGCTTGGAGTCTAATCTTTGAGTGTCAAATTGTTGGAAGAATCTGGGTTCAGTTCCAAGTGGGGAGAAAAACACTGGAAACATGGAGGCTGATTGGAAAGATGATTTAATGGTGAAGCAGAGCCACCAAGCACAGGTGATTTGGGGTAGCTGACAACCAGGTTTGATGAGCACATGGATTTTATACAATTTGTTCTGCAGCATTTTGTAATTTAGAGCCTTGTTTTGTGTATTTTGTTATTTGATTTTAATTAGTTTAACAATTAATTGTTTAACAAATGTAATTAATCCTAGATGCTGGCTTCCCTGGGGTTTTAATCCTGTCTTGAATGGATTACCAAATCTGCATTTCTAAAAGTTGGCCCCTTAGTTTCTACTTGGGGCAGAGAACTGAGACTCTGAGTTTCAGTCTTTAGAAACATGTTTCTCCTTTATGGATAATATAATATTCTGCCTTTTAAATATTTCCTAAAATATTTCATTCTTCTAAGAGGAAGGGTGCTAACTTTCTTTACTAGGTTGCAGTTTTTTTCTCTTTGAAGAAAGGGTTTTCAAAAAATATGAAGGCACAGATTGAAGGAGGAAAAAAGACTCGAAGATCAGATGATGCTTTTTGCAAGAAAGAAGTTGCATATCCTCTACAGTCCCAAAGCATCAGATAGTTGTTTATTTGCAAATTTTGTCCAGGATTCCTGCCCAGGGGTTTACCTTGGCAAATACTCTCAATGAATTAATCCTTTCACTCAAGGGCTGATTTAGTAAAATTATCTCCCTTTGTTTGATTGAGAAAGCCTTATAAATAAACCAGTTCAGCTTACCTGTCATCCTGACTCACACAAGGACAACGGAGGAAGAAAGCACTCCTATAGCTTTAATTTTGGTTTTCACCAATTCACTTACCTTCTCTTCAAAATTTTAGAAGTGGAAAATAAGATCAACCTTGGTCAAGAACAAATAAGATGCAGTCCTAAGGGGTAGCATAAAGCAAGGGTGCAAGTTGTTACTTCCCATTTTTTTCTGCAGACATTCAAGGAGTTTACATGGATCTCTTTCTTTCTCCATTTTATCACCATAGCAAACCTATAAGGCAGCTCAAGCTCAAAAAGAATAACTGGTACAAGAGTCATTCAGTTGGTTTCCATGATTGAGCATGGATTTGAATCTGAATCTCTGCTTTAACTATACCATGAATCATCTTACACACACACTAAGGCATAAAGATGACTTCGTTTCTCCTTCTTACAAAATTTTTAAATTATTTTGCTGCCATTAGCAATGCAGAATCACCAATTATTTAGGGATACTTTACCAAAATTCCTTGCTCTGAGAAAGAAGTAATGAGAGCAAAAATCCTTGAAGAGTTCCTGTACTTGGCCAAATAGTTATTTGCCATTCTATCAAAACAGAATGGTATCAGCAGCAGTGGTGGGATTCAATTTTTTTAAATACCGGTTCTGTTGGCATGGCTTGGTGGGTGTGGCAGGGAAAGGATACTGTCAAATCTCCAGTCAGAGGTGGTATTTGCCAGTTCTCTGAACTACTCAGTTTCTGCTACCGGTTCTCCAGAACTGGTCAGAACCTGCTGAATACCACCTCTGATCAGCAGACATTCTGTTCTCTGGCTGTAACACTACAGAAGAACATTATAATGCCTTCTTGCTTGAACTTGAAAGAGTCATTAAACTATATGTTCCACTAGTAACCTCCATAAACAAACAAACAAAAAAACCAATTTACCCCAAATAATAAGAAAACTTCAATCTAAAAAAAAAAATCCTTATGGCATAAAAACAAAACTATATATGTAGCTAACTTTAAAAACTGATACAACACCTTATGCTGACAGATAAAGGCAGAATGCACCAATTACCACTGCAAGCAAGAGGAAAATCTACGCACAAAATCCACCCGTGCCTTCTATAACTTTGTAAGCACCAAACTTAAAGACTCAAAAACCATCCCACCCCTAAAAGGTCCTAATGGGAAACACTAGTGATGAAGCTGTTAAGGCAAACATCCTCAACACGTTTTTCAGTTCAGTCTTTGTAATGGCTCATGCCCCACATTTCCTAATCGTATGACAATTAACTGCAACAATCTACAAATTGACTTTACTGAAGATAATGTAGAAAATGCACTATGCCACCTTAAACCATTCTTATCTATTGGCCCTGATGTCTTATGTGCATTCTTCTTAAAAAAGCTCTCCATTACCATAGCAGAACCACTAAGCATAATATATGAGTTATCATTCAGAACCAGCTCCTTACCAAACCTATGATCTTTAGCAACAGTCATCCCTATCTTCAAAAAAGGTGACCCTTGCTTGGCTGAAAACTACAGACCAATCTCGTTGTGTTGTGTCACATGCAAAGTTATGGAATCAATTATTAATCAATGCATTACCCTATGCCTAGAGTCAAACAACCTATTCTCCAATAAACAATTTGGTTTCAGAAAAAAATTGTCCTGCAATTTGCAACTTCTACACTGCAAAAACATATGGACTACACTTCTTGACCAGGGTAAAGCAATAGATGTAATTTACATTGACTTCTACAAAGCATTTGACTCAGTGGTATATGACAAACTACTATTGAAATTAAATTCTTATGGCATTTCTGGATCCCTTCACAAGTGGATTACTGCCTTCCTGTCAAACAGGCAACAAATAGAAGCAATCCTGAAACAGAAAAAAAAGTAAGACACTGGGATGGTCTCCCAGGGAAACTGTATAAAATGCTGCAAGAAAAATTAGAAATGCAATTATTAGAACTCTATAATGAGATACTGACAACAGCAAAATTACTTAAGTCATGGGAGGAGACATACACAGCATTGATCCCAAAAGAAGATTAGGACCATCAATTAATTCAAAATTATAGGCCCATATCCCTTTTAAATGTTGATTATAAAATATTTATGTCCATGATGGCAAAAAGATTGAAAAAACCCTTAATCAGATCATTCCTAGCAACCAAAATGGATTCTTACCAAATAGACAAATTAAAAATAATACCAGAATGGTATTCAATATAATAGAATATTATGAAGCACACCCACAAAAATAATTGACAATGGTCTTCCTCGATGCACCAAAGGCATTTGACAATGTTAATTGGCAGTTCATAATACAACAATTAAAAAGCATACAATTTGGCAATAAATTGATCAAATTGATTTTGACAATTTATATGACACAGATGGCCAGTGTAATAATGAACGGTGACAGAACGGAAACATTTAAGATCAACAAGGCAGTAAGGCAGGGATGCCCACTGTCACCCCTTCTCTTCATCCTTGCCTTAGAAAACTAATTGGAAAACGTTAGGAAAAATGAAGAAATCAAAGGGGCTTTAATTAAAAAGGAGCATTATAAGGTACAGGCATTTGCCGATGATACAGTATTTTTTCTGGAAGATACAGAGGATACAGGACTAAAATTAATAAAGGAAATAGAGGAATTTGGCAGGGTCACAGGCCTTAAGATTAATAAAAACAAAACAAAATTATTGACTAAAAATTTAAAAGATAAGCAAAAAAAAAAGAATTAGAAGGAAAATTGGGAATGCAAAGTGTGAAAAAGGTAAAATATTTAGGCATTTGGTTAACAGCAAGATGCTCTTCAATCAAAAAAGATAACTATGACAAATTAATAATACAAATTAAAAAAAGAATTGGAAATGTGGGAGAAATTACATCTATCACTACTGGGGAAAATTGCGGCAATTAAAATGTCTACTCTACCAAAAATACTATATCTTTTTCAAACTGTACCAATAAGATTGGATAAAACCTTTTTTAGAGAATTAGATCGAATAATAAGTAAATTTGTTTGGGATGGGAAAAAAGCCAGGATAAAAATGCAATTGCTACAGGACAAAAGAGAAAGGGGTGGTTTTGGACTCCCTGACTGGGAAATGTATCACCAGGCTGCGGCTATGGTATGGATTAAAGACTGGATCAAACTGGAAAATAGAAGAGTATTGTTGATAGAAGGTCATGACTTGCAGAGAGGGTGGCATAGTTTCCTATGGGATGGGAAATGTAAACAGCATGCATATTTTCAGAGACACATGATTAGAGATTCATTAATTCGGACATGGAACAAGATTAAAAAGAATCATTATACTAAAATACCAAACTGGTTGTCAACTATGGAAGCACAAATCTACCCAAACGCAATGGATCTGGGAAAAAAGAGGAATTATAAAGACCTATTAGACACACAAGGAAGATTAAAAACGTGACAAGAATTACAGCAACAAAATAGAGATAGATTGGGGGCCATACATGCAAATTCAGGTGAGATACCAGAAGGACAAAGAACAATTTGGTTTCTGCACGGAAAAGCATCAATTAGATAAAATTCTACCAGAAATGGGAAAGAAAATGATCTCAAGAATATATAACTTTCTACTAGATTTTAAAATGGAAGAGGAGGTGGTCAAAGAGACAATGGTAGTATGGGCAAAAAATGTTGGTCATAATATAGACCTGGGAAATTGGGAGAGAATGTGGGGATCAAATTACAAATTAATTACATCCACAGCATACAAGGAAAATCAATACAAAATGTTCTACAGATGCCACCTCCCCCCTGCTAGACTGGCAAAAACGTTTAACTCAGACCCAAATTGTTGGAAATGTGGAAAAGAAAAAGGCACTTATTTTCATACCTGGTGGACGTGCCAGGAAGTGAAAAAATATTGGAATACAATTAGACAATGGATAGAAGAAATCATGAATCAGAACATTGAACTTAATCCGGAAACTTTTTTATTAGGTATAATAACACAAAAATGCAATAAAACAGATAGATATATCATGTTACATATATGAACAGGTGCAAGGATCTCGTACGCACAACTCTGGAAGGAAAAAAGGCTTCCACTGGTAGTCATGGTTATAAAAAAATAATAGATTGTATATAGATAGACAGGCTAACGATGAAAATAAAAGACAGTGAAGATTCAATTTATTATAGGGCCTGGGATGCCTGGTATGAATGGTTTAGAAATAAAAAGTAAATAAAATGGCAATTAGGAAAAGAATGAGGGAATATGTAAATATACTATAGAGAAGATTGATAAGTAAGGATAAGAGATATTGATTTACAGCAAGAGTAAGATGTAACGGTAAAGGAATAAGTAAATATATATACTGAAAAATGTGAGGAGATGCAAAAGATGTCTTGATGTTGATAACAATGTATAAAGTTTTATTTTATGTTTTTAAAATTTGAAAACTTAATAAAATTTAACAATTGCAAAAAAAACCACCAGGCAACAAATAGTAAAAATAGGAAATGCCCTATCAAACCCTGCACAATTTATCAGCGGTGTCCCACAAGGGAGCGTTCTAGGACCCGCACTCTTTACACTCTATATAAATGACCTTTGTGATCAACTTATTAGCAACTGCGTCCACTTCACTGATGATGTAAAACTATTCAACACCACCGTCAATGCTACTGTCCTTTAAAAAGACCTTGATTATGTGTCTTAATGGTCTAACAATTGGCAACTCCAAATATCTACCAACAATCCTACACATTGGTAAAAAAAAATCTATATACCAAATACAATCTAGGCAGATATGACCTTGTTGATGACCTTCACTTTGTCAAGGACCTTGGAGTTCTCATATTGAATGATCTAAGCACCAAAGCTCACTGCAACAGTATTACCAAAAAGGTTTTAAGAGTTGTAAATTTAATTTTACAAAGCTTCTCCTCTGGTAATACTGTTTTGCTAACGAGGGCATTCAAAACCTTTGCTAGACCAATACTTGAATTCAGCTCTGCTGTCTGGAATCCACACTGTATATCAGACATAAATACAATTGAGTGAGTCCAGAAGCATTTTACCAGAAGAGTACTACATTCCTCTGTTCACAACAGAATACCCTACAGCACCAGACTTGAGACTCTAGGCTTAGACCTTGAACTACGCTGACTAAGATTAGACTTAAGCATAGTTCATAAAATCATATGTTACAACGTCTTACCAGTTAATGAATATTTCAGCTTTATCAACAACAACACAAGAGCACACAAGAGATATAAACTAAATGTAAACCACTCCAAACTCGATTGCAAGAAGTATGATTTCAGCAACAGAGTGGTCAATGTCTGGAACTCACTACCTGATTCTGTTGTCACCTGCTCAAACCCCCACTCCTTTACCCTCAAACTAACCTCTATTGACCTCACCCCATTCCTAAGAGGTCTGTAAGTGGCGTACATAAGCACACAATCGTGCCTACCATCCCTGTCCTATTGTCCACAATTATTAGTTTCTATTTCTTGTATTTAAACTTATGTTTATTCTTGTTTCTGTTATATTGTAAGCTTTTGACAAATAAAAATAAATAAATAAATAAATAAAAACATTTTCCAGGGCCATCTTAAGCTTAGTTTCTTATTCTCCAGAGCAGCAAAAATCACAGGAAAACAAAAAGCAACTATACTGCAAAAGAGGGGTTCAGTTGAATTTTAAATCTTTAACATCCTCATTGAAGAGGTTACTGGTTTGCCCTGGCATCATTCCTAATTTGGGTAGATAGAGAAATGTCTATTTCTTATGATCTGTTCTTCTCAAATTACGGAAAATAGCAGGCACTAATTTCACCACCGGAATCTATTTATTATTAATAAAAAAACATATCACAACAAGAATGAGCATAGTAATGTCAATAGCAGTTACAAGGATAGCCAAAAATTCACTATATATTATAGGTAATGTTAGCTCATTTAAAGACTGAGGTGAAGTATTTGAAAGAAATAATTCCCTTACAGCATCAGCCTCAATGAAGCATCTCTACAAAAACAGCCACATCTTTTTTATGCCTTGCACGGCTGCTTTAAAGTTGTGCCTGTTTGCTTAGCATGTGTATACTTGCACAACTACTTCACAGGTAGTCTGTGCTGGAAAGGTCAGAAGAACTAGCACAGCACTGAAAAAAAAAACCATTTAATTTGATATTCATTGATTTGAACTTTGCAAAGAGAGGAACAGATAAGCAGTCAAAACCTTTTATAAGAAATTTTAAATTGTACAGGTAGCCCTCAACTTACAACAGTTCACTTAGTGATCAAAGTTACAATGGCAATAAAAAAAAGTGACATGATTGTATATGATTATAATTGTGATTGCAAAATGAGGACTACCTGTAGTGGGAAAATCTACAGCTCTGATTCTTAAGAAAACCAGGTACCAGCCCTCCAGATTGTATAAGGGGAGCTATTTTATTATAATGGAAACCTGCATTTTTAGAGGCAGCAATAGTGATTGAAATAGCCACTATCTCTTGTTAGGAGCTCCTTGCCCCATTAATTTGTTGCAATTTTGTTTGTCTTAATCAACTGCACAGAGCAGAACCATACCTTTAATCACTTTCATTGTTATTTCTAAAAAGCTCTTCTTTTCAGGGATGAAAGGGCAAAAGTCTTTGTTTAGGGGCAGAAATAGTTCCTTTGGGTCTGGTAGGCTTATGCAAAGTAGGCAACTGAACCCAATACCTCTCATGTTTGCTAGGTCTGGAGAAAGTGTCCTAGAAATAAACTCTTGGCTTGGTTTTTAGTATTGTGCACACATACACAAAGAGATATAGCTTTCAAAAGCTTAATAAAAGTCATAGCTGCTTTGACGCTCTAAAACAGGGTTGCCAGCGGTGCTTTTCAAAGGTGGCCTTTGCCTTCCTCGATCTCAACTCTTATGCCCCAGCGAGAGCTATGTTCCTGCTCACTTTTCCTGTGCTTTCCCCAGGCAGTGATGGCTGGGGCCGGGGGGACAGCAGAGCAGAACACCAAGAGGGACAAGAAAACTGATGCCACCACCGCCCCATTTGAACTGGATGGTGAGCGCAGACTTGCCCACTCTGCCCCCTACCACCACTCGTACTTTTCCTGCCCCACACCATCCCTACAGTCCGCAGCCATCGAGGAAGAGCCCAGGCCAGGAGAGGCGAACTGGAAGGTGCGGGAGTGCCACACAAATGCAAGTAGCGTGGTGCTCCTGCACCTTCTGGCCATCTCCATCACCACTTCAGCCAGCCCACTCTTGCTGCAACAGCACCATTATCTCATTCTGGCTGATGAGGGCTGTGCTACTTTTTGAAGGTTTGCATTCGGCCAAAGGGTGTGGGCCAGTGGGTGGGCAGGTCATGTGGGTGGCGCAGCCTTGTGCTCCTGCACAGCCTGGATTAATTGCTTTGGGGGGGGGGGTGCTTTAGGGGGAACATTTCTCTGTGGCCCACCAAAATTTTCTCATGGACCACCAGTGGGCTGTGGTCCACCGGTTGGTGACCACTGCTCTAAAAACACTTTGCACTAGCTTTGCAAAGCAGCTACACTGAAAGTTTGATAGCCCTATTTGTCTGATTAAGAAATCTGAATGGACATATCAAATTTCTTCAAATCAAAACAGTTTTTGAAACTGATTTGCAGTGGGGTTTATCAAACTTGATCAAGAAAAAAATCAGGGATTTGATCTGATCCCTAAGAAGATTATTAAATTTCTTAGCAGGCTGTTGCACTATTTTTTTTTTAAGAACAAGTTTTATTGATTTTTGAAGACAAACAAAACATAACACATAAAAGTATAAAACCTCCTTTCTAAGAATTACTTATAAATTTTAACAAGGCAAATAAAGCATTATTTTTTTAAAACATAGTTCCACATTATCACATTTCCATTTACACATATATATCTTTTCCAAATTTCTCATTATTTCTCCCTTCACTTTTGTTCAATTATATTTCTTTCTATTAAAGTTTTAGTAATTCTCCATCAGTCATAAGCACACAAAATACATAACCTAAAGCAAAACATTAAAAAAAAACCTCCTTAGTTATCATTTATACATGTCTTTTCCCAATTTCTCTCCCTTTGATTTCATTTCTCCAAGATTTTATTAATTTAGAATCAAACATAAATAATCAACACACAAAACATAAAACATAAAACTTCTTTTGAAAAGTGACTTAGCCCCGGGTTACATCTTTTTTGACAGACCTAAATCAAATTCATGCCCACCCTATATACCCTTCATATCTTATTAACCATTTTATATTTTCTATATAACTTCTCCTATCTTTTCACTCTCTTAATTATGTTTTATTTATTTCGTCTTATTTCAAAGTCATTATGCTTATATCTTTTGTCCGTTCTTTACCAAACATCTATTTATCTCTTCTCTTTAACAAAAAATTTCCCCTGTAATCACTTTTAAAGTATGACACCTTCCCCTAAAATAAAACTTAAAATAATACATAATTTCCATCCTGATTCTGCTTAGTACATTCTACATATTAAATCTTAAAATAAAAGAATAGTAAACTTATAGTATAGTTAAATGTATAATTTCTATTCTAATTCTAATTCTGATAAGTACATTGTTTTAGAATAAAAAAATAAAATACTAAGGTTATAATAACATTAAAACAATAACAAATTAAACTATAACTAAGCATTAATCATTTTACACATTCTCCTAATATTTCATTAAATATCAACATCTATCATTATTAAACATTAATATTTTATTAAATATTCCAATAAACTATTTCAAATGCAAATACTACAATACTATCTTATGCACTCTTGCAGAATCTTTCTTTAATTATGCACTATCCATCATCCTTCATCTCTAAAAAAAAATTCCTTTTTAAAATCTTGTTCTAGCCCGTGGCTTTTTTTTTCTTTTTCCCTCCCTTTCTTCTCCAATCTGGTCTTTTTGCCAACCCCCTCCTAGCCTCCCCCTTTTTAACTTCCCCTCTCTGTTGTAATTCTCTTTTCAATTGCTTTCTAACATTGTACCTTCTTTTCACCCTATTTTTCTTTTTCTTGGTTGTTTTATTAAATCTTAAATTCTCATTTTTCCTTCCTTTCTTCCCATTTTCTTTCTTAGTTGAACTTTTTAGTCCATTAAAGATGGCTTCTTCCTTTTCTTCTTCTTCTTCTCCTTCTCCTTCCTCCAGTATTTGCTGGTACGTAGAAACCGCCATTTCTAAAAAATGGAAGGCAGCTCCCAAGGAATCCTTGCCATTTTGTTGTCTTTCTTTTAATTTTTCATATTCCATTTTCAGTTCATCAACAGATGGTACCATTATAGGTTTTTAAAAACAACCCAGATGCTTTCAATCTTAAAGTAATTTCCAAATGTCAGAGTTATCAAACAATCCAAACAAATAAAAATTATTTCCTCTTCTTCTCTTTACAGTTTTTCCTCCAGGGGCAAAATCCCAAATGTATTTTAAAAGCCGTATTACAATTAATTGATGGTCTTGTAATCTTCAAGGCGTCTCATCCAACAAAGTTTTTTAAATTTTTTTTTAGTCCTCTCCTTCCCACTTGTAACAAAGAGCTTATTTTTACCTTTAAAAAGCAGGTTTTTCTGTGCTCCTTTGTTTTGTCCGTAAGGAAGGGAGTGAGCTTTCCTTCAGCACTTTCACCGATGTAACAAATTCTTTTGGAAACAAATGTATCAATCCAAAGTCAGGTTTCCAGGGTGTTTGGAAAGTAACTTAATGTCCCGGTTCAGCCAAGAAAACTCCTTCTGGCTCTTCCTCCTGCACAATCTTATCCGGTTGAAGATTTCTTTGTGGCTGCCATTGCTGACAGCCGCTCCACCGCCTCAGGAAAAAGGAGTCTAGCTGGCTGGGGAAGGGGGGTGCGATATCCCCAGACCCCTGCCCGGATCTCCTCTGTCTTCCGCTGCCCCTTCAGGGCAGCGACAACCCCACAAATCCAGTTGGATCGGGGGTACCTCGACGGCGAGCGCAGCAGGGACCCACAGAGAAGCGGATTCCTGCCGCTGCCGAAGCCTTGCAACCAGAAGTGTCCGATGATCGGCTGCTGCACTATTTTATGTTGCTTGCCCTGCAGTAAAAATTACTGTAAAATAAAGTGCTTGAATATAAAATATGTGCATAATATTCCACAACTGTATTGCTAAGTAAAACTCCAGTTAGGTGGACAAGGAATCAGGAGTATTTTATAGAAACATTATCCCTAGTAGTCTTCTGATTCTTGTTAATTTAGAGATTAGCTTATTGAAACAAATCCTCACTCCAAGGTCAGGTTTAGGGGAATGAGCTTAAATGTGCATCTGGGGCAACTTTTTTTTTTAACCAAAGTGAATCTGATGCCACCACAAGCCCCGGCTGAGTCCTGACTCCTGGGCTGGCCTAGGCCACCACTGCCATGACACTGCCACCCACAGTGCTCATGTCCTAGCAAGCTCCCCGCTCCACTTGCCTGGCTTGCTTAGTCACCAGTGCCACAGCTCCATGTGGCACTCATGGCCGAGCAAGTTTCCCCTCCACTCCACTTGCCTGGCTTGCTGATGGCCAAGAGGAAGGCAAGCCAGGGCTGACCCGTCGCCACTTGGGTTCCACTTGGATTCTCCACAGCTGCTGAGCCTTGGCTGCTTGGAGAGGGGGTGGGAGGGCAACCAGGGAGCACGATGCTATTGCACCTGGGCCCGCATCACCCAGGCAGCATAGCATCAGGGAAGGCAAGCCAGGGCTGAGAGCCACTGGGCTCCCCATCAGCCCACACCTCCACTCTGGTGCAGCAGGCAATGAAGTACATCCCAGTGCGAAGAACAGGGTGGCGAGATCCAGCTGCTGCTCCTTTGCCAGCTGGAACTGAGCCAGTAGCCAACATGCCATCTCCTCACAGAAGGTCCCGGCCTCATGTGTGCACATGTGAGGTCCCAGCCCAGGATGGGATATAGAGAGAGAGGGAAAGAGAGGGAGGGAAAGAGAAAGAGAGAGAAAAAAGAAAATGAAAGAGAGAGAGAAAAAGGAGAGAGAGAGGGGGGGAAAGAGAGGAAAAGAGAAAGAGATAAGGAACAGACAAGAAAGTAAAGAAAGAAAAAGGGATAGAGAAAGGAAGAGAAAGGAAGAAAAGTGATAGACAAAGAAAGAGGGGGTGGGTGGAAGGAAAGGACAAAAAGAAAGATAAAGAGGGAAAGAGAGAGAAAAATAGAGAGAGAAAGAGAGAGGGAATGAGAAAGAAAGAGGGAGGGAGGGAGGGAGGAGAAAGTGAATGGTATATGGAGGGAAGGAGGGAGGGAGAGAAAGAGAAAGAGAGAAAGAAGGAAAAGAAAAGAAAGAGAAAAGGGAAAGAAAAAGGGAGAGAGAAAGGAAGAAAAAGGATAAACAAAGAAAGAGGGGGCATGGAAGGAAGGGACAGAAAGAAAGAGAAAGAAAGAAAGAAAAAAGAAAGAAAGGGAGGGAGGGAGGGAGGGAGGGAGGAGAAAGTGAATGAGATATCTAGTCCAACCACCTGCTCCAGCAGGGTTAGGAGTGTGCGTGTGTGTGTGTGCATGTGTAGGTGTGTGCATGGCTGTCAAAACTCCAAAAACAGGTCAAGTAGC
The DNA here is from genome assembly GCF_049901715.1 of Pseudonaja textilis. Taxonomy (NCBI): domain Eukaryota; kingdom Metazoa; phylum Chordata; class Lepidosauria; order Squamata; family Elapidae; genus Pseudonaja; species Pseudonaja textilis. The sequence continues at coordinate 58,573,203 of NC_141996.1, forward strand.
TCTGGGAAGGTCAGTCATAAATTAGAACACTTACTAAGCAACCAGCCATTAATCGAGGACCACTTATGTTTGGTTTGTCAGTCACATGGCCACCTGGCCATGCCCACCCAGTCACATGACCACCAAACCATGCCCATCTGGTCACATGACCATCAAGCCACACTCAGCCAGCAAGCCACACCCACCCAGTCACATGACCACCAAGCCATGCCCACAGAACCAATTGTTAAGAAATTTAAATCCCACCCCTGGGTGGGGGGCACTGAGGATGAGTTTGTAGCACCAAGGGTGTGGTGGACTGAAAAAGTTTGGGAACCACTGCACTAACACTATTTTTTTAGAATTGCTGCTTTTATTGTCTGCTTTACTCTCTTTCATTTTCCCAGGACCACATTTGAAATCACAGGAATAATCCCTACTCTAATTGGCACACACATATACACTGTGAATTGATGGGGTCAGGGATGCCAGTATCTCAGCCTGCAGGCTGCCAGCAAATATGGCATTGAACTGAAAGCCAAGTTGTATAAGGCCTTAGTATGAAGCATCAAGCAAAGTTTTATGTCTTTTAGATAAGTGCCAGGGAACGCAGAAGGCAGAACCTATTTATTTCCTCTTGACTCCTCTCTGAGTCAAGGGTTTTGTTTTAGGGAACCTATGAGAAACAAAACACTGCTGTCTTGGCTCACCTCCACTAAATATTTGTTTTTAAGCCCAAAGAAGAAGAATACACAGGTGCCAGCTGCTGGGAGAGAAAGAATTGCTTTGCATTCAAATGTCACAATAAGCTCTTCCAATGGGATGTTTCATTTTGCTCATACCATTATTTCTATAGGATCTACTTTTGCTTTCTCCTACTAAGAGTATTACAGATAAATGTTGTGTTTTACAGTAGAGTAAATTTGCAGCACTCTTGGCAATTCATAGCAAACAGGAAATAATTATTTCCAGCTCTGAATCTTTCAGGTCTTTTGTGAGCCACTAATAGCCATGCTGCTTTTTTGACATGACACTCATTTGGCACCATTTTCATAGCATAAAAGGATTGTTTTAACTGTCTTGTGAAACAGTAGGTGGAACTATGCATCTAAAGAAAAAAGTTGGGGCTGGAAGATGCAATTTCATGTCCAGGATCTCTTTACTACAGAACTGATTTATGAGGGTTTATACAGAATTACAAAATAGAATTAAAATATTATGCTCTGCAGGTTGAGGCAAAGCATTTTCCGCTATGCTCACCACTCTTCTGGTTTTAATCTATATAGCTCAAACTCTTTTTTTTTTTTGGCTTTTGCTACATAAACAGCAGACTTTATATTATACATACACTTCCTTAAGTTGGGTGATGAGATATGATTCAAGAAGGGTGTGGGTAGATACAGTATTTTAGCTACTTATTGGCTCATACCTGTAAAATTGCTGGAGCCAATATTACAATTACTTATTCTAAATTGAATAATTTTGCATCAGTTTTTAAAGTTATCTTTTTGAAAAGGCGTGGGATATGTATTTAATATAGTGTTGGAAGAAATATCTGGTCTGGTTCCAATCCGGGACAAAGGTGCTGGAAATAAAATGGAGGCTGATTGGAAGGAAGGACTCTGTTTATTGATGAGCAGAATCAACAACAGCATGTAGTTCTGGGACAGTTGACAAATTGTTTTGATGAGTATATGGATTTTGATAATGTTCTGAGATGCTACTAGGAGGTTGTGCAATGTAGTAAGCCTGGTATCTTTTGCTATTCTAATAGTGGTGGGTTAATCCTATTATGTCCTAAAGGTCATGTCTTGTTCTTAGAATTTGGGTGAGGAATGTAAATTTTAATCCCATCAGCTGGAGGTGAAGGTGTTTTGTTTGTGAATAGGCTGTCCTGGATTTCTTAATGAGCACAAAATATCCATCTCTAAAGATTTCAGGCTATTGGGACTACTTTCTTCCTTTGTTCCCATGAAGGTCTAGCAGCCAGGGTAAAAGTTCTGTTAAGTAGAAAATAAATTTATAATATCCAATATTCCGTGCCAATTCTTTTTAGATATTTGATGTCACTTTCTGTGAGCTTTCAGTCTGATTTGAAGCAAGCATGTCCCAAAATTCTTGGCAGCCATGATTGTGCCTTAGTAGATAATTGAAGTGCCCATTTTCAAGCGGTTTGGAGATCTCTTTTTTGCTACCTCTTCTGTGAGGGCATATGAATTGTTAATTGCCTGAGGGGGACATGCCCACCTGCCACAAGGAATTGGCAGGAAGGTATGCATGCCTTAGTGCCACAGAGCAAGAACCAGCCTAGGGGAAGTTTTATGTTGAGGTATCCATCTTCTCCATTAATTCATTTTTCTATTAATTTATCAGTTTTTTCATCATTATCTTAGTCTTATCTTTATTTATTTTAAGTCCTGCCACTGCACTGAAATCTTCTATCTTTTTAACTAATTTGAGTCCTGTTTCTAATAGTTCCTCCAAAATAAATACCAAATCATCAGCAAATGCTTGGACTTTATATTGTTCCTTTTTTTATCTTCAGACCTTTTATTTCCTTTTATCATAATTACATTTATATAATTATAATATAAAATGTTATTGATACTATCTTTATACATATCACCAACATTATTATTATACATTTCTACTTATATTAATATTTAATTATTAACACTATAAATATGATTATAACCTTTATTAAACCTAGATGTAAAGCTAATAGTGATAGCAGAAGGAAAGGGGAGGTTGGCTGATACAGTTTGGCTAATATTGATTTATTGGTTGTCTAAGCATGAATAATGTACTGGAGGGGTCTATAGGGGAAAAGTAAAGGTGGGAATGCTGTAAAGTAAATAAGTTAGTAGTTAAATTGTTAAAGATGACAAGCATTACAAATGGTTTGAGGGTGGTGGGTGGAGCTTAGACCCTGGATGGAGCCTAACAACTTCAGTAACTCCCTCCAGAAGTGGGAGGTGAATTGTAACCCCGTATCTAAATTGATGTGGTCAGGAAACCCATGTAACATTTACAGATGTTGCATAAACAGTTTGGTGAGTGTTTTTGTGGAAGGGATCTTGGAGCAGGGTACAAAGTGCAAATAAGTATAATAAATATAATACAAATAAGTCAGTGATCACCCAAATGACTGTGTTTCCCCCTCTCTCAGGTAGTTCAACAATGAAGTCAAAGGGGAGGGCAGAGCTGATGTCATGATGATATGGCGGAATCCTTAGGTGCTCCTAGGAAAGATGCCGAAATCCCAAGAGATGGTGGTCCATTGGACCTAAATCATTCCAGAGGAATGACAATTGAGGGGAGGACACTCTGCTGATCCCAGGGATACTGCAATATCCCTCGTAGATCCAGAGATAGACTCTCTAGCCGACTCAAATGGAAAATGGTCATTGCGAACTGCTATAAGGCTGGGACAGTCTCCGGTGAAAAGAAGAAAAGAGAAAATGTGGTCAAATTAGGTGAGAACTTTTAAATTTACTAAATAACAAGGAAAGAGCCCCCTGGAAGGTGAAGAGAAAGCCAGAATTAAAGGCAGGGGTGGGATTCTACCAGTTCACACCTATTCGCTAGAACCGGTTGTTAACATTCTAAGCAGTTCAGAGAACCAGTTGTTAGAAGAAATTACTGGCCTAATCCTGTAAGGAAGGAAGGAAACAAACATTCTGGTGTTGCTTACAGAAACTGCCTCTCTGTTAACCCTTATTACATTCTTGGCAGGACTAGACTTCCTGTCTCTGGAACTTCTCTGGAGTTTTTTTTCCTCCTTTGTTGGTACTTTGCTTGTGTGGAGTGACCATTCAAAGTTACAATGGCACTGAAAAAAGTGACTTATGACCTTTTTACACACTTACGACTGTTGCAGTATCCCCACAGTCATGAGAGGCCATGTGAGGAGATGCGTGCCTTGATGTGAGTGATGTTGAGTTGGCCATGCCCAGCCAGTCACATGACCACCAAGCTATGTCCACCCAGTCACATGACCACCAAGCCACACCCACCAACTAAGCCACAGCCACAGAACCGGTTGTTAAAAAATTTGAATCCCACCCGATTAAAGGGTGGGTGGTATTTAAATCCGCCCTGGACGAAAGCAGCGAGGAAAGCTATTTCCAGCACAAATAGAAAGAGGTAGCTATTGATTATTGAATAAAGGACAAGAATTTTCTACAATTACTTTAACTGGACTGCATTAATTGAGCTTATTGAACCAAGGTGACTAAGGAAAGAAATTGGATTGTTTTATTTTTGAATTGTTACTTTCCCCTGATTTTTAAAACTTTTTTTTAACTTTTAAAAGACTCATAGACAATTTTAACACATAAAGTTAAAGGGAAAGCAATGCAACAGTGCTACCTACAATTGAAAATAAAGGTGAAAAAGAGGATGGAATATTGAATGTCTAGACCAGTGGTTCCCAAAGTGGGTGGTACCACCCCCTGGGGGTCAGTGGGATGCCTTGGGGGGGTGCTAAGAGGCAAGGGGGATGGCAGGGGGTGCTAAGATGTGGCAGGGGGGTGCTGGAGGTGGGCCCCTCGCAGGGCTCAATTCAGGGGTGGGATTCTACCAGTTCATTACTGTTCCTGGTAGTTTGGAGAACTGGTAAAATGAGCCCCAGGCTGGCCCTGCTCCTCTCCGCCCGCTCCTCCGTTCCCTGCCCAGTCAATCCTTATTGCGCATGCACGACATCGCACACATGTGCAACAATCGCTGATGGCCACAGCGGTGCATTGGAGAAGTGGAACAAGCAAAGCCAGAGGTCAGAAATTTTTGCTCCAAAAAGCATCCAGACGTCGTGTGTTTCTTTCAGTGCAGATGGTGGCTGGAAGTTTTTTGCAGGCACAGGGGATCAGCGCAGTGCTGCACGCAGGATTTACCCTTCCCATCCCGGAAGCGCTGCCTGCACTGAGCCATGACAGGTCCCCATCTGGACCAGGTCAAGCTGGATGTGAGGAAGGTCTCCTGGTGGCTGACAGGATGGACCTGCAGCAGGGTGGTTGTCCCGGCCTGGTCCACCACTGCCTCTGAAAGGGAAGCTCAATGCATGACGCCCAGAGCCACAGAACGAGAGAGACGGAAAGACGGGCTTCTTCTCCGGCATCACCCAGAGCCCTCTGGTGGTAGCTGGAGATGAAGTCTCCTCCACAGGTAGGCAAAGGGGGTTCTCTCAGGGGCAGCAGTGGGATCCAAGGAAGGCAAGACAAATGTGCGCCCCCTTGTTACGCCAAGATTTCCAGCAAAAAGGCGGGCAGGTTTTGAAAAGCAAAGGAAAACCTCTGGCTTTCATGCTAAATCATGGTTAGCTGAAGCACAGCATAAGTTAATCTAATTATCTGGGTTAACGTTAACCTATTAACCATCCTGATGGTTTAGGTTTGCATCATAAAATTACACCAAATTGTAAGTCATTAACCACGCCTTCAGCATCTCCAGTTTATACCGGGCTAGATTTCAAGATGTATGGTATAGAGCAGCATTGAGAGCTGGGCAGCATTCATAGTTCATAAATTTTTTTTTTTAAAAGACCCTTTAAATATACAATTAAAATAAACAAACACATACACAACATAGAAAAAATAGAGAAAACAAAAAAAATGAATAAAAAGCAATTCCATTATCAATAGTTTGTGGTTCCTTATTTGTTATCATTATTGGTGTCGTATTTACAATTAAGTCTTAATGCGAGTATATAGTTACTACCTCCTTTATGGTTTAATAATATAAATATTATTATATCATTATATTGTCTATCTTTGTTCTATCCAATCATACCAACATTCCCACCTTTTGTAATATTCTGATGATTCTTTATCCTTAAGCGCTAGGGTCAATTTATCAATTTCTGCACAGTTTACTATTTTCTGAATAGTCATTTCCTCTGTTGGGATGTCAGCTTGTTTCCAACACTGTGCAAAGGCTAGTCTAGCTGCAGTCAGTTTGTGTAATATTATATATTTGGCTTTTGGGGGGAGTTGTCTATTGAATATCCCTAATAGGAAGAATTCTGGTTTTAATTCAATCTGCTCCGCCATTATTTCCTCCAACCATTTTTTTATTCTCTGCCTGTATTTTTGGGCTTCTGTGCAGGACCACCACATATGAAAGAATGTTCCGTGTTTCTTTTTACATTTCTAGCAATTCAGATTCATGTTAGGAGACATCTTCGCTAATCTTGAAGGACAGAGATGCCATCTATAAAACATTTTATAGGCATTTTCTTTATATGTTGCCAATTTTGTGATTTTATTATTCCTGATCCAGACCTTTTCCCATTCTATTAAGGTGATGCTACATCCTATATTTCTGCTCCAAGCTATCATATTGTCTTTGACTACTTCCTCCTCTAGTTCTAACTCTAATAGATAGTTGTAAAATTTGGTTATATTTTTTTTGTCTGAACCTAGTAAGATTTTATCCAATTGTTGTAGCTTACTGTAAATTCCAAAAACTTTCTTATCCTGTCTATATCTATTTTGTATTTGGAGGTAAGCCCTGGTCAATTTTTTTTAAGAACAAGTTTTATTGATTTTTGAAGACAAACAAAACATAACACATAAAAGTATAAAACCTCCTTTCTAAGAATTCCTTATAAATTTTAACAAGGCAAATAAAGCATTATTTTTTGAAACATAGTTCCACATTATCACATTTCCATTTACACATATATATCTTTTCCAAATTTCTCATTATTTCTCCCTTCACTTTTGTTCAATTATATTTCTTTCTATCAAAGTTTTAGTAATTCTCAATCAGTCATAAGCACACAAAATACATAACATAAAACAAGACATTAAAAAAACCTCCTTAGTTGTCATTTATATTTGTCTTTTCCAAATTTCTCTCCCTTTAGTTTCATTCCTCCAAGGTTTTATTAATTCGCAATCAAACATAACTAATCAAAACACAAAACATAAAACATAAAACTTCTTTTGAAAAGTGGCTTAGCCCTGGGTTACATCTTTTTTAACAGACCTAAATCAAATTCATGCTCACCTTATATACCATTCATATCTTATTAACCATTTTATATTTTCTATATAACTTCTCCCATCTTTTCACTCTCTTAATTATGTTTTATTTATTTCATCTTATTTCAAAATCATTATGCTTATATCTTTTGTCCATTCTTTTCCAATCATCTATTTATCTCTTCTCTTTAACAAAAAATTTCCCCTGTAATCACTTTTAAAGTATGACGCCTTCCCCTAAAGTAAAACTTAAAATAATACATAATTTCCATCCTGATTCTGCATAGTACATTCTACATATTAGATCTTAAAATAAAAGAATAATAAACTTATAGTATAGTTAAATATATAATTTCCATTCTAATTCTAATTCTGATTAGTACATTATTTTAGAATAAGAAAATAAAATACTAAGTTTATAATAACATTAAGACAATAACGAATTAAACTATAACTAAACATTAATCATTTTACACATTCTCATTAATATTTTATTAAATATTGAAATCTATCATTATTAAACATTAATATTTTATTAAATATTCCAATAAACTATTTCAAATGCAAATACTACAATACTATCTTATGTACTCTTGCAGAATCTTTCTTTAATTATGCACTATCCATTATCCTTTATCTCTAAAAAAAATTTGCTTTTTAAGATCTTGTTCTAGCCCGTGGCTTTTTTTTCCTTTTTCCCTCCCTTTCTTCTCCAGTCTGGTCTTTTTGCTGCCCCTCTCCTAGCCTCCCCCTTTTTAACTTCCCCTCTCTGTTGTAATTCTCTTTTCAATTGCTTTCTAACATTGTACCTTCTTTTCACCCTATTTTTCTTTTTCTTGGTTGTTTTATTAAATCTTAAATTCTCATTTTTCCTTCCTCTCTTCCCATTCTCTTTCTTAATTGAACTTTTTAGTCCATTAAAGATGGCTTTTTCCTTTTCTTCTTCTTCTTCTTCTCCTTCTCCTTCCTCAAGTATTTGCTGGTACGTAGAAACCGCCATTTCTAAAAAGTGGAAGGCAGCTCCCAAGGAATCCTTGCCATTTTGCTGTCTTTCTTTTAATTTTTCATATTCCATTTTTAGTTCATCCACAGATGGTGCCATTGTAAATTTTTAAAAACAACCCAGATGTTTTCAATCTTAAAGTAATTTCCAAATGTCAAAGTTATCAAACAATCCAAACAAACAAAAATTATTTCCTCTTCTTCTCTTTACAATTTTTCCTCCAGGGGCAAAATCCCAAATGTATTTTAAAAGCCATATTACAGTTAATTGATGGTCTTATAATCTTCAAGGCGTCTCCTCCAACAAAGTTTTAAAGATTTTTTTTTTTTAGTCCTCTCCTTCCCACTTGTAACAAAGAGCTAATTTTTAGCTTTAAAAAGCAGGTTTTTCTGTGCTCCTTTGCTTTCTCCGTAAGGAAGGGGAGTGAACTTTCCTTCAGCACTTTCGCCGTTGTAACAAATTCTTTTGGAAACAAATGTATCAATCCAAAAGTCAGGTTTCCAGGGTGTTTGGAAAGTAACTTAATGTCCCGATTCAGCCAAGTAAATTTCTCCTTCTGGCTCTTCCTCCTGCACAATCTTATCCGGTTGAAGATTTCTTTGTGGCTGCCATTACTGACAGCTGCTCCACCGCCTCAGGAAAAAGGGGTCTAGCCGGCTGGGGAAAGGGGGTGCGATATCCCCAGACCCCTGCCCGGATCTCCTCTGTCTTCCGCTGCCCCTTCGGGGCAGCGACAACCCCCAAATCCAGTTGGATCGGGGGTACCTCAGCGGCGAGCGCAGCAGGGACCCGCAGAGTAGCGGATTCCTGCCGCCGCCGAAGCCTTACAACCAGAAGTAGGTTCAGACCTGGTCAATTTGTAGCCCTTGTTCTTGGAGATCTTGCCATGATTTTAAAGTTCCTTGTGCATCCAGTAGGTCTTTGTATTTTATTATCTTGTTAAGATCCAAATTGTTGGGTGTATCATCGCCTCCATTGTTGAGATCTAAATCAGGATCTTTAGATAGTGTTTTTTCTTTATTTTATTCCAATTAGCCAATAAAGAGTCTCTAATTATATGTCTGTGGAAGTAATTCTGTTTGGTTTTCCCCATGTCCCATAAGAAGGCATGCCACCCCCTCTCTAAATCATGGCCTTCTAGAAATAATATTCTTTTATTTGATAAATTTACCCATTCTTTCAGCCATAGTAAGGAAGCTGCACTGTGGTATAGTTCCCAATTTGGGAGTGCCATACCCCCCCCCCTGCTCTTCATATCTTGCATTGCTTTTAAATTTATCCTCTGTTTTTTTCCCTTGCCAAATAAATTTTGCAATTATCCTATTGAGTTCCACAAAGAAGTTTTTATGTATTTTTATTGGCATTGTCTGGAACAAATAAACAAATTTAGGGAGAATGGTCATTTTAATAGTGCCAATCCTCCCTAATAGGGAGAGTTGCAATTTAACCCATAACTCTAGGTCTTTTTTAACCTGTTGTAGTAGTTTGTTATAGTTATTTTCCATTAGTGTTTTACAATGAGCCGTCAGTCTTATTCCTAAGTATTTTTTTAGCACCTGTAATCCCATTGCCTTTTCCAATTCTAATTTTTGTTTTTCTGTTAAGTTTTTGGTTATTAATTTCATTTTTTCCCTGTTAATTTTAAGTCCTGCGACTTTCCCAAATTGATCTCTTTCAACAGTTCTTGACCTACTTCAATTGGGTCCTCTATGAAAAAGACCATATCATCCGTGAATAACTGCAATTTATTCTTTCTTAATTTTTAACCCCTTTATTCCTGGGTTCTGTCTAATTCATGTAAGCAGTTTCCAAAGATAGTATGAAGAGCAGGGGAGATAGTGGACATCCTTGCCTAACACCTTTCTCTATTTTTATTGAGCATGTATATTCTCCATTAATTATAATATTCGCCTTTTGTGAGGTGTAAATTGTGGCTACAATGTTTTCAAATTTAATGCCTAGATTCATATTGTAGATTTGTTGGATTAGGAATTGCCAATTTAAATTGTCAAAGGCCTTCTGCGCATCCAAGAATACAAGGGCTATTTGTTTTTCTGGATGGGCTTCGTAGTATTCCAAAACATTTAACACTATTCTTAAATTGTTCCTAGTTTATCTAGTGGGGAGAAATCCATTTTGGTCTTTATGTATATATTCATTCAAGATTCTTTTTAGTCTATTTGTTATAATTGTAGCAAATATTTTATAATCAGTATTTAAAAAAGAAATTGGTCTATAGTTTTGTATGAGTCGAGGATCTGAATCTTCCTTTGGAATCAGCGAAATCAATCTCTCTCTCCATGAATCCGATATTTTAGCTGCAAGTAAAACCTCATTATATAGTTCCACCATGAGGGGTACTATTTGTTCTCCTATTGCCTTGTAGAGTTCCCCTGGGATCCCATCAGGTCCCGAAGTTTTGTTGTTTTTTTGATTTTCTATTACTGTTTTCAGTTCAGACCACGTAATAACTTTAATTAGCATTTCTTTCATCTCATCCCCATTTACTTTATCTTTTGTTACACCCAAATAATTTCTTATCATATCCTCCTTTACCTCCTCCTTTTTATAAAGGTCTTCAAAATATTTATATGCAATTTCTTTTTTCTGTTCTATTCCCTGTTGGGCATCCCCATTTCCATCTGTTAATTGATAAATTAATCTTTTCTGTTTTTCTTTTTTGAGTTTGTAGGACAGCCATCTTCCTGATTTATTAGCTTGTTCAAAGAATATCTGTCTAGCTATATTCAACTTTGTAATCATTCCTTCCTGTTCAATTAAGTTCAATTTGTGTTTAGTTACTATCATTTGGTTTTGCAATCTACAATCCTTTGGAATACTTTGTAACTGGGTTTCTAGTTTTAATTCTTTATTTTAATTTATTTTGTTGGGCATAGTTTTCTTTTCTTTTTTTAAAAAAAGTTTTATTAGTTTTTAAAGACAAACAAAAACAAACAAAACATAAAAACATCCAACTTTCTTTCATAAATGTACAAGCAGTGTGTCGGTTGGTTTACAAATGCATCCATTTCATAGTCTCAATTACAGTTACATTGCATAATAACTCATATTATCAATCAAGAATTGAATACCCTAGTATCACTATTAAACAATCATTGACTATAATTTTGTTCACTCATACTTTGCGAGATAACTATATTTTACTTAGTTTATTTTATAACAATTCATATAATCCTCCCAAATCTATCCTAAAAACATTTTATAGATATGATAACAAAAAAAGAAATACATCTTTATATATTCATTATTTTCTAAAATTCTAGATATTCTATTATTGTATTTTATTATTTAACCATTGGTAGAAAAGGTCCCAAATTTTATAAAATTGTTTATCCTCTTGTTCTCTAATTTCAAATGTCAATCTACTCATTTCAGCACATTCCAATATTTTCTTAATAATTTCCTCCTGTAATGGTATTTTCTCATTTTTCCAATTTTTAGCAAATACAATCCTAGCCGCTGTTAACACATTTACAATCAAATATTTTAAATCTTTACTGTATGTATCAGGTAAAATTCCCAATAAAAATATCTCTGGTTTCAAGTCTACATGTTTCTTTGTCATTTTTTCCAACCACATGCAGATTTTAGTCCAGTATTTTCTAGTGTCCTCACAGGTCCACCACATATGGTAATATGAGCCAGGTATCTGATGACATTTCCAACATTTTCGGATTTATTCTTGAACATTCTTGCCGGGGGAAAATGCCACCTGTAAAACAACTTATACAAATTTTCTTTATATGCTGTTGACATTGTCATTTTATAATTTTGAGACCACAGTTTTTGCCATTTCTCTAAATCAATCCCATATCCAAAATTCTTCCCCCAAGCAATAATAGTTTCTTTAATTAGTTCTTCCTCCAGTTTAGTTTCCAATAAATAACCATACAATTTTTAAATCACCTTTTCATCAGTACCTGTCAAAATCTTATCTAAGTCAGTCAATTTGTCATAAAATCCTTCTGTTTTGAGATCTTCATCATACCTTGAATGTATTTGCGCATATGAAAACCAATTCATCTTTATACCTTGTTCCTCTAATTTTTGCATCGATTTAAGTTCACCCTTTTCATCCAATATTTCCCCATATCTAACTGTTTGTTCCTTCTTATATATTATGGGATAGGAAAATGCTTCAATAGTCGATAACCAGACTGGAATTTTCAAATAGCATTGTCTTTTAATCTTCTCCCAATTTAACCACAGAGACTCCCATATATGATGTCTTCTAAAATAGCCCTGTGTTTTAGTTCCCTTATACCATAGAAAAGCATGCCACCCCAACAACAAATCATGACCTTCTAATGTCAACAATCTAGTATTTCTTAATGTTATCCATTCCTTAGTCCACATCAAGCTTGGTAGTACAACTCCCAATTAGGCAAACCAAATCCTCCTCTAATTCTAGCATCTTGCAAGAGTTTTAACTTTATTCTCGCTTTCTTACCTTGCCATATATATTTCAACACAATTTTATTTAAATCTTCAAAATAGTCCTTTCCAAGCCTAATTGGTATTGTTTGAAACAGGTATAAAATTCTGGGTAAGATATTCATCTTGATTGTTGAGATTCTCCCTATTAATGACAATTGTAGATTTTCCCATTTCATCAAATCTAACACTATCTGTTGTTTAAGTTTAATATAATTGTTCTCTTTTAATGTACTACATCTTGCTGTCAAATGTATCCCCAAATACTTAACCTTGTTCATGACTTGAATTTTCAATAGGTCTGCCAGTTCTTCTTCTTGTCTTAGTAGCATATTCTTTGTCAAGATCTTTGTTTTATCTTTCTTTATTTTCAAACCAGTCACCTTACCATATGCCTCTATCTTTTCCAATAATTTTGGTGCTGTTTCTAAAGGGTCTTCTAAAATGAAAGCCAAATCGTCCGCAAAGGCTTGCAATTTAAATTCTTCATTTTTAATTTTCATTCCTTTTATACTCTTATCGTCCCTAATATTTCTATTCAACACTTCCAAAGTTAATACAAATAGCAAAGGTGATAGTGGGCATCCTTGTCTTGTACCTTTTCTTATATTGATGGAATCTGTCAATTCTCCCTCTATCATTACCTTTGCCATTTGCTTATGGTATATGGCTTCTATTGCTTGAATGAATTTTCTGGCGAAACCCATCTGTTCCAATAATAATAGCATAAATCTCCAATTCACATTATCAAATGCCTTTTGTGCATCTAAAAATGTCAAAGCCATTTGCTTTTTGGGGTGTGCCTCATAATATTCCAAAGTATCCAAAATTACTCTCATATTATCTTTGATTTGTCTCTTTGGCAGAAATCCATTTTGATCAGGATGAATAAAATTATTTAAGTATTTTTTAAGTCTTTCTGCCAAAATTGAAGCAAAAATTTTATAGTCTGCATTTAGTAAAGAAATAGTTCTATAATTCTTAATTTGCAGTGGATCAGCCTCTTCTTTTGGAATAAGTGTGATATAGGCTTCTTACCATGTTTTAGGTATCTTCTTCTTTGACATAACTTCGTTCATGACTTCTAGCAATGGAAGGCTCAGAGATTCTTGTAATGTTTTATAAAATTCTGCCGGAAGCCCATCTGGATCTGGTGCTTTCCATTATTTTGCTTCTTAAGTGCTTCAGTTAATTCCATCATTGTTATATTGCTTTCTAACATTTTTTCAGTTTCTTTAGGTATCTTAGGTAGATTAGCATTCTGTAAGTACTGTTTCACTCTTTCCTCATCAATATTCTCTTGGTTATATAGTTGCCATAGAAGTCTCGAATAATTTCCTTTTTCTCCTTATTGCCGTAGCAAACTTGACCTTGATTGTCTATTAACTGTGGTATTTTCCTTGATTCTTTCTCTTTTCTCAATTTGTATGCTAACCATCTACTTGGTTTGTTTGCATCTTCAAAGTAGTTCTGTTTAGCATTTCTAATTTTCTGTGCTAATTCTTCTTTCTCTATTTGACCCATTTTGTGTTTAATTATGTCCAATTTTAGTTTAATGTCTTTTTTCTGTGGCATTTTCTGTAGTTCTTTTTCAAGTCTTTTATGCTCGTCTTCTTAAACTTTAGTGGCTTGCCTTTTCCTGATGTTCCTTTTCCTTGTATAGTCTATTATCAGGCCTCTGGCATATGCCTTCATTGTGTCCCAAACATTCTGAATTGAAGTATCTTCTTTTTTATTTTCTCTAAAGAAAAAGGCCAATTCTTTCGCCATCCGCTGTGTGAAATCTTTTTCCTTTAAAATAGCATTATTTAATGTCCATCTCGATCTTCTTTTTTGTCCTTTCCATTTAATTGTCACTGGATTGTGATTGGCCCAAGTACTTGTTTCAATATTTGTTTCTTGAATATTAGATATTAGTTCTGTTGAAATCCAAATCATATCTATTCTGGACCATGATAAATGTCTATTTGAGTAAAAAGTATATTGTTTGGTTTTAGCATTTCTTTCTCTCCATATATCTTTTAAGTTTATTTCATCTGTCATTTTAAAAAAGGATTTAGGGAGAGTCTTTCTATTTTGTTTTGTTATTGTTGCTGTATAATCCAATTTGGTGTCTACAATTCCATTGAAATCTCCCATAATAACTATATTAACATAGTCCAGTTCAATTATTTTCATATGTAATTTTTTATAGAATTTTTCTTGTTTATCATTCGGAGCACAAATTGCAATCAGGAGTGTTTACATATTATTATCCATTATTTCCACCATTAATACTCTTCCATCTTCATCAGTATGAATCAATTTTGCTGAGATGGTCTCTAATATATAAAACCACTTCTCTTTTCTTGCATTGAGTCAAAGAAGTAAATATTTTCCCTAATTTTGGCTGGATCAACAATTGTTCATATTGTTTTTTAATATGTACTTCTTGTAGACAAATTATATCAAATTTTAATTTCTCTAATTTATGAAAAATTTTCCTTTTTTAACAGCCGAATTAAGTCCATTTATATTCATTGTAATCAGTTTTTTCTCTTCCATGATTATACTTTGTAGTTAGGTTTGGTAGCTCTCGTAGATCTTGGTTCACGTTGTTCTTTAGTTTCCACCTGTCCACCTACTGCGGCTTCTTCTTTTTCAGTCTCCATTTGGTCCTCCTGAAATTCAATCAATGAGACCTCTTTTTCTGCCTCTTCCTCTCTTTCCAAAAAATTCTGCGTAGAATAATTCTGCTTTTTCAATTGAATCAATCTATGTCTCTGTTCTTGCCATGTAAACATTAATCCTTCTGGAATTAGCCATCTGTAGTTCACCTCTTTTTTCAGTAACATTTTAGTTAAAAATTGGTATTCTCTTCTTATCTCTCTCACTTTTCTGGGTATTTGTTTTAAAACCACAATCTCCTTGCCCTTATATTTCAGCATTTTCTCTCTTGCCATTTGCAATATTTGTGTTTTAATGGTTTTTTTTTGTAAATCTGATATGAACTTCTCTTGGTAGGTTATTTCTCATTGCATATCTTGTAAAAACTCGATATACTTCATCTACTCCATCCATCATCTTCTCTTCTGTTATTTCCAAAGCTTCAGCCAATATTTCTATCATTATCTCAGCTAGATTTTGTCCTTTTTCTTCCTCTATGTTTTGAAATCTGAGATAAAATTCTGATCTGTCCATCTCCCACTTCAGCATCCCACTTTTATCTTGTTCAACCACTGTTAATCTGGTATCAATGTCTCCAATCTTTTTGTCTCTTTGTTTATCTTCTTCAATTTTTTGGAATCTCTCTTCATTTGTTGAATATTCTCCACTTTTTCATCAGTTTTCTCTGTTCTTTGTTCAATGTTCTCTATTCTCTTTTCAATAGTGTCTGATTTTGTTTTAAGTTCTTGGATTCCTTGCATAATCATCTGTAAGGTCACTTTTTCTTGTTCTTTTTCTTGCTTCAACAATGTGTGGATTGAACGTTGTCCTCCAGGTGGGGAGGTGGAAGTAGAAGTTGAGGAGCCAGAAGCTATAAATTTCCTGCTCATTTTAAACAATTGAAGATCTTCAGGTTCTTCTGAACCTTAATCCAATTATGAAGTAGCCAATTATAATCCAAGATAAAAAATAAAAATGGTAGAGAAAAAATTTCTTCAGGTTCTTCTGAACCTTAATCCAACTCTGAAGTAGCCAATTATAATCCAAGATGAAGAATAAAAATGGTAGAAGGAAAAAAGCCCAGTAATAATTTTTTTAAAAAGGAGAGAAAATTTCTTCAGGTTCTTCTAAGCTTTAATCCAATCAATAATTAAGTGAAAAGGAAGGGAAGGAACTTTTTTTTAAAAAAAAAGAACAAAAAAAGAAAAGGAGAAAAAAAGAAATTCTTCAGGTTCTTCACCACCTTAATCCAATTAAAAGGTCCCAAAAATAGAAAAATAAAAACATAAAAATGAACCAAAAGTATGAATGGAAAAAGCAAGAAATCCCAGAGAAGGGGAAAATATATATATATATATATTTTGAGGCTTTCCCTTTAAAATAAAAAGCAAAAATGGAAATATTACAAAAATAAAGGCTTTTTTAAAAAAAAGAATACAGTAAAGCTGGTAAGGAGGGGTAGCACAACTTAAAACAAATAAAAAGAACACAATGCACTTTATTTAATCATCCAAGGCTCTTATTATAACTCTCTTCTCCACAGACTTCAAAACCAAGCTTCAATTATTGATAGAAATCCAGAAGAACACCTGCAATAACACTCTCCCGTCTTCTTCCCTCTATCTTATCACGTTGCAATGTCCTTGAAAGAGAGTCTCTGATCTTTCTTTCTCAGCTTTCTCAGCTTTGTCTAAGATATTTTCAAGCCTCTAGTTGACAGTATTACAAAGTTTCTTTACTCTCACTTTCCCCCTCCTTTCCCAGGCAAAACATAATAAAAGTTAAAAAAAAGAAAAAGTATATATATAAAAAAGAAAAGTAACTAAAGGGAGCCTCTAACCTAAAAAGTTGCAAAGTCAAAAAAGAGAAGAAAAAATAGATGTAAATAAGAAAGAAGCCAGTCCAGTTAGCAAATGTTAAATCGTGATAGAAGTCCAGTAATAAGAAAATAAAAATAAAAAGCCAAGCCTTACTTTGACGTTTCCGTTTAAAAACCACCGCTTATTCCGTTCTGTCAAAACTTTTACAGATTTTTCCTTTTCCTTAGGGTGTCCCTTTAAGTCTTAGAGTAATGATAAAAAAAAAAAGTTCTCACCAAACCGACACACTTTCTCTTTCCAGTCTCTTCCGATCGGAGCTGTCCCAACTTCAGCAGCTTTGATAGCTGCCTCTCTGCTGCCGGCAAGAAGGGCTTCTCCTGGATCAACCAGGGACTTTGCGGTGTCCCTGGGATCAGCAGGATGCGCTCTTCACTTTCACCATCTCTTCGGGATGGTTTAGGTCCATTAGGACCATCCAGAGGCAAAGATATCGGCTGCAAGCTCAGACCTCCGAGATTGCATGCAGTATTGTCGTGACGTCAGCTCCGTCCCCTCAGGCATAGTTTTCTTTATTCCGCCTGGCAATATATGATATCGTTGTGCCCCTTATTACTGCCTTCATTGTATCCCAAATATTCTGCTTCGTAGTTGCCTCATTATTATTTTCTTTTAAAAAGTAATCTAATTCCTCCTTAAGTCTATTCATAAACTCTTTTTCCTTAATTAGCTGTGTATTTAGCATCCACCTTTTCCTTGGCTTTTTCCTACCTTTCACACCATCTGAATCGGATTATGATCTGCCCATTCGTTAGGTAAAATTTCAACCTCTTTTAACTCATTTGCTATTTCACCATTCATCCACACATCATCAATTCGTGTCCATGATTTGTGTGGATTGGAGTAAAATGTAAATTGCTTTTTCTCCAGGTTTAATTTTCTCCAATATCTATCAAATTTAATTCAGTCATTATTTCCTCGCATGTTTTCAGTAACTCTTTTTCCTCTTCTTCCCCCCACTACTGTGGTTTTTTTGATCGTCCACAATGGCATTGAAGTCCCCTAAGATACAGATATTCCTTTTTTCCAATCCCACTATTTTTTAATTTAATTGTTTAAAAAATTCTTTTTGGTTTTCATTAGGGGCATAAATTACTAATAGAATTGGGGTTGAGTTAATCCACATTTGTAAAACCGGAATTCTTCCATTGGAATCTGTCCAAATTAGGTCTGCTTTCATATCCTCTTTCACGTATACTGCTATCCCTTTCTTTTTCCCAACATCTGCTGGTGACGTATATAATTTCCCTAGCTTGGGGCATTCTAAATATTTTTCATCTAACTTCCTTATATGGGTTTCTTGTAAACATATTATATCTGCATTTTGTTTAATTAGTTTAGTTAGTATTCTTTTCCTTTTTACCCTTAGAATTCAGGCCGTTTATGTTAATTGATAATATTTTCTTTTCCTCATCCATTATCTAGTTGATTCTTGCTCTTTGTCTTGTAGTTACTCATCTTTTTCTTTGTGGCTGGTAACATGTCCTCGGTTTTTCTCTCTCGTTGTTGTTGTGTATTTTTCGAATTCCTGGAACTCCTATCTCTATTCTTTTGGTAATCTTGGTCATCTTGAGAATTTGATTCTAGTTCATCTTTACTACTCAGTTCTTCTGGGCCTACCAGTCATTCATAGAATTCATGGGCTTTTTCCACAGAGTCTACTCTAATTTTCCTTTCTTCCCATGAGATCAGCATCCCTTCTGGGATTAGCCATCTAAATACAATGCCTTTTTGATGTAATTGGGCTGCCAAAAATTTATAGTCTGGCCTTTGCTCTCTAACTCTCTTGGGATTTGTTTAAGCACCGAGACTTCTTTATCTTTATATGTAATTGTTTCTTCTCTGGATATTTTGTATATAACATCCCGGACCTTTCTTCTAGCAAATCTTACATGAACTTCTTTTGGACATTTATGGCATCTTGCATAATTTGTACTCACTCTATAAACTTCGTCCAACTCTTTCAGCATATCATCTTTGTCTTTTTCCAACACTTCTACTAATATTCCTGCTATCACTTGTTCCAAATCCTCTTCTTTTGATTCCACCGTATTCTGGAATCTCAAATATGCTGCGGCCTTATCAATCTCCAAATAGACCAGAGAGTCATCCATTTCTTTGCTCATGTTCCTTAGATGTTCATCAACCATTTCCAATTTCTTTTCAGTTTGTTCCATCCTTTTCTCTACCTCCTTTATTGTTGATTCATTTCTCTCTAATGCTTGTTGGATTGTTCCAATTTTTTCATCCAACTTAGAAATATCTAGTTTCATTTCTGCCTTTAATTTCCCCATCTCTTCTTTTAGTTGATTTGTATCAACTCTTGTCTCAGTATGATTTTTCGTCATTATTTCTTGGAGCTTCAGCGTAGATTCTTGTAAGGTAAGGGATGTCAACTGGATATTAGCATTTGTGATCGAGGGTTGTTTCTCTCCAGGCAGTGTTTCCTCAATTGTCTTTTGTGCCATCATTGAGGGTGATGCCACTGCAATTGTTAGTGTTGGAATAGTCTTCTTCCCAGTTTTAAGCATTGCATTAGTTGTAGAGGTCATTTCTTGGAGGATTTGTTTCTGTTTTTGTATTAGATTAAATACGTTATCCCAAATTAGCATTTGCTATTCAAAAATATCAGATAGGAATAGCCACTACTCTAGTTGGTTGATTCCTGATTTCCTTAGTATATTACTGAACTAATCACTCTTATAAATATAAATATTATCCAAAACAATTTCAAAATTAAATTCCAAATCAAGTATCTAAATTTATAAATTTTAGTACTTATATCAAAATTCTAATACTTAAGTTCTAAGTACTACTAATCCGTATATCTATAAACGCTATGGAACTCTTAATCTAAATATCAATATTATAAAATAGTGTTTTAAGTGTTTACAAGTCTAAGTAGAAATAAGTTGACCTTACTATACAACAGTTAATTATTTGAAATATAGGTATCACAATTAATTATTTAGTCTAAGATAATCAATACATATAATCAAATATCAATACTTAGTTTCCCCTATATATTAAAGCAAGATATAAACCTTAATATTACTAATATAACAGCTAAATCAGATATAGATAACATTTACCACAATCAAATACCTGGGGAAAGAAACAGAAAGTTGATGTCAGAAAAATAGTTAGTCCAAACAGCAGAGGCTACTGGGCATGAAATATCTTAATGTAACTGTACAGCTCTTCATCTTTAAAGTTAGAAAGTTCCTTCTCCAAACACACCGGAAGCGCAGCCTTGCTGAGTAATGTCTCTGATTTCATAGTCTCACCGCATCCTCTGCTATAGCTGTTCCTCCTTTCGTTCAAACCTCTTTCAGTCCAATCTTCCAAATTTCATATGGTCTCTTCAATTAACAGATTTCCTCCACTTATTACACCTCCAAGTCAATAGTCCAAAAAGATTCCAGTAAATTGTTAATTATCGTCTATAGATATACAGTAACTTTGTTTACTTCCTCACTTCCTCACTTCCCCCAGTCTCAGGCTTGTTAATCCAATCTTTCCGAATGTCAGCACGCCAAATCGTTCACACTTTCCAAAAGCTAAACTCATTCCTCTTTTTTTCCATTATTGTCAATTACACAAGCCTCTCCAACATTCTTATCTTCTCTGTCCGATTGCTCACGTCCTTACCCTCTTCCGTCTCACAAGCACTTTCGCTTTCACTGCCACTCGCATCGCCTTTTTAGCCGCTACCTTTGGGCTTTGCTCTGACTGATGTTGTTGTCATTTACTAGACTTCTCCAATGCTCTATGCTCTATCAAATTTGCAGATTCCTTCACTTGCACTGTTCTTCGTTCACCACAGTCTGTCACTCACTCACTTCCTCTTGTAGGTAATGATCTGGACTTCAGGACCGCCATTACTGGATGGCGGTCTCTTGTTTGTTGGTCTCTACAGGGTTTCTTTGTGTTGCAATGGGAGTCACCTTCTCCACACAACTTGAGTCTTCCCACACATTTCTCTACAGGATACGTACACCCCTGAGGGTCGCTCCAACAGCAAGAAAAGGTAGCAAAAAGCCCTGAGTGAGCTTCAGCACCTCTACTCATCCATACCTTGTCACCAGAAGTCCTATAGTCATTAACCACACCTTCAGCATCTCTAGTTTATACCAGGCTAGATTTCAAGATGTATGGTATAGAGCAGCATTGAGAGCTGAGTTCATAAATTATTATCGATCATAGAAAGAAAGGGGTATATAAGGAATATCTTCTAAGGATGGTGACATTTGTACTGTACAGTATAGCATTTTCACATACTCTTTCCATCTTTGTTTGATCTCCTTTGAACTGGTTACTATCTGTCCATTAGCATCCTTTACTACCCAGTTTGTGGCTGTGACCTCCTTCTGAATTCAGAGAACTTTTGGATAACTTGGTTTTCTATGTCTGTTTCTTCAATGTCTTTACAGATATTGTTCTAATACTGCTTGTCTCTGCTAACAACTCTCTGAAATTCTGTGGTCTTTGTCTTTAATTTTGAGTTAGAAACTGGGAAATCATGAATTGCTCAATTGGGGATTAAAGCTGCCTGGGTCACTCTCTCTTAGGCCAACCTACCTAACAAGGTTGTTGTGGGGAAGAAAGGAGAGAGAACACAGCTTTCAGTAATATACAATTAAGGTGTGCTGTAAATATAGGAAATAAATAAAATTGATTTCATTCCACAGTGTCTCTGGTTTTCTATCAATGAGGGTCAGCAATTGAACCAATGTAAATACCCTTTCCCATTTGCTACAGCAAATAATGTCACAGATAGTCCTCAACTTAGGGCCACAATTGTTCCCAGAATTCTGTTGCTAAACAAGATGATTAAGTTAGTCATGCCTAATTTATGCAGTCTAGCCCCACCAAAAAAAAAAAACACATGGCAGCTACAGGCATTCATGACAAGGGTGACGTGAGCTGGCAGGGAGCCCATCAACAATGGCTGAGCCCTGGATTGCCTTCCCCGGCAGTCAGCTGTGGGAGGAAGCTAAAGTCATGGCTGTGGGATGATGAAATGGGGAGATTAAGGGCCAGGGCCTCTGAAAGGGGAAACGGGGTGATGCAGGATTAGCCCAGGCCTTTGACAGATTAGACCATGCCTGCCTGGGCAGAAAATAGGCAGATAGGTTAAGGAAGGGATATAGAGAGAGAAGGAAAGAGAGGGAGGGAAAGAGAGAGAGAGAGAGAGAGAGAGAGAGAAAAGAAAGAGAGGGGGGGAGAGAGAAAGAGATAAGGAATAGACAAGAAAGAAAGAAAGAAAAAGGGAGAGAGAAAGGAAGAGAAAGGAAGAAAAGTGATAGACAAATGTTGCAATATCATGACACATCAGTAGGAAGTCACGTACACAGAAAACCCAATACACATACAATACACATATAGGGCGACACTGTGGAACAGCAACGTGTAAAACGTGAATTGGCTATAGCATAAGGTGTAGCCATATATGGCAATATTCCCTATTCCTGTCTAACTTCCTCATGTGTAACATAACCCCCCCCCCTGCTTGCTGCACAATAAAAGAGAGATGCATAGTACCATCTGGGCTTCCTCTCACCAAAAGAAACCTTTGTGTCGCTGTCATCTTTGCCGCTAAGAGGAGCCCGCCCGGACAGTCTGCCCGGGTGCAGGTCGTCAGCTGACTAACTCATCCCGGTAGCGGGACCCGCAACGCATCAACTGGTGACCCCGATGTGATCGTCTCAGCGATACGTCCCCGACAAAGCGCGATTCTTGTCTAGGAATGCGCTTCCTTCACTCCTGTACTACGCACCTGGAATAGGCTCGCGCATCGTAAGTATGGGCTCCTCACTTTCTCAAGTTCAACTCAAGCATAGGGATGAACTTCTTGCTTTAGTGAAGAAGGCAAATTATTTGCAGAAGGCTAACGGCACAAACGTATATCCTCTG
Organism: Pseudonaja textilis; assembly: GCF_049901715.1. NCBI lineage: Eukaryota > Metazoa > Chordata > Lepidosauria > Squamata > Elapidae > Pseudonaja > Pseudonaja textilis. Next base: position 58,596,062 of record NC_141996.1, read on the forward strand.
TCAAAAAAGTATTTGGATGATTTTTTGAGTTATGTCCAACAACACTGCCCCGCGTATCCCGCGGAAGGCACTCTTAAATGTTCCTCTTGGGAACGGATGGGGAAATGGATGCATGAACCACCCAGGGCTCCGCCTCAGATTATTTGTTCTTGGTGTGCCATTATGGCCGCCCTTAATATTCTCTTTCCCGATGATTCTATCCAGTCTTCCTCAGACCCACCTTCCGCTGAACTCTGTCCTGTTGCTGCCTCGGCACCTCCACCCTACTCCACCCCACCCCTTGACTCTTCTCCGAACCCCTCTTCTCCGTTGCCTCCTTCCACCGCGTCGACAGATCCTCCTGTCCGTAATGCCTTTCAATCAGCTTTGGCGGAAGGATCTATCTGCAGATGATCTTTCTTGTTTCCCTATGATTCTTCAAACCCCTGCTGACGGGGGTAATCCTGTCCCTCATTATACCCCATTGGAGTGGACTTTGTTAAAGGAATTAAAAACTGCTGCTTCTAAGTATGGCATCGACTCCCCGTATACCCGCCAACTTTTAGGCAACATTTCTACGCATCATCTGGTTCTCGCTTCAGAGTGGAAAGCTATTGCTTCTATGCTTCTCTCTCCCGCTTCGCTTGCCACCTGGCACAATGAATTTCGCCTCGGTATTAACGCTGCTGCTGCAGCCGGACTACCAGCAGGAGTTACTCTTGATCATCTCTTATGCCAAGGTACAGTGCAAAACCCTGCGCAAGAGATCACTATGGGAGCGGGGGGGTACCCGATTATGAAGGAAGCTGCGCTAAACGCCTTCAAGCGGCTCCCTAACACCTCGCAACCTACCCACTCCTTTACTTCTATCCTTCAAGGGCCCTCTGAACCCTATACCTCCTTTATTGATCGTCTCACAGATGCCATTAGCAGGCAGGTGGATAATATTGCCGCTCAGAGCGAACTTCTCATGCGTTTAGCCGTTGCTAATGCTAATGTGGACTGTCAGAAAATTTTCAAGCCCCTTCAAGCCTTGCCAACTCAAAATCTTGCGGATTATATTCACGCGTGCCAGGAAGTAGGCACGGAATCTCACCGCACTGCGGCTTTAGCTTCAGTTCTTTCTTCTACTCTTGCTTTGTCCACCTCTCGCCTGAAGGGAAATTGTTATAATTGCGGGAAGCCTGGCCATTTTCGTTCACAGTGTCGTGCTTCGGGTGGCGGTGGCGCCCCTCGTGGGTGCGGCCAGCCCCCCGGTTCCAAACCAAAAACTGTGTGCCCGCACTGCCGCAACGGTTTCCATTGGGCCAGCCAGTGCCGCACCAATCCCCGCCCGGCTCAGCAACAGCCGGAAAACTAGTTTCGGGGCCAACAGCTAGCCCCACTCCAAAGGCTGTACCTACTTCCTTGCCAGTCCTTCTATCCGAATCCATTGTCTATGAGGATCCTGGATCTGTCGTCACCCTTCCTCTGACCATAACATTTCCTGTCCCTTCACAGCACCCTTTGCTGATCATTCCTAACTCCACCCTGACTATTGAAGGAGTGGTGGCAGCCCCGTTCCTTTATGATGATCAATCTTTAGCGAATCTTTCCCTGGCCTGCATAGGGGACCGCCCCTTCTCAATGGCCAAGGGTTCTATTGTTGCCACTCTTGTCATTCTTCCTCCCCCTTCTGATTTGTTAGCTTTGGATCGCCCAGTGGAAGGAAATAAGCCCATGATGACCGTCCAATTAAATGGTCCTCTCTTTACAGGGTTGATTGATACAGGTGCAGACGTTTCTGTCATCCGTACCTCTGAGTGGCCCCCTACCTGGCCAACCAAAGAATCCCCCTCTGTCCGGGGAGTCGGCGGTGTTCAAACGGCAAAGGTCAGTTCTAAGTGGCTTTCTGCCACTTCTGCTGGCGTCTCCACTACTGCCTACATTCAACCTGTCATCCTTCCTCTTCACGTTAATCTGTGGGGACGGGGCCTTCTCTCTCAATTTCATGCCACGCTAACCATTCCTTAGCCAATGGCAACTCTTACCCCTCTCAAACTTCAACTCAAATCTTCAACTCCAGTCTGGATTGATCAATGGCCACTACCTGTAGAAAAACGATCAGCCTTACAGGGTTTAGTCAAGGAACAACTTACTTTAGGTCACCTCGAACCATCACAAAGTCCTTATAATACTCCTGTCTTTGTCGTAAAAAAAAAAAATCAGGGAAATGGAGGCTTCTTCAGGATCTGAGGGCCATTAATGCCATCCTCCAACCCATGGGGGCATTACAATGCGGCTTGCCTAATCCTAATATTATTCCTCATAATTATGACCTCATTATAATTGATCTGAAGGACTGTTTTTTCTCTATACCTTTGAATAAAAGTGATCGCCTCTTGTTTGCATTTACGGTGCCAGAATATAACAATGCTAAACCTACTGCTAGATATCAGTGGAAGGTTTTACCTCAGGGCATGCTGAATAGCCCAACTATGTGCCAATATTATGTAGACCAGGTTCTCACCCCCTTTCGAGAGAGCCACCCCTCATTTTTAGTATATCATTACATGGATGACATCTTGATAGCAGCTGAAGGGCCAAAAGGCACCGTACAAAAAACTATTCCTGAACTCACACAGCAACTCACTGCTGCAGGACTTCATGTAGCGCCTGAGAAGATACAAGCCCATTATCCCTTCCAATATTTAGGCCATAAACTCTTACGATCTACTGCTTCACCAGATCTTCCTCTTATTAATCTTCCCCCTAGCCCCACACTGGTGCAACTCCAACAGTGTTTAGGTACTATCAATTGGGCCAGACCTTTCCTGTCCATCTCTACTAATGATCTTTCCCCATTATTTTCAGCTCTTACTGGCTGTCAACAGCCAGCCCAGAAAATTCCACTAACCAAAGAACAGAAAGATTGCCTAACCAAAATTAACCAGGCCTTAAGAGAACAGTGGGTTGACCGCATACACCCAGATGTACCCGTTTCTCTAGCCATCCTTCCAACATGTGCTCTTTTTACAGCCATATTATTACAAGTCGTCTCCTCCTGCAAGCGTATTACGATCATTGAATGGTTGCACTTACCGCACACCCCTCGTGCAACAATCACCACAAAACCCATGCAAATGGCCCTATTAATTCAAAAAGGCCGAACACGTTTCAAAGCCCTCATGGGTATAGAACCCAGCACTGTATATGTTCCTCTCAAACTACATACTTAGGAACAGCTCTTTCAAAATTCAGAGGATCTCCAATACGCATTAGCTGATTGGGTCGGATCAGTATCGTGTCATTTGCCAGCTGATCCTCGCATTCAAATTATAAAGACCGTACCCATCACTTTTCCTTCACCCCTCTCCACACAACCTCTCTCTGAAGCTTTGACCATCTTTACTGATGGTTCCAAGACCATTGGTGCCTGTACTTGGCTGGAAGATGGCCAATGGCATTCCTGTCGTACAACTCTTCAGACCTCAGCCCAAAAAGCAGAATTAGCGGCCGTCATCTTAGCCTTGGAAAAATTTTCTCACATCCCAATCAATCTTATCTCTGACAGCTTGTATGTCACTCAAGTAGTATTTCACATATATGGCTCTTATCTTTCCCCCTCCGTGGAGATTTCCCTTTTAAAACTGTTTTCTTGCTTACAGCAGCTCATTACCGCTCGTCAACACCCTTTTTTTATTGGTCACATTCGGAGCCACCAGCATCTTCCGGGATACCTCTCCAAGGGAAATGTCAGAGCCGATACTGCTTGCCAACAGGTTTTTGCTGCTCAAACACAACCTGCCCCCTTAACGGCAGGAGAAAGTCACGCTTATTTTCACCAAAATAAAAAGGCTCTGGTCAAACAATTTGGTATTACCATGGCTGCAGCCTGCTTCTGCGGTCCTGCCTGATCTTTCTTGTTTGTTGGACCCCAAACACATCCTGATAAGGCTGTACATTGTTGGGTGAAAACAGAGATCCCTTCTCTTACCTTAGCCCTCAGCTTACAGCCACAATCCAGTCCAAAGCACAATATTGTTTTATGTCTTTTGCAGTAGTAGCTGTTAGACAAGGATGAAAAGGCAACAGAGTTTGACCACTTTCTTTGCCAAGAAACCAATAATGGAACAATCAGAATCATCAGATATAATAGATCCAACCATCACAGTCACAAGCACCACAAGCACCACTGCCACCACTTGAACTTGGAGAAAATAGCAAGTCAATCTCTGAAACTGAAAGTCTTCCTGATCTTCCTAACTGCTGGACATTGCAGCAATATAGAAACTTTCAAGAGAAGTATGAGGGACTGGAAGTCTCAAAGAAAAAAATTAGGTTGTAAGTCATGCATGAAACATGACTTTACAGTAGAGAAAGGTGTTCATATGTCTAAGGAGTGGAAACATTTCAAGATTGAGGCAGCAAGGACAATTAAAGAAGTTCAGCAAGCTTCTCTTAGGAAAAAATGAAAGAACATTTTACATCTAAAGCTCATGCCATTTGCAGAGATAAACTGAAAAAAAGGGGAGCAGGATGCTATAACAAAAGCAGTAGATATGATGTCTGAAAAATATTTATCTTCTATTTGTACAGTATTTTTGACAGTTTACAGCAGTGGTAGTCAACCTGGTCCCTACTGCCCACTAGTGGGCGTTCCAGCTTTCATGGTGGGCAGTAGGTGTTTTGTCCCCTACTTTATAAATCACCATTACTGTGGAACCGGTAGGCAGTTAGAGAAAACTTTACTACTAACAAAAAGTGGGCAATAGGTATAAAAAGGTTGACTACCCCTGGTTTACAGTCTGGCACAAAGATGTAAACCATTTTCAGAAATAGGACAGGTAGAATTGCAAACAGTAATTGGAGTAGATCTGGGAATAGGATTACATTCACAGTCAACTGCAGTGAAAATAGTTGATTTCATTGTAAAAGAAATTAAAAGTGAAATGTTTACTAGCATTATTGAACAGAATCTGAAAATATGTTTGATTATTGTCGAAGCCTCAACTCTATCATGCAAACCAGTTGTGATAGTTTTTGTAAAAGTTGAGGATTCAGATAACCCACCAACAATTTTTGTTGAGCTTGTTGAATTGGAAAAACAAAATGCAGAGATAGTAAGTTCTTCAGTTTTGGAAAGTTTATAAAATGTTGGGCTTACTACAGATTATCTCCAAAAAAAATTAATAGAATTTTGCTCTGATGGTGCTAGTGTTATGCTTGGGAGAAAATCTGGAGGATATTAAGCAACTGAATCATTTAAAAATATTTATTGACAAGATACACATATTTTCCATAAACCCTATAAGAGCCGAAATGAACTATATGAAATATCCAAATTTGGAATTGAAATTGTAAAGAATGGTAGAATTTTGGGACCAAGATGGGCTGCCTGTAGTTTAAGTTCAACCCTAGCTGTGTGGCATGCTTATCCAGCACTAGATCAGTACTTTCATGCAAATGAAAAATACTCAAGTGTGGCTGACCGTCTTGAAAATATATATATATATTTAAATGATTTGGCATTGATGATCGATATTCTAAATGAAATTTCTCTTCTGACAAATGAACCACAAGGAAGAAATATAGACATCATAAAGGCCGAAAAACTTGTGCTGAGATCAATTAAAGCATTTGAAATGCTCAGACAGGGAAAGGATCCATACGAAAAAAAGGTTGATGGATTAATTACTTCAGAAGCCTTCAAAAATATAAAATTTGTACAAAATCATTGATTTGTTGGACTTCCTTGGGAAAGACTTTTGGAAAGCATCATAACAAATTTGAAAAAAAACCTAATGGATTGTGAACACTTAAAAACAGGTAGCCAATTGCAAGACACAAATAAATTACGATTTCTCCATTTTTTGGAGCAGGATTACTGGAATACTGAAGAAGTCGTAGTCGTAGCCAGAAGCTGAAGAACAATTGCTTGCCTTTAATGACATTTTAATTATGAAATTAATATCAACTATTATAGAGATTTCATAGAAAATGTTTTAAAAGATTCAAAGAACTATGCAATTCCTGACAGTATTAAGATATGGTCAGAACAATTGCTGTAAGTTCAGCAGAAGCGGAAAGGGGTTTCTCAAAAATGAACCTCATATGTTCAGAACACAGAAGTCGCCTGCTTCCAACACAACCAGCCTGATGACTATTAGTGTGATTGGCCTATCTCTAAAAGAATGGAACATCAAAAAATGGTTAAGAGCACACCATACAGCTGATGATCTGAGAGTCAAAATTAAGAAAAGTGCAAGCAAGGAGGGCACCAATGAAAGAACGCTGTGGAAATATCTTAAAGTTAAAGACAAATAACCCTTTTATGTAAGTACTTGTGTACCTCTTTTATTGTTTTGTGTACTTATTTTATTCTTATTTAAGTAGTAAGTGCACAAAATTAAAAATTTCCTTTTTGTATATTTTCTTTCTGCAGGTCATTCATTAGGGCAAAAAAGTCAGTGACATTGAAGATACACAGCATTTTTATCATTCTTATGTAAGTACTTGTGTACTTCTTTTATTGTTTTGTATACTTATTTTATTTTTATTTAAGTAGTAGGTGCATGAAATAATAAACTACATTTTTGTATATCTTCTTTTGGTAGGTCATTCATTAAGATAAAGCAGTCAGTGACGTTGACTTAGCCATGCTCACCCAGTCACATGACCATCAAGCCATGCCCATCCAGTCACATGACTGCCAAGCCACACCCACCCAGTCATATGACCACCAAGCCATGCCCAGTAAACAAGCCACACCCACAGAACTGATAGTAATTTTTTTTGAATCCCACCACTGAACCTAGAACAGCAAAATGCCAATTTCCTCTTCTAGAGACAGGACAGGAAGATTTCCCTTTCCTTCTCTTCCCTCCCCTCCCCTCCCTTCTCCTCTTTCTTCCCCTGCCCTTCTCTCATGAGCAGATGTCCCAGACAAGAAGGTGGTAAGCAGAGAGGAAGTCATCAGAGGAGGGCTCATACAAAAGGTCATGTGCTGATTAGACAGTATATAGTTAGTTTAGGAATTAAGAACTATCCCCTTAAGGGACTGCCTTCTGGGAAATGTAGTCTTAGATCATGTGGGCACATCTGGGTTTCTGTTTGGCCATTGAGTCAGACTTTTGATTGGCTAACTTGCTTGTGTGCTAGGTACTGAGGCCAGTTGGAATCACAGCCATGTAGAGGGCAGCATGCTTACCTCAATGGGGGGGGGGTAGAAATCCACTTTGTTTCACATTATGGAATGGGATCAGATTGTGCCTATCAGATGAATCTCTTCACTGACTGTGAGTTTTTGATATGAGAATACCTGATGACCAATAACCGACTTTGCGTGAAAGCCCTTCTGTAGAGTTTATCTGTTGGTCTTGAGCAAGCAAAGCAAGAGACAGGGCAGTGAAACAAATGATTTATATCCCCTCACTCTCTCTTCATTAATTAAAAAGCCCATTTGGAATCTGCTGCCTTGAAAGAGGAACAAGTGTGTTAATTGCCTCGAAAGTAACTACTTTCCCTCTCCTAGCAAATTCCATCTGGGTTGACTGTCTTTGTAAGTGAAAGAAGAATGATTCTGGCTTCCTCTTAACTAAGTGAAAAGAAGCTGAACGAATCCTTCTCTTAAATCAGAGTGGGACAAAGGATTTGATTCCTTCTCTTAATCACTGAAGCAAGATCAAAAAATGAATCCTCTCTCTCTCCCCCCCCCCTCTGAAAGTAAAACCTGTTTGAATTTATTGCCTAGAAAGTAAAACAAAAAGGAGAGGAGAGGGCCATAAGGGAAAGGAAGTGCCATAAAAATTCCTCTGCCTGCCTTGAGATTTATTGCAGATATCGCCATGGAGACAATCCATCCCCATGGAAACAAGTCACTTATAGACTTACAGCCACTCTGCATGTGCAAAGCAACTCCTTTAAAGAGGGAATCTGAGTTCGGAATGCTGATGAAAAATGGGCAAAGAATTTAGCTAGAAAGAAAGTCACCATACCCAGCCGGTCTGCTTTAACTTTTGTTTGTAAATCTGGGAAAGTACCCCTTCTTTAAAAGTTGCAAGGCAATCACAGTCTAAATTGGGAACCCCAGAGCCAGATTAAAACCTGCAATTATCATAAGAGGGATACCTCAACAACCAGTTTGCTCCAAGCATTAGTTTAAGACACAGAGCCAGCCCTCTGGTGACTAATCTGAAAAGCTACAAGCCTGTGTTCAAGCTACCCATTGCATTGCCTCCTGGTGGCCAGTTTGCAAACTCAAACCTGTATTCAAGCTACCCGTTGCAATGCACCCTAGCAGCCCAAAGAGTGTGTTGCATCAATGTCTTCTAGAGTTGCAATGCGCCCTAGTGGCAAAAGAGTGTACTGCACCAACCTCTTCTAGAGTTTGCAATGCACCCTAGCGGCCCAAATAGTGTACTACACCAACGCCTCCAAAGCTTGCAGAGCATCCCAGTGGGCAAACATGAGCCACACTGACATCTGCAAAAGCTTGCAGTGCACCATGGTGGTCAAAGAATAAGCTTCATCGACGTCTACATAAGTCTGCAGTGCACCCTAGTTGTCAAAGAATGAACTTTACAGAAAATTTCTAAATTACCAAAAAATTCCCTTTGCCAATTTTAAAGAATGGAATCTTTTTCAGCCATGGCAGATGCCTCTGCAGATGCCTCTGATGTGCCAGAAAAGATGAATTCTCTACCCAATCTTGACACAAATGTAGAATCTGAGGTCGCAAACCCAGAATTGGATACTCAAAATCCGGAAGAGGCAGAGGCACCTCAGAAAAGCTATGCCTAAAGGCAGCAAAGAAAACTTACTTAGGCCCTGCAGTCGCACCTGAATGAGTGGGCTATGTACTGTCAATGCCATGAAGATTTTTGGAAGTGGTTGCTACACATCTGTGACACACCCGAAGAGAAGCTTTCCCTCAAGTGCATTCATTCATTGGAGGATGAAATGGATGGGCTTTATGGACAATGCAAAAACAGCAAAAACCATCTCATCTCCATCCAGTCAAAGCTAGGAGAAACAAACTTCAAATAATACATACAAGGCTTATGGATGTTAAACAAAGAGTGCAAGGAGCTCTTTCAGTGTAGCAGAAAATGTCTCCACACCATGCTCCAGGTAAAGGCCACATCCAAAGTAACCCGCTATTCAAACACACCATCCTAGAGATTTCACTCTGCTTCCTCTCACCATTCTAAAAAAACCTCCTTCTGTCCCAAGTCAACCAGATCTCAGGCGGGTTCAAGCATCTCACAACAACTTTCTGCTGCAAGCTCTCCCTATCATTCCATTCCTATCCTCCCATCACAGTCACTCATCCCGGGCCTCATGAGCAGAGAGTCTTGCCACCCTAGCTGCAGCAGCATGAGCCGAGGTTGAGGTAGCAATTGTAACCCTGCAGGCAGCAGAGGAAGAGAAACAGCAAAAGGAAGAAGTGACAGCTGTGGTGGCAGAAATGGTCTAAACTCAGGCCAAATTGGAGTTTCTTGAACGACAATGGGAGACAGCAGAAAAGAAAGCACGGGCTGTAGCTTTGCAGGAGGAGGCTGACGGTGCTTCCCTCAACTTCAATCTTAGGGAGTTAGGAAGAGGGAGCCCAGACAAACAGGTCAGAGCCTATGTGGATGAGCAGTATTTGTTACCGCACAAATGGACAGAAGTGGTACAATCAACTGCAAATGTGCTAGAGATAGTTTTTTCCCATATAGCACTGCATATGGAGTATCATTAATGGAGGAACTCCACAACCTATTTACTAAATAATTAGCAGTCAATATGGCTTCACCCCAATATGACCTGCTTAGACCAGAATCCTCTAGCAGTGAGTCCTTCATGGTTTGCAAGATTCCATTCTGTCTCTCAGCAACACCATTCTCAGCTGCTGTGTAAGGATTTGTGCATCTGTGTTTTATTCCTAACTGTGCTAACCGCAATTGAAAACTTGACATGAATTCTGAAACTCTTGTCAGTTTGCAGCTGACATACCTGTTATTTATACCTTCTTTCTACAAAGCTTACCCATTGCTTAAATTTCTGTAGCACCTCTGTTTTACTCTTTAGTAAATAGCAGAACCCAAACTACTATAGTTATCTACAATGATCAGCGCATACTTAGCTCCTCCCAAACTGGCTTGCACTGGCCCCACCAAATCTGGATGTACTAGTTCTTGTTGTCTGCCTTGTGCTACTCTTGCTTACTGGGAATGCCTTGGACTTTGATGTTTTGCATACTGCACATTCCAAATATGCCTTACGTCCCTTTACATGCAATCCTTCTGCATACTGCTCCATCTTTTGAACAACTTGGAAGCTGGAATGGCCAAGCTTTCTGTGCAGAAGATGAACACATGAATCATGTTTTGCAACATTGCCAAATGTTTGTGCACATTGAACTTTTTTCCCTGTAACATATAGAGATTTTCATGCTTATTGCCCTTTGCACAGACAATCCCATATTTCTTTATAAGACACTGCCCATTTACAAATGTGGTCTCAAATCCTTGTTTGTCTAAATCAGAAACACTCAGCAAATTATGTTCCATTTCTGGCACACAATAAATATGATTAAACCTTGTGTCCAAATATGGAATTTGCACACTGTCTCTTCCAATGACTTTAGCCTTCTTGCCATTTGCCAAGGCTACTGTGTCTCCTGTAGCTGCCTCCATCCTGTAAAACCATTTAGCATTATTAATAATTATTTGGCTAGACCCACTGTCTATAAGCCATTGAGTTCTTCTGCAAGAATTGACTTTTGCTATTGCAAATTTGTCCATCAACTTGTCTTTGTAAACTGGCCCTTTGCAAACAGTTTGTCCTTAAGTGAGTCGAAACAAAGTACCCCTTCTGTTGCTGGGCTTTCTGCTTAGCTATAGTCTGATATCTTCTACTGCAGTGGTCCCCAACCACCGGGCCCTGGACTGGTACCGGTCTGTGGATCATTTTGTACCGGGCCGCAAAGAATGTTTGCTTGGGCACCGCCATCTTGTTTCAGCATCCTGAGTTGCATTAGCATGCTCGGTTAGTTAAGAAATGCCCTAACCAGAGAATAAAGTGGTGCTGGAGGAGGAGGAGGAGGCAGTAGTGGAGAAGCAAGCAACTCAGAGCGCTACCGCTGTGGCGGCTTTGCCTGCTTTTCCAAGGCTTCGATGTTGGGAGAGGCAGCAAGGGCTGGAAAAGGGGAGAGCTGTGCAAGGCTCCATCTCCCTTTCCTGCCTGCACATGGGCGGGGGGAGGACAGAGAGAGAGCCGGGAGCAATTTAAGGCTAGAAAACTAATGGGGAGAGCTGGCAGCAGGCGCTGGGGGAGGGGACTGTTGTTGCCGCTGCTGCCGCCGTGTGTGGGAGCGTGCATCTCAGAGACTTGAGCCGGGAGGCACGGGAACTGCAAGTGGGAGCGTTTGATGATTTCAACTCCTGGAACATGGTAGATTGGCATTTTGTAGGTCTCAGTGAAAGAGTGAGTTTTGTTTCACTTGCTTTCCTCCCCTGTAATGCGAGAGATACTTTCTCTCTTCCCCCCATCCCCACCCCCCAAATAATCACTGGCTGTGGCTGGGTTTGGCAGTGAATTGCTAAAGTGAGCGAAGTGCCCCCAGGGACACCTTTCCTTGCCTGTCTCCAGGTGAGGCTGGAAGAGCCCCCCCCCAGCTTTTCCTCGGCTGCAGATCTGAGCCTCTCAATCCTCCACCCAGGATCTGAAAGGAGCTCCCACTTTCTTCCTCTCCCCTCCCCCAATTAATCACCAAGAGCGGCAGTCCTTCTGCAGGCAGATGCCTGCTGAGAAGCCCCTGGAGTGGCAGCCAAGGGGCACTGCCCCCCAAGGAGAGTAAAGCCCCCTTTCTGCCTCTGCTTCTCCCAGCAGCAGTTGCCCCGAAGCCCCTCAGTTCAGACACACACACACCAACTGCTTGCTCTTCTGTCTCTTTGGAAGGTGCCAGGTGGGGGAGGCTTCCAGCCCAGAACATTTTATTTTGTTATCATTAAGCATTTACATTTTTGTTATAATTAAATAAGTGTGTGTGTGTGTGTGTGTGTGTGTGTGTGTTTGTGTATGATGTATGTGTGTGTGTATAATGTATGTATGCATGTATATATATGTGTGTGTGTGTGTGTGTGTGTGTGTGTGTATATATATATATATATATATATATATATATATATATATACACAATATTAACATAAAAAATTATATTAAATATATTAGCTTTTTTAAAAATTCATATTAGTGGTCCTTGGGATTTAAAAGTATGAATTTGGTGGTCCCTGAGATCCAAAAGGTTGGTGACCCCTGTTCTACTGCTCTTCCGGTCTCTGGTAACTGCAAGGCTCTTATCTCTGTGTTGCTCTCTGCAGACAGCCTGCCTGTGGAAATTTCCATTGCTCCTCTTGGGCCCCCTCCTCAGGAATTTTTCCTCCTCATGACTTTTTCTATAATGGTGTTTCCGCTCTTCAGCTATCAGACATGCTTTCAGAGCTTCCAAATTCAACTCCTGCTCTGGTTTGCATTCAAACACTGCAGAAACAATGTCCCACATTTCATCTAGGCTATTCAAAACTAAGAGCACTTTCTGAGATTCAGAAATCCTCATCCCACATTGTTCTAATTCCACAAACAAAGTTTGCATATGAACAAAATGCCTTTCCACTGAATCTCTTGGCTCTACCAGCTCTATCTCTTGCAAACCAGCTCTATATAACTTTCTTGATAATTTTATGATGTTACATGCAGATACACTCACATGAACAGTCCTCAATTTATCCCAGACTTCCTTTGCAGTCTAAATCAGCTACATTGATAAACTGATCATCTTCTAAACTTAAGATGATACATGCAAATGCTCTATCATGCAGTTTCTGATCTGCAGCATTCAATGGTGCCTGGGGTGGATTTTCAACAATATTCCAAAGCTCTTTAGCCTTCAGGAAACATTCCATCTTTGCAGCCCAAGTAATATAGTTCTTCTGACCCAAACGTGGTAGAGAGCTCTCTTTAATTTTTCAGCCATCCTGCAAAGCCTCTTGCCTTGTTTCTTACTTTTAAAACAAGCAGTCTCTCAGCTTTAATTACAATTCAGTCTTTTTCTGGGCTTCTGGGCCCATAAACTGTTCAGTTTTGCAGCATTAATTCAGCACCAGAAAAATAAGCGCACCAACATGCCTACCGTCCCTGTCCTATTGTTTCTTTTTTTCCTTATATGTATCCATGTATTCATAACTATGTTTTTACTTATACCGATTATCTTGTAAGCAATTGACAAACCAAATAAATAAAATAAATAAATATGGCTGATGCTTCATTTAAAAACCAGTTGTAGATTTCTCCAACGTGGAGCAAACTCAAACAGAAACATGTTGCAAGTTCAGAGCAGAGCTCCAGTCTTCATCAAGCAAGCAAATTAGTTTCTCTTTTACTTTAGTTCAGCAGGCAACAAGAGAGAAGCAGTTTCATTTTCAATAGACAAACTCAGAGCTCAACATAGCTGCAGAGTTGCAGAGCTTAATATAGAGCCATGCCTAGGCTAGTTTCAGTTTCCAAACAGTTGTCATTGGCTGACTTAGTTGCTATGCCTATTCATAGTTACCATGCTCTATTCCACTTCATGAATACTCTGACACCATCTCCGTCGCATGCCCCTGTTCCAGAGCCCATGCCCAGGAGAATCCAAGGGAAGCCCCTAATTATGCTCCTACTGATTCCATGAGGCATACCGTATCAACCAACCCCAGTTATAGCTCCTACGCAGTGTCAACGGGTGATCCAACATCCCAGAGAGAAAAAGGAGAATGGTCATCATGATGAGGAAGGGTGGATTTGGCATGTAGTGGTGTGCATAAAATCACTGACAAGCCAGGCAGAGAGTATTTGCTATGGCAGTATATTTTCATGAATGCCATTCATTTCAAAGGGTTGCCGCCAGCCAAAGAGCTTGGACATATGATAGCATAGCTGGGAGCAAAATTGGCAAAAGTAGTAAAATAAATCTATTCATACCAACTAAGTAACCCAGTCATCACCCTTAAGCAAGTTTGGAATGTGCTCAATCAGCGGTATAGTGCATCTACATTGACAGAATCCTCGTTATTGGATCATATCAACAACTTCCCTGACATCAGTCCCAGAGAACCTGAGCAGCTATGGGATTTTTCTGCCACCTTTACACAGCTGCGGACAGCACACAAAGATCCCAGTTTATTGGGACTTGTCTGCCTCAACCAGTTCAGGACACAAAAGACTATCATTCAAAAGCTATCACAGCAGCTATTTGATGAATGGATAAAGTTATCTGCTGCTTACAAGACAAGGTAGCTAGAAGAGAACCCCCCTTTGTTCAGGGGTGGGATTCAAATTTTGTAACAACCGGTTCTGTGGGTGTGGCTTAATTTGTGGGTGTGGCTTGGTGGTCATGTGACTGGGTGGGTGTGGCTTGCTGGCTGAGTGTGGCTTGGTGGTTACATGACTGGCTGGGTGTGACCAACTCAATGTCACTCACATCAAGGGGTGCCTCGCCTGGCCACTCTCCTCCCAGCCATTCCTTGTCACACCCAACCTCAACTTATCTATAGTTCTGTAAAAATGTTGTTCACCTTTTTTTGACTTTATTATCTACATAATATAGATGTACTTTCATGGACCACTGAAAGGAGGAAATGGCTCACATGCGTTGCCCAAGAGTGTGATAGGCAACAGGCTTTTAAGGGGCTGCCAGAAAGAAGGGGGGGCAATGTATTTTCCAAAGAAGCAGAAGGCAAAACAAGAAGCAATGGATGGAAACTGAACAAAGAGAGAAGCAACCTAAAACTAAGGAGAAACTTCCTGACAGTGAGAACAATTAACCAGTGGAACTGCTTGTCTCCAAAAGTTCTGGGTGCTCCAACACTGGAGGTTTTTAAGAAAAGATTGGACAGCCATTTCTCTGAAATGGTATAGGGTTCCCCACAAGATCCCTTCTAAGTGTTATTCTGACACCTTTCTCAGGACCTCCACCCAGATCCAAAATGTGGCTGTGATAGTTTGTTGCAATGTACTGTTACGCTAAACGTTGCAATGGTCAACCTTGTAAAAGTGATGGATGGACAATGGAATGTCGCCATGTGATACTGGAGAAACGAAAGTTATATGGAGAAACGAGAGTTATATGGGAGAAACGAAAGTTATGTGAGAGATAAGAGTAACCGGGCGGGGCTAAAAGTAGGGGCGATAAGACACCAGCTATGGTATAGGTTTGCATTAGCATAATTATGTAGAAAGCTTCTTTGTCTCTGCTATGACGTGTGCAAGTAGCCTATAAAAGGAGTACCCACCATTATTAAAGTGCTTTTTCATCCCGAGTAAACACTGTGCCGTGTGTTTATTTATTTATCATGAGAAGGCCCAGGGCTCTGAGTTCAGACCCTGTCGTCGCCAGGAGGCAGGCAGTGAAAAGCCACAACTGGTGACCCCGACGTGATCCAGCAGGACGAGCCAGCTGCAGCCCAGGGACGCCGTTCGTGTTACGGGTCCCTCCCCAGGAATCTTCAGCAAAGAAGACATCCTCCCATAGCAAAGCTGCATCTGGCTGCATCCTTCACAACGTGGAAAAGCCACAACTTCACAGCACGACTTTCAGGAAGAAGTGTGCTGCCCTGACTCCCATCTTATGCACTGGAGATCAGCAAGCACATCGTAAGTATGGGCACCCCAATTTCGAAGACTCTGTCCAAGCATGTGGAAGAGCTTCACTTTTTAGTCAGGAAGGCGAACCAGTCGCAGAAAATTAACGGCACAACGATCTATCCTATATCTAAAAAGGCCATCACTAAATTTCTTGTGTTTCTTCAAAAAAATTGCCCCGCTTATCCAGAAGGTGGCACTCTGAAATAATCTATTTGGGAAGAAATAGGAAAATACATCCACGAGCCTCCGCGAGCCCCCCCTGAAATCCTTTATGCCTGGAGAGCTCTTATGAATGCTATTAATATTCTTTATCCTCCCTCTGACTTAATTCCTGATCCAATTCTTGATCAAACTTCGGATCAGCCTCCTCCATCTTCTAAAAAACCCACGCCTCCATCCCTTCCATCCCTGCCTTCTTCGGAAAAAACTTCTCCACCTCCTGAGGTGTATCCCACTCTCCCCTCCTCCCCCCCACTCCCCTCCCCCCCTTCCTGCCCTCCTCCCTACAACCCCCCTCCTGTTTCTGATGTTAACCCTATCCACTCCAATGATCTTCCTGCCTCCTTGCCTGTTCGTAATACCTTTCAGGAGGCACTGATTCAAGGAAAAATAGATCCGGAGGACCTCTCTTGTTTTCCCATGGTCCTCCAAGCCCCGGCAGGTGGTGGAAATGCAAATCCTGCTCCTCAATATGTTCCTATGGAGTGGAATCTCATGAAAGAACTCAAATCCGCCTCTGCCAAATATGGCCTTAAGTCACCCTATGTTAGAGCCTTGTTAGAAAACATTTCTAATAATCATAATATTCTTTTCTCTGAATGGCAAACGATGGCTTCTCTGCTTTTAACATCTTCCCAACTTTCCAATCTTTCCCCTTTGTCTCAACCTGAACTGTCGGAGGACTAGTTTCGGGGCCTGCAGCTAGCCCCACCCCCAAGGCTGCACCCCCCTCCACACAAACAGCTTTCCCTGTTCTGCTTTCAACTGCTATTATCTATGAGGATCCTGGATCTGTCTTTTCTCTCCCTTTGACAGTTACACTCCCCCGTCCGCTATCACCTCACACGCCCATCTTACTCATCCCAAACTCCTCTTTGATCATGGAAGGGGTGGTCGCTGCCCCCTTTCTTTATGACTCATCCGCTCTTAATTGCCTCTCTCTTGCAGCCGTAGGTGATAGACCTTTCTCATTGCCTGCTAACACTCTCTCCTTGGCTGTCTTGCCCACACCAGCCCTTTTCACAGCCATTCTTTTCCAAATTGATCCCAAGACAAAAAAGCTATACATCATCGAATGGCTTCACCTCCCTCACACTCCTAGAGCAACTGTCACCTCTAGAGACCTTCAGCTCGCTCTGCTTTGTATCAAGGGACGTCACCGAGCCAAGGCTTTGCTCGCTCACGATCTTCAAGCTATACACATTCCTTTCAAACTCTCTCAATGGGAACCCCTTTTTCAGACGTCAGATGTATTACAGGACGCTCTGGAAAATTGGATTGGTCCCATCTCCTGCCATCTCCCTTCTGACCCCCGTTTGCAGCTAATTAAAACAATACCTATTACCTCTTCCTCTCCAGTAGTTGCTTTTCCACTAATTCAAGCCATCACAGTTTTCACTGATGGCTCTAAAACTCATGGTGCTTGTGTCTGGTATGATCAAGTTAACTGGCACAAGCAACTGACAAAGCCCCAATCATCGGCACAGCAAGCCGAATTAGCTGCTTTTAACTTATCCTTGAAGACATTTCCTGGACAACCAATTAACATCATAACGGATAGTCTATATGTCTCCCAATTGGTCTTACACATTTTTGAGGCATATCTATCTCCTTCTATACAACCATCATTAATGACACTGTTGCTTCAGCTGCAAATGCTCATTCAATCTAGGACCCATCCTCTATTTGTAGCCCACATACGTAGTCATCAACATCTCCCAGGTTTCCTTTCAGAAGGGAACCAGGTAGCTGATACTGCTTGTAAAGTACTTCCCATCAGTATTAAGATGCCTCAACCTTCCCCTCTATTAGCAGGGGAAAGTCATAGTTATTTTCATCAAAACAAAAAGGCTCTGGTTAAACAATTTGGCATTTCTCTGGAAGAAGCAACTGCAATCATACAACAATGCCCCACTTGCAGTTTGCAAGCAAAAACCCTTCCTCAAGGGATTAATCCCAGGGGCATAGAGGCTTGTGAGACATGGCAAATGGATGTCACTCAATTCTCACCTTTTGCCCCTTGGAAATACCTTCACGTGTCTATTGACACCTATTCAGGGTTCATCATGGCCACCCCTCAAAGGGGAGAAATGTCAAAGCACGTTATCAATCATTGTATTCAGACCTTCGTAGTACTGGGACCACCAAAAAATCTAAAAACAGATAATGCACCAGCCTATATCAGCTCTCAATTCTCTGAGTTCTGCCGTCACTGGTCCATTATCCACAAGTTTGGGATCGCCTACAATAGCCAGGGGCAAGCTATAGTTGAAAGGGCTCACCAAACCTTAAAATTGGCATTACAACGATACATGGGGTCAAAAGGGGTCGTTTCTTCTCTTCCCTGGTCCAACACCTCAAAGCCACAGGACATGAAATTGACTTTAAAAATACCAGAACTATCGCCAAAACCGAACACTTCAACAGCAGAATAATCAGAGAAGCCATAGAAATAGAAAAACGCCCACACAGCATGAACAAACGAGATGACACCTCCCGCCTTCCAGCCATTTGGAAACCCGCCCTCATGAACAGACGAGTACCTAACATAAAGAATGACACCAGACCCACACCCATGAGAGCCACACAAGATGCCACCACCACACTTCCATGTAGAAAACAGACTCACACCCACTCAGAAGATGAGACACGACCATGGACCAGAAGCTACACTGCAGCTGCATCACTGCCCACTTCAAACCCCTCCGAGCCATACATGAAGCAGGCCGACACCCACTATGGAGATGCAGCGCGACCACGAACTCGAAGCCGGGCAGCAGGAAATCCAGCCAATCAGAACACGGCCAACCCCCAACCAATCAAAACACAGCCAGGCCCCCTACCAATGAGAAGACACCCCCACCCAATCAGAACACAGCCAAGCCCCCACCCAATCAAGTCCCACCCCACTGGCAGTTGGAAGGAAGAAGCAGCTGCAATCTCACATCACTCCGAGAAGCAAGAGCCGAAGACAGAGGCCTGATGATGATGAATGAGACTTCATCGAAACGTTGCCTAGATACTTTGAATCTTACGCGGAGAAAACCCGAACAACCAAAGATCCATATATATATATATATATATATATATATATATATATATATATATATATATATATATATATATATATATAAAATTATTGATGGTATGTATGTATAATAATTATTGGTGATATGTATGATTAGAGGATAGAAATTTGAGACAATAACAATTATGATTTGTACTAATGGAAAACAATAAAAATATTATTAAAAAAAGAAAAGAACACATCAGATGCTAGCGACAGCTGACCTCAGACTACACAAAATAGCATCCAATAGCAAAGAAGTGCTAAAAGCCTTCAATCCCAAGGACCACACCAAGGCCTGAAGGACCTTGATTTTGGTAGCGACACCCCCCTTATCCAATGCAGTCTTGGTCTTTTTTGAAACCTGGGATATCGTTAAAAAACAATACACAGAAACACTTCTCCTGGCAGAAGCTCAAAATTGGGATGCTTTTCAAAGTTTGAAATATGATTTCACTCTTAAAATGTTATACCTGAAAATGTAGAAACCAAGTTATGTTTGATTCTACTGTCCACCAATTTGCATTAGAAGCAGTTTCCATTATTTCAGTATTAATTTATTCCCAGGTAAATATGTCAAGAAGAGCCAGTTGGTACTGTGCTTAAAGCACCAGGCTAGGAACTGGGAGATCATGAGTTCTAGTCCTGCCCTAGGCATGAAGACAGATGGGTGCTTTGAGCCAGTCACTCTCTCTCAGCCCTGGGAAGGAGGTAATAGTAAACCACTTTGGAAAACTGAAGCCAAGAAAACTGCAGGGACTAGTTCAGGCAATCACCAGTAGTCAATATTGACTGACACTGCACATACACAAAGGTGTGAAGAAGTGCTATCTAGAGAAATAAGAAATCATTTTGTTTTTCCAGAGCACCTGTTTTAAGAACGTAAAAACTCTTTAAAATGTACACTTTGGCCAATGGATCATGTTAGGTTGTCCATTCATTTTATCATTGTACCAAAATAATATTTCAATGTAGTATCTGTTTTTTTAAAAAACCTTCATTTCAGCTTCTAATTTTTTTTGTATTATAGTATGAACTATGTTAGCAAAAGTCATGAGACTAACCCCACATTTAGCCGAATGCATGCTATTTTCTTTTAAATATAACATGTAATGTGTTCTGCACCTAGCATGTTGCTATTCTGCATTTCCCCTGTTCTGCTTGTCTCCTATTGGCAACTGCCATCATGAAACAAAAGGCAACTGCCAGTTTAAATAAATGTCTCTCATTCTCTGGAGTGGATGCAGCACCATTTCTGCAGGCTGGGTGGCAGTCAGTGAAGCTGGAGATGCTCCCTTGGAAGCATGAGCTTGTCATGGATGAGAGTTCATCAGCCTGCTTGTGGCCTGGCTGCATGTTTAAGCGGTGGAATTTGACTAAGTGCTGGGCTGGGCAAGAAGCCATAGTTTCAGTGCCAACAGCTTGGCTTGAGCTGTCTGCTGGGGGTGACCGTTCATTTTATTGCTGCTCTTGGCAAAGGGGATGTTTTATTAAATAGAGCCTTGGCTGCCTGCCTTAAGGTACAGTATCAGAAGAGTACAGAACTGTGGTTGTCGGCTGGCCAAGGGCTGGGAGAGCTGCTAAATCAAATTAAAAATCACAAAAGAAAAGTGAAGGGATGGGCTAAGATAGCCCTTGAGAGAATGTAATTGTTCATATTAAAATAAAGCAGTATGATGGGAAGATTTATATTTTTTTCTTCCAAAAAAACCAGGTTTTTATTTTCTCTTCACAGTTCACACAGTCACAATTGACTCATTGAGAAAAAGGCTCTGGCATATTAAAATAAATCCCCATGTATCTAAAATCAGGACAACAACAAGCCCTCTGTATAAGACGTACAAAAGGAAAGTAATATTTCATCACTGTATGTTATTCAACACACACTTGTTATTTTTTGGTTTTCTCAAGAGAAAAACATCCAATGCAGCTACTGAACAAAGGTAGCTGTGCAACATTTGATACGCAGAATAAAGAAACTATTTAACATGGCTAACAGGGTCACTGCAATAAGATGAAAGGAGGTGAGGTGGGATAGGAAGGTCATTAAAGGCCGAAGCTGAGTTAACTGATCTAGCCAAATACATCAGACAGATTAAATTAAGAACTGGACAGACCCAGCCTTCTGTTTATTTTTTATTTATTTATTTATTTATTTATTTTGTCAAGCGATTATAAGATAGCAGGTATAAGTATAACTTAGTTATGAATACATGAAATGGATACATATAAGAAAAATAAAAAGAAACAATAGGACAGAGATGGTAGGCACGTTGGTGCGCTTATGCATGCCCTCTACGGACCTCTTAGGAAAGGGGTGAGGTCAATAATAGACAGTCTAAGGTTAACGTGTTTGGGGAAGAAACCACAGAGTCAGGTAGAGCATTCCAGACATTGACCACTCTATTGCTGAAGTCGTATTCCCTGCAATCAAGTTTGGAGCAGTTTACCTTGAGTTTGTATCTATTGTGTGCTGTTGTACTGTTATGGTTGAATCTGAAATATTCATTGACAGGTAGGACATTGCAATGTATGATACTATATTAGATCGGATCGAAGGTGGCGTAGTTCCAGGTTTTCTAGGTCTAGAATTTCAAGTCTGGTGGCATAAGGTATTCTGCAATGAGTAGACGAGTGAAAAATTCTTCTTGTGAAATATTTCTGGACTTTCTCAACTGTATTAATATCAGATACGTAATGCGGGTTCCAGACTGATGAACTGTATTCAAGTATTGGTCTAGCAAATGTTTGGTATGCTCTAGTTAGTAGTGTGATATTACCAGAGAAAATGCTACATAGGATTAGGTTAACAACTCTTAATGCCTATATAATTACAGTGGACTCTAGCACTTAGTTCATTAGAGATGAGTACTCCAAGGTTCTTGACAGAGTTTGGATCATCAACAAGGTCTTGACTATTCAGCTTGTATTTTATTTTCTGATATATATATTTTTTGCCAATATGTAAGACAGAGCATTTATTTGTTGAGATTTGAAGTTGCCATTTGATTGACCATTCTGATACATAGTCAAGGTCTTTTTGAAGGGTAGCAGCAGTGTTGAATAGCTTTACATCATCAGCAGAGAGAACGCAGTTGCTCTTAATGTGATCACAGAGGTCATTTATGTAGAGTATTAAGAGAGTTGGTCCTAAAACACTGCCTTGGGGGACACCACTGTTGACAGTATAGAATTTGATAGGATGCTCCCAATTTTGACCATTTGTTGTCTGTTTGACAGGGATGCTACTATCCAGTTATGAAGGTGTCTGGATATACCGTAAGATTTTAGTTTTAGGAGTAGTTTGTTGTGTACCACTGAATCAAAGGCTTTACAGAAGTCTATGTAAATTGTGTCTATTGCTTTGCCCTGATCGAGTTGTGTAGTTCCTATGTTTTTGCAGTGTAAGAGTTGCAGATTACAGGATAGTTTTTTTCTAAAACCAAATTGTTTATTAGAGAGTAGGTTGTTTGTTTCTAAGTGGAGGATAATGGATTGATTAATAATTGATTCCATGACTTTACAGGTGACACAGCATAAAGAGATTGGTCTGTAATTTTCAACTAGGCTGGGGTCTCCCTTTTTGAAGATGGGGATGACCATGGCTAGTGACCATAGTTTTGGCAAGGAGCTGATCCTGAAAGATTTTTCAAAGATTATGCTTAGAGGTTCGGCTATGGCAGCGGATAGCTTTTTTAAGAAGTAGGCACATATTCCCTCTGGTCCAATAGATAGAGATGGTTTTAAATTGCGTAGTCTGTGGGTCTGAGAGCAATTGCTTTCCAAACAACTAATTCCTTCATGTTGTACTAACATGTTGTACTAACTGGAAAATTATTGTCCTTTTTTTAATAAAAAAATTATTTGGGTTTTCACAAAACATAATGCAAGTAAAATTTCTTTTTTTGAGAATACCATGGTCCCGAGTTATCACTTCTCCACACAGACACAAATTTAGTTTCATATTCATCTTTGTGTTCGATTCCATATCTTATTACTATTTTAACATTTTCTCAATAATTTTTCCCTCCCCTTAGTTTTCTCAATCTTACTTTTAATTATCTCATTCCTTTCTAAATTCAATTGTATATATCTTTTTCTAAGTTTCAATATCTTTCTAATCATTATATTTATACTTTTGTCTGTCCTGTTTCAATTTCATATTTTCTTTTCTCATTAAACAAAATTTTCCCCTGTAGTTACTGATTGAAGTATGACACCTTTACATCTTTTATTTTTTATCCCTTCAACTTTTATTTAAACTTCAATTTATGCCTTTACAATTATAACATTCAATATAACACATAACTTCTAGTTGAATTCTGCTTGGTACATTCTTAAAATATGTACTAAGTTCTTAAAGAAAAAGTATATATATAACAATGATCCATAAAATACTTATTCTATTCCAATTCAGCTCTATCATTAAGGTTAGTTATAATCTTTAACACCTTTAACATTTCTTTTCAATAGGATATCATACTTCTAGGAACACTTATAATATTTCCATAATTTTTTCATATTTCTTTCATATTCCTCTTCACTTAATTTTTTATAACACATTAATGATAATTAAAATGTTCCCCTCCTTTCCTCATTCCATTCTCATTCTCTTTATTTCATTTATTTATTAAACATTCCATTACATTACAATGAGTATTTTATTGATCATTTTAATCACACTTGTTTCATATTTTCAAGGTTCATTTCTATTTCTAATATAACAATACTATCTTATGTACCCTTGCAGAATCCCCCTATCCATTAAATTTTCACACATTATCTTTGTGTCTTCTAAATAGGCTTATACCCTTAATCTTTGTACATTTTCCCTGTTTCTCTATGTCCTGTTTCTGTCCTTTATAATTTCTTTTCCTTTCCCTGTTCCCCCTCTTCTTCTCCCTTCCCTGTTTGACCCCTTCTCTCTCTAATTCTCTTCTGTAATCCTCTCTTCTGTTTCTTCCTAATATTGTAATTACTTTTCAAACTATTCTTTTTTTGAGTTGTTTTTTCAAATCTTAAATTTTTCACTCTCTTTCCCCCCCTTTCCTTTCTTTTCCCCACATAGAAATACTTGGTCATTGAAGATGGCTTCTTCTTTGTGCCGCCCTTCTTGTTCTACAGGCATTTCTTGTTGTTTCTCATAGTTCAGGATCTCCATTTCTAAAAATTGAAATACAAAGCCAAAAGAACCTCTTCCTTCTTGTGCATCTTTTTTCTGTTTTTTAAGTTCCATTCTCAATTCTTCCAAGAGTGATGCCATTTTAAAAACTTTTAAACAACCACCCGATTAATTTTAGTCCTTTAGATCCAATAGCCAAAAATCCAAAAATCACCAAGTAATCCAAATAATCCAAAACTGTTTCTTCTTGCTTCTTTTTTCCACTTTCTCTTCCTGAGGTTCTATTATCTTGTTACAAAGTTTCAGTTAAAATGTATCTTTTAGGAATCTTGTTAAAGTTTCACTGTTAATTCCTTTCACTTCCAGGTGGTCTCCTCCATTTTTCCAGATCCCACCCTTTTGTTTTTTTCCTTCTTTTAAAAGTTTTTGAGAATCCAGAAATTTTTATTATCCCTTTGACATTTTATTTTCAGCTTAAATATCTGTTAATGTCAAAGTGGATTTTTGCCAATTTCTTGCTTAAATCTCTTAGTTGTCAATATAGGGAAGAAAAGAGGGGGGGAAAGCCAAATGCTTTCCCTTCCCTCTCTCCTTTGCCACTTCAAAGTGTTCTTTGGGAGCAATGTTATTCTTTATAATTCAAATTCCAGGGTACCTTATATTGTTGCTTTTTCAGTTCGATCCAGTCAGCCAAAACTTTCTCTTCTTCCTCCTGCACATTCTTTTCCAGTCGAGTTCTTCTTTGAGGTGGCCATTTCTGACCACCGCTACAACCGCCTTTGGGAAAGGGAGTAATGGCCAGCTGGGGTGGAGAGATGTGACTCTCCTCGACCCTGCTGGCAGTCTCCCCCCTCTTCACCACCTCTGTGGGGTGGCTTAGCCCTGAAACCAGCTGGCTTGGGGTGCTCCAGCACAGATCAAAACTGTGCACGATCACAGATTTTGGTCTGTCGCCAAAGAAGTTCAAACCGGAAGCTGAAAGTTATTGTCCTTCTGATGAATGTGTTCAACACGAAGTCTGAAAGAGGCTCCATAAAACCAGAACTTCTTTAAACATTCTGTATATAAAATCTTTTCAGTTTTCACTCTCCTTCAAAAAAAAATGTGAAGGAAAGATGGAGAAAGGAAGTGATTGCATTTGAGATGGAAGCACTAAAAGCATAGTGACTGAATGACTGATTGAATTATTTCACAATTATTTCACACTAGCTGATAACCCAGAATTGCCTGGGTATTTATTTATCCCAATCCTATATTAGACAGGAATGGCAATGTCAAGTGGCAATGTAAGTGTGGAATGGGCTGTCCTCCCTTCTTCCATTAATGTCTCCACAATTCCTGTAGAGCAATGTCTCCATGAGCCCTGATTTTGGCAACAATTAAATTAGTTAAAAATGTTTCCCCTGTGTTCCCAGAAGCATCAAGAAAAATGATACCACCTAGTATTTTGCTAGCTGATCCATGATCATTTGGTATGCTTTTTTCTGATCTTGATTTAGAAGTGGCTTGTTGTCTGTAATATACGCACTAAGCTGTTCAACACTGTAGTTCTTTTCTTGTATGAAATCTGCATGAAGTACATCCTGTCAGTCTTGTAGTGGTAATCAAAGCCTTGTTGAAAATGTCCAGACCAAATGTTATTTCTAATGTTGGAGTGGGATTCAATTTTTTTAACAACCAGTTCTGTGGGCATGGCTTAATTTGTGAGTGTGGCTTGGTGGTCATGTGACTGAAGGCTGGAGGCTCATACATTGCTACCTTTTCTACTACTCTTAGAAAACAGAATCTGTCTTCTCAAAGATCCCACAAATTGCACTACACGCCCAAGCCATCAAGAATCACCCGCCAACATATGTTTCACCACTGAAACCAAGAAGGCGAGTCAATAAACCAGTATGTTGCTGCACTCTGGAAAGCTGCTTTATATTGTGAATTAAGATATTTTTGATATTTTATTAGGTAGAATGGTTTGTGGAGTACGGGACATCAAATTGCAGTGGCTACTAGCTAAGCAGAATCTAAATCTACAGATGGTGCTTGATGAAGCCCAAGCCGCAGAGATGTCAAGCCAATCCATGGCAGAAATCCAAAAGTCTTAACAGCCTGCCAATTTCAAGAAAAGCATGATGACATAGAGCAGGAAGAGTTGGATGATGATGATGATGTCTACTGCCTAAGATCATCAAGGAAGAAAAGTGCAGCTTCCGGGAGAAAGCAGATAGCCTGTATGGGCTGTGGCAGCAACCACTTGAGAGCAGACTGCAGATTCAAAAACACTATCTGTCAGTGCTGTGACAGAAAAGGACATTTGGCTAAGGTCTGTCACACCAGCCAGCCTGCCAGTCAATCATACCACCAAAAGGCATAACAGAAGTCACAGAAGCTGAGAGAAGATTGTTATACTGTCTCCAAGGGCACCTGCCAGGCAGAGCCCCGCAACAGGCAAGACTGCCTCACCCATTCAAAGAAAATCCATATGACAGTTCTAATCAAAGGGTCCCCTTGTCTGATTGAAGTAGATACCGGATCATCAATGAAAATTGATTCATGGAACACTGGTTCTGAGACTCTCCAGAAGCCATCTGAGATGTCAGCACCTCCACCTCAAGACTATCAGGGCAATAGCATTCCAGTCATCAGCGACAGAATGTTCCAAGTCACATTTTAAAACTTTGTAAGACCCCTGTGGCTGATTGTGGTTGATGGCTTCCTGCCAAGCCTCTTGGGGTTGGACTGGTTTTCCTCTCTGGGCCTGGGGGTTACTGGCATCAACTCCATCAGTAGCCCCGATATGGAGGCCCTGACCCAGGAGTTTGACAACATGTTCAATGGAGATCTGGGATGCCCATCTCCTTCAACTTGGACCCTCAAGTCACCCCAATTCGCATGAAGCCGTGCAGGGTCCCATTTGCTTTACATTCCAAGGTTGACAAACAATTGGACAAGCTAAATGCTCAGGAAGTTCTGGAACCCATTGACCATTCCAAATAGGAGACCCCTATTGTGACACCTGTCAAGCCAGACAGCTCAGTCCATATTTGTGCGAACTACAAGTGCACACTAAATAAAATGCTTCAACAGAATGCTTATCCAGTACCAGTCATGCAGCACTTATTATACTCCCTGGGTGAAGGCAAAATTTTCGCAAAACTGGATCTTGCCCAGGCATACCAACAATTGCTTATAGACAATGCCATAGCAGAGGTGCAGACCATTGTCACATGTCGTGGAGCTTTTAAATGTCACCACCTGCAGTTTGGGATGAGTGTGACATCAGAACTGTTACAGACCTCATGGAGCACCTTTTACAAGGCATTCCAGGCATCATGCCATACTTTGACAACATCCTAATTTTGGCAGCTGAGAACTGCTTGACCAACTGAGAATGGTGCTCAGCCGATTGCAAGACGTGAGCTTCAAGGTCAGGAAAGAAAAATGTAAAATCGCAGTATCCCAGGTCGAATTCCTTGGCTAGCCAAGATGACAACACTACATGAGTACCTGGAGAACTGGGAGCCAGTCAGCATGGAGTCCCCATTGAACCGGTTCCACCCATGCCGAAGACACCCCAGGCTGACGCCCCAGGCGAGGCCGCGGGACAATCCAGGATCAGCAGCAGCAGCCAGCCTGCCTGTTCAAAGCACTGCTCCGAATGAACTGTGCAGGTCGGGGCAGACACACAGTTGCCCTGCCTACCTGCATGATTACATTTGCCAGATAGACTAATGACCTGTCTTGGTGGGGAGGAGTGTTGGATATTGTAAATAGTTGCTGAGAACAAGAACAAGTCTTCATTCAGGTCCTCTGTTTAGGCAGGAGAATTGCTTTAAACTGATTGGTTTCCTGGCTGACAGCTCCCTATAAAAGGAGCACTGTTGGCCAGACTGTTGCTGGTTGTTTACTGAGATAATAAAGAGCTTTTGCTGAAGTCACTGTGTCTCTTCCATTCCAACCCACAACACAACACAACACGTTACTAATTAACTCATTAATTTGTACATTGCACTTATTCCAAAAGCAAATGTGACTTCTATCTTGATAAAAAGGGGAAAAACAGTTAAACTTAAAAGAAAAATAGTATTAGCTAAACCCCTCAATTTAATGTGGAGATTGACTTTCTTTGTAGACACAAATAAAAATATGTCCTAAAACAGTTTCTGAACCCTAGAGTCAGCTGTTATTACTGTAGAAAATAAAATTAGTACCAGAAAGTTTAAATTGAAAAACTCCTAAAGGAAAGAGATAGTTAATCCTGGCAAGACCACCTGAGTTCTCTTCTTTGCTGGAGATAGTTAAAGCTATTTGACAGGTCATAACTGAAGATCCCACATTGATTTGATGGCTTTCAGACAGGGCTCTGTAGATGTGCTGATGGGATGCGAGTTTAACTGAGAAATCAGAACCTACACAGAAGCCTATGTCCCAGGATGTTCAAGCTGAAGTCTTCCAAGACTTCAATGCTACAATGCACATTCACCAGGCCTCCCAAGGGAAGCTTAATGTGATTATAATTACTATGTAGAAATTACTACTTGCCCGGATCTGCAAAGGCATCCTTTGTGTTGGACACTTCATAGAGAAGGCTTCTGTCTACTCTACCTTAACACTACAAATGAAGATGGAAATCCTGCTGATACTAATTTCATTTAAATCATTATACTAATCATTGATTATAAGTAATATTGTGAATAATGGGTAAATTATACATTATATTAAATAATAATGAAATCAATCCAGTTATTTGCAGGTATTAAATTGTGGGTATAGTTGTAACAGTCTCATATATTGGGATGACTTTTGAAGTGTGCAAATGTCTAACCTGGTGTTTCACATTGGGTCCCTAAAGTGTACAGAGCTGATGCCTTAAGGTTGCAATTGCATCCTTCAGAGCCTCTTCAAAAGTTTGATAACAAATTGCACTTTTTAATGTGACAGGAGAAAATGACCAAGTACAAGGGAATCATAGTCATTATATTCTATTATACCAAATCCTCTTTTTAATTTTTTTTTATAGGTATTGGTTTGCCTGTCAAAGGTCAGAAAAATTTACTTAGTCTTAATTTAATCTTGCAATATAGCTGTTTTACTGCTTTGATTGTATATGGCCTTTGAGGCTAGAAAATAACGGAAGGCAGATAGAATAGGAATTCTTTATGAGTCCAAGTTAAATGAAAGCTTCCAATTCTAAAGACTTTCAGGATGATTTCATAAAAGTAGCCATTCTTGGAATTGGGTGAGTTATGGACAATGGTGACCAGATCCTTTTTTTCAAATGTCAGCATTGCTTCTGTATCCAGTGGAGACCAAAATCTTAAAACCGAGTAGCAGTTGAGCAAAGACATGTGATTTTGATTTCACATGGGCCATTTTGGAGCCTTTGCCCCCCCCACCGCATTTTTGTACTGTGCATTTGCCAAAGAGAAATGCAGTTTTAAATATATGTTGTAGCTCAGGCAGGAATACAGTCATATGTCACTTCAAATATTGCTGAACTATAATTCCCAGTACACTTCACTAAATTTTCAGAACACCCTGTGAAGCAAGCTACTTTGATGGACAGTGAAATAATCTTAGCACTTTTAGAAGAGACTAAAAGGAGGAGAGAGTTGGGATAGGAGGGAAAAGAAGTGTTATTCAACATTTCTGGACAACACTAATCATTCTTGGTAAAAAAAAAAGAAAAACAGTTGGAAACTAGGGTGAGAAAAGGATGCCTGAAGTCATATTGGAAAGAAAGATAAATGGTTTTCAATATTCCCAAGTGGGTACATTTTTGTAGGAACAAATATTAATCTAAGTGTGAAAATATGGTTTACCAAGAACACAAAAATGTTAATATGAGATATTATTCAGCATCCTACAAAGCAGTCAGTAGACATACTTTGAACATGCTTATTGCAAATTCTGTGAATTTAATACCAACTCACCTGGAAGGTATCATGTTGAGTCAACTTGCTTTAGAGTTGCATGAGAAATATACCACTTTCTTAGATAGGCAAGGTAAAAATATGGAAGCACAAACACATATCCATAAACACAAAACATATAGCAGATCTGAGTAAGTTGGTTATAGAACTTTTGAAAATTTCTGTAGCTGAACTTTTGAAAATTCCTGGAGGAAGACTTAGCACTTTTGGGTGCTCATTATCTAAAACGAGCACCCTAATAAGATACTAGGCAGAGAATTCTTTGCAGATCTAAGAGAATGCGGCAATGAAAGGGGGAAATGCAATTTTTAAAGATTTTTTTGAATCCATTTTCCCCCAGAGTTTATATCTTGAATTGTGCTTGAAAATATAATAGGGAGCAGAGCAAACATCTAAATGAGAAATATAAGCTACGCCTGATGAATGATGCCTATCAGGATATGAGTTGCTTACCATAAAATCTAATTAATCTTGATAAGGAATTATGTTATTTAAAATTTTCATATTGTTCTGGGTGTATATGTTTGTGTATGTGTGTAGGCCTGAAGAGAGGGCGGTTCAGCCGGTACATTGTTCTGTGGCCCATGGAGCTCAAAGGGGGCCCATGAAGTGGAATTTTTTTAAAAAAATTTACAAAACCAAATTTTAAAAAAGAAAAACAATGGGATGGTGTGTGTGCCTGCCCAGCAAGAGGTGGCTTTAAAACACAGGAGGATAAACCAGAGGAGAAGACAGGGGGTGGGGTGGGGGGGAAGGGCAGGCAAGGGAAGTGTCACTTTTCTTTCATTTGTATAGACTAGAGTGAATCATTCCTATCCCAGTCGGAAAAAAAAAATCTACTTGTGGGCTTCATGGACTCCAATGCTGCTTCTCTGTACTTCATTCCCCCCCATCCCCCACACTTCCCAATCTGCTTCGCTGCCTTGCAGCCTCCCCCCCCATTTTTTTAACGAGCCTCTCTCTCGGTTAGGAGTTACATCGGTGCAGGAGTAATGCGAAATCCACAGGATGGTGGGGAGGGGGAGGGGAGACCCTTGTGGTCATGTTAACTTAATGTGTAGGTGTGGGGGCCCATAGTAGTCTTGTTGCAGCACTTAATAATCCTCTCAGTGGCCCAAAATATGTGTGTGTGTGTGTGTGTGTGTGTGTGTGTGTGTGTGTGTGTAGGGGGGAAGATCCATCCAGCAAATGGTCCTTCCTGCCTATCCTTTCACTGTACCGATCTTCTAAAAAAATCCCTGTTCCAAGTTCCAGAGTCCTGACAGAGGGCTGACTCAGTAAGAGATTGTGGTTTATGTAACCTACAGCAGCCCATTATTACAAAGGGCTTCAGAAAATCCTCTGTGCCAGGCACAGCTACAGTTATTGATTGAAGAGGCAATGAAAATGCATGGAGAGGCTGCATTCATTAGGGCTGCTTCTCTCCACCAATTAGGAAAAAAATCATTATTCAGCAGGATCAGTGGTCTGTGTGCTGTGTTGAAGCGTATGTGTTCCATTTATCTTCTCCTGCCACCACACTGCAAACTTAATGACAACTATTAGGGCTGATTGCCCACACTAAATGTCCTGTGTGTATAAAGGCAAAAAAGAGGGAGAGGCTTTTGTAAGCTTTGTAATAATAAAATGGCAGCAGAATGCTGGCCAAATTCAAGGTGAGGAGAAGAAGCTGATTTCAATATAGTACATCTATCACACCCAGGAATTCCATGTCTGCTACTTTCTCAAGAAACTTTCAATGAATTTGTTTCAGAGGAAAGACAATCATATGTACATACAATAAATAAGAAATTCCAAATATATTTTGAAAGTGCAGGTTGAAAAACAAAAACAAAATAGCATTTACAGTGTTTCCCTATGTGCTTCAGTTATAAGTTTGAGTCTGAGAGGATTGTCTCCTGGGCCAGTGGTACAGTGTGGCAAATCTTTAGAAAACAAAGGCTTGTTAATAATGTTGCTTTGTTCATATACCACTGTCAATGACTAATTCTCCTCTTCCTGAAAGCAATAATTACTCCAATCACAAAAGATATAAGAGAAAATAATTGGCATGGGAACTAGATTAGGCACGCACGCCCACAACTACCTGGCCTTAAATGCAAGCTACTCAATGCAAGAACCCTTGTAAATAAAATACCTGAATTTCTCCTCTTACTAAATACAGCTAAATTCGACATCATATTTGTCTGTGAAACATGGTTCAACGCATCTCTCCCTGACTCCATTACCTCAGTAAGAGACTATCATGTTTACTGATCTGATTGTGAAATCCGTAGAGGAGGTGGTGTTGCTATCTTCTATAAAAAGTTCTTACATCTAAACAACATCCAAGTTACCCAAGAGCTTGCTTTTCCTGAAACCATTATCTGTGAACTGACCTTAAATATCACATTTCGGTTCTTACTATGTTACAGAGCCCCTGATTATGACATCGAACATGCAAACAAGCTAAATACACTACTAACATGGGCAGCATCCTGCCCACGCACTTTTATCTTTCTTGGTGACTTCAATCTACCTCATATTAACTGGACCCTAAATGAATGTACAACTGAACCCATGCATGCAACCTTCTACAATGCTATAACAAATCTGGGACTGGACCAACTAGTAACCAACAATACTAAACTTAACAACTGCCTCGATCTCATCTTCTGCAATAGTTTGAATTCAATTTACCAAATACAATTTAAAGAACCCTTTTCCAACAGTGACCACAACAGGATTGACTTTTGTCTCAACATACGTCCACACAAAAATCATTACAACGACAAAATCCCCAATTATAACTTCAAAAAAGGCAACTATGATCTTATAATCAACGATCTCTCTTCCCTTGATTGGCAATTTCTATTTACTGGATGCAATACTGTTGAAGACCATTACAACATATTCCTACTAGAAATCAAAAGAGACATCAAACTATATGTACCAATAACAATGCCCAAAACCAGATTACCCATAACAACAAGGAAGCTTCAATCCAACAAGAGATCACTTTGGCGAAAAAACAAATCTGGTCATGTTGCCAACTTCAAAAGCTGATACAAAAATCTATGCCACCAGATAAAAACTGAATGCACTAATTATCACATAAAGCAAGAGGAAAACCTTCTACGCACAAATTCCACCTGTGCTTTCTACAATTTTTTAAACAACAAACTAAAAGACTCAGGGTCCATCCCACCCCCAAAAGGACCTAATGGCAAAGACTGCAATGATGACACCATGAAAGCAAATCTCTTTAACACATTCTTTGGCTCAGTATTTGTAAACAGCAATGGATCGTGCCCAGTATTTCCTAGTCAAACCACAGACAACTATAATGATCTAATACATATCAATTTTACTGAAGACATTGTTGAAAAAGCACTGCGCAATCTAAAACCATCCCTATCTATTGGACCGGAGGGAATATGTGACTACTTCTTAAAAAATCTATCCACTGCCATAGCTGAACCTCTAAGCATAATCTTTGAAAAATCTTTCAGGACCAGCTCCTTGCCAAAACTATGGTCACAAGCCACGGTCATCCCCATCTTCAAAAAGGGAGACCCCAGCCTAGTTGAAAATTACAGACCAATCTCCTCATGCTGCATCACCTGTAAAGTCATGGAATCAATTATTAATCAATCCATTATCTTCCACTTAGAGACAAACAACCTACTCTCTAATAAACAATTTGGTTTCAGAAAAAAACTATCCTGTAATCTGCAACTCTTACACTGCAAAAACATATGGACTATACAATTCGATCAGGACAAAGCAATAGATGCAATCTACATAGACTTCTGTAAAGCCTTTGATTCAGTGGTACATGACAAACTACTACTAAAACTAAAATCTTATGGTTTCTCTGGACACCTACATAACTGGATAGAAGCATTCCTGTCAAACAGACAACAAATGGTCAAAATTGGGAGCATCCTATCAAATCTGTACTGTCAACAGTGGTGTCCCCCAAGGCAGCGTTTTAGGACCAACTCTCTTCATTCTCTACATAAATGACCTCTGTGATCACATTAAGAGCAACTGCATTCTCTCTGCTGATGATGTAAAGCTGTTCAACACCACAGACAATACTACTTCCCTCCAAAAAGACCTTGACTATCCTCCTTGTTGAGGATCCAAACTTTGTCAAGGACCTTGGAATACTCATCTCTAATAATCTAAGTGCTAGAGCCCACTGTAACTACATAGCCAAAAAGGCATCGAGAGTTATTAATCTAATCCTACGTAGTTTCTTCTCTGGTAATATCACACTACTAACTAGACCATACAAAACTTTTGCTAGACCTATACTTGAATACAGCTCATCAGTCTGGAACCCATATCATGTATCTGATATTAACACAATTGAAAAAGTCCAGAAATATTTCACAAGAAGAGTTCTCCGCTCCTCTACTCATTGCAGAATACCTTATGCCACCAGACTTGAAACTCTAGACCTAGAGAACCTAGAACTACACCGCCTCTGGTCCAATCGAAATATAGTATATAATATCATATATTGCAATGTCCTAATGACAGCCTTCAAGATATCTTCTACATCTTTTCTATGGCTATGTATCTTTCTCACTGCTCTCCATCTTTCAGCTGTCATTAGTAATGGGGGGAGGGGGAATTGGAGGGGAAGAAAGCTGGAGGTGTTACATTCCTGTGCTGTAAAGGAGAAGGAGGAGAGGGGGTATAAATTCCTGTTCTTAAGTTTCTATTTCCTTGCCTAGCTTTTTCTTTCCTGTGCACAGCTGTGAAGTTTTATCAAAATATGTCAAGGTCAATGGACAGAGGCCTCATCACCACCTGAAAATGCCCACATGATCATATTCAGAACTTTTAATTGGAAGAGTCTTTTGGACTTTGGGGGGTGGGAACAATTCCATTCCTTTGTATATGTGAGCTGCACGCCAAATTCTTTAGATTTAGAATTCTTCCACTTTGAATTTCAGTAAAAGAAAAAACTTTGCTCTAATCATTGGAGTCTGAGTATTTCTTTCTTGGATTTTGAATGGAGCACAGACTGACATTATTCTGAATCTCACCATCAGCCCACCCGGAGAAAATATCAACTTTTTTTCCGAGGGGGTTTCACATCATGTCATCTTCAGCTAGTGAAGAAGACGACCAGGGAGGTGTGGGGGGGGCAGTCGATGCTGCTACCGGAGGTGCCAGCCACTGATCTGCTAGCCGACCTTACTCTGGAGGAAGTTCCAGCTGAGAGGCCCAGATGGTCGTTGGGTGTTGGATGGAGGGATCCCGAAAACCTCCCCCCTCCTGGAGTTAACGTAACCCAAAGACGTGCGAGGGAGCAGCGGTGGCAAGAAAGGGAAGAGAGGGAATGCATGCTGGATCAAGCCAGACAGCTCCCCAATGATGCTTTTGAGAAGCCTCACATCGCTCCAAGGTATGAGGGGGAAGGGGGAGCAGGTTCAGCCAGGGGCAGCCGGGCTGCCCCCAACCCCCTAGCTCAGCCTACACCAGCGCAGCAACCGGCTGCAGCTCCGGGGGGGCCAGCGGGAGGTATGATCCCTGATAGACACAGAGCCCTCAATCTGCCTCCGTTGAAAGTGAAATGTGGGGGAAATCCCAAGGATTTGGGTTTCTTTCTGGCACAAGTTTGGAGCTATATGGAAGAATATGAGAGAGAGTTCACTTCTGAAGCAGCCAAGGTGAGATGTGTTACCAGGGCCCTGGAGGGAATAGCGGCAGAGTGGGTGGTGACTTTATATAATGATAAATCCCCCCAACTGCGGAATCTCAATGTTTTCATGACTGCATTGAGGAGAAGATTTGAGGACCCGCTAGCGGAGAGTAAGGCTAGGATCAGAATGAAAACCATAAATCAAGGGGGGAGGTCAGTTGCTGATTACACCCAAGAGTTCAGACAGCTGGCATGCCACATCCGAGGCTGGTCCCAGGGAGCCCTGATAGAAGCCTACAAAGATGGCCTAAATGAAGATATATACCACATGTGTATCTCCAGAAGGGATCCATATGATCTGCAACTGTGGTACTTGCTAGCAGAAGAAGTGGAAATAGATCTGACCCAAAGCAGATGCAGAGGAGGCTCTGCATGGAGCAAAACCCGCCCCACGTCTCCGAGAGGCCCCAAAGCCTCGAAAGGGAGGAGTGATGGCAAGACCCAAATCCACGGCCTGTTTTCGATGCAGGAAGGAGGGCCACCGGATTGCGGACTGCAGGGTTAAGCCGGATCCAAAGGGAGCACAGAGGGCAGGGAGGAAGCCTGAAAACCCCCCAGCCAAGCCTCGCAAAAATGTGTTAAAGACAGGGGAGGTTGTAAAGGTCACCCCTCCGGCAGGAGAGGAGCTGGGACCTCCGACCTTCCTTGAAGAGAGTGAAACTGACTTGGAAGATGACGTCCCGGTAAGTCCTAACAAGGGCCCCATAACCATCCCAATAAAATTAAGGGTGCTCGCTTCAGGGACTGAAGGAGAGATGTTAGCCTTACTAGACTCTGGGTGCACGAGGTGCGTAATCAGCATGAAAGTAGTTAAGGAGATGGGCATCAGACTGAGGACTTTACAAACGCCCATATACTTTTGCCAACTGGATGGATCAGTGTCAGGAGGTTGCTCTGCATGTTTTATAATGGAACCCCTAGAAATGACCATGGGAAACCATAGCGAGATTCTGTGCTTTATTGTGGCCCCTGGGATGGAGCATCCACTAATATTGGGACTGCCCTGGCTCCGCAAGTGGAATCCCCATGTAAATTGGAGGAAAGGATGGTTTTGGATTCATACCAATCAGCGGCTGGAAGGGGAGGAGTGATCCCATCCGAAGCTTCAGAATCTGGTTGAGTCAGCCTCCACGGGTGCCGAGAGCTTGGAGGGGGAGGAGAAAATCCAGAAAGAATATTGGGACTTAAAAGAGGAGTTTAGTGAAAAGGCCTCTGATGAGCTCCCCCAACCGATTGTAGCATTGAAATTCTACCTGGGGTCAACCGATTGTAGCATTGAAATTCTACCTGGGGTGACACTCCCAAAACCAAAACTATATTCGATGACGCCACGGGAATTGGAGGAGTTGAGATCATTTATCGATAAAAATTTGAAACGTGGTTTCATCCAACCCGCTAGACCTCGGGTGGCGGCCCCAGTGTTGTTCCGTGAAAAGAAAGATGGCTCCAAATGCTTGGTAGTCGACCACCAAAATTTAAATGCAATTTCCATGGAAAGCATGTATGCCCTCCCCCTGATGAAGGACATGTTAGCTCACCTGGCCAAAGGGAAGATTTTCATGAAATTGGACCTGAGGGAGGCGTATTACTGAATCCGAATTAAAGAAGGAGATGAGTGGAAAACTGCATTTAACTGCCCGATGGGTTGTTTCCGGTTCAATGTTCTCCCTTTTGGCCTACAGGGGGCTCCAGCTGTTTTCATGCAAATGATCAATCAGGTGCTCCACAAACATTTATACAAGGGTTTTTTGGTTTACCTTGATGATATCCTTATCTACACGGAGACTAGAGATGAACATGTAAAACTGGTACACTCAGTGCTACACAAACTGCGAGCTGCCAAATTGTATGCTAAACTGTCCAAATGTGAATTCCATCAAGAGAAAATTGACTATCTAGGATATCGCATTTCACACAAGGGCATCAAAATGGATCCAGAGAAGGTGCGAGCTGTATTGGACTGGGCCCCACTGAGGACCCGAAAGCAGCTTCAAAGCTTCTTAGGGTTTGCCAACTTTTACCGGCAATTCATCCCATCCTTCACTAAAATAGCAATGCCTATCACCAATCTCTTAAATACAAAGGGGGGGGGAATGAAACCAAAGCCCAGACAACCTTTGGAGTGGTCCATGGAATGCCAAGTGGCCTTTGAAAAGCTAAAGCGACTGTTCGCTGCAGAATCAGTACTGAAACACCCGGACATGGATGCCCCTTTCGTGATCCAAGCCGATGTGAGTGATGTGGCTGTTGGGGCAGTCTTACTTCAACTAAATGAGAAGGGAACACTACAACCTTGCGCATACACCTCCTGTAAGTTGACTGAGACTGAGAGGAGATGGGCCGTCTAGGAAAAGGAAGCTTTTGCAGTTCGTTGGGCTCTACTAACCTGGAGACATTTTTGGGAAGGAGCGAAACACCCATTTGAGGTATGGACTGACCATAAGAATTTGGAGGCCTTAAAGACACCTCAAAGATTATCTCCTAAGCAAGTTAGGTGGACCCAGTATTTCAAACGATTCAATTTCTCCTTGAAGTACATCCCGGGAGGAAAATTTTTTATGGCAGATGCTTTGTCTAGAATGCCTCAATATAACAGTGTTCGTCAATAAGTGATAAGGCCGATTGTATCAACCACGCAGCTGGCTGCCCTGGTGGTCACCAGAGCGCAAAAGAAGAAGCAAGAAGTGGAGCTGTCCAATGAATTGACAAAGCGATTTAAGGAAGCATTGAAGACAGATGAGTGGTTCCTGGCGAATGCGAATAACTGCACCGTTAGAGATGGCTTGGCCTGGGTGGGAGCGAAATTGTACGTACCAGGAACATTGAGAAGCCAAGTGTTGCAACAGACCGATGATTCCAAGGCGGCTGGTCACTTTGGTTTCGTGAAGATCTTACACCTGGTTAAGCAACAATTCTGGTGGCCTTCATTGAAAAAGGACATTGAGACTTATGTAGCTAGCTGTTCAGTTTGCGCCTCAGCCAAAAGACCTCCTGGTAAGCCACCAGGTCTGTTACAGAATGTAGCTAGGCCAACTGCTCCTTGGAAGGAAATCTCCATGGACTTTATAGTAGATCTACCCGAGAGTACTGGACACACGGTTATCTGGGTGGTAACCGATTTGTTCTCCAAGCAGGCACATTTCATACCTTGCTCCAAGATTCCCTCGGCAAAATCGTTAGCTAAACTCTTCATCATGCATATCTATAGACTGCATGGCATCCCTGAGCGTATAGTTTCTGATTGAGGGGTCCAATTCACCTCGAACTTTTGGAGGGAATTTTTGAAATTAATAGGCTCCACCCTGGGCTGAAGATCCACCCACCATCCCCAAACTAATGGGGCCTGTGAGAGAACTAACGTAGTGTTAGAGCAATACCTCAGGTGTTACATAAACTATCAGCAGGACAACTGGGCTGATCTGCTGCCTTTTGCAGAGGTGGCATACAACAATTCTTTCCACATAGTACTGGCTTTACCCCATTCAAAGTCGCCATGGGGCAAGATTTTGTACCCATACCTGAGCTTCCTCGCGAAAGACCCAATGTCCAATCGTTGGACGAATGGATATCTCAACTTCAACTCAATTGGCCAGTCGTCCGTAAAGCATTGGGTGATGCACATCAGTCTCATAAGAAGTTTGCAGACAGGAAAAGAACTCCACAGAAGTCTTATCAAGTGGGTGACAAAGTTTTTCTCTTGACCAAATATTTACAGACCACCCAAAAGTCGAAGAAATTGGGGCCTAAGTATGTGGGTCCTTTCCCAATTGAACGGATTGTGAACCCTGTGTCAGTTCAATTGACACTGCCAAAAACTCTTCGTCAAATTCACCCGGTTTTCCATGTTAGTTTGTTGAAACCTGAGCATACCTCTACACTGAGACTGACCCAGACTGATCCCCCCATACTATTGCTGATTGAGGGTGAACAACATTTCGAAATTAAAGAGATTTTAGACTTTCGGAAATGGAGAGGTCGTCTCCAATATCTCGTAGCTTGGAAACATTTTCCTTCATCCCAAGCCGAGTGGGTAAATGAAAAAGATATTAGGGCTCCTGAGCTGGTCAAAGACTTTCATATAAAGTATCCTGATAAACCATAGAAATGTATGCAATTGTTAACATGTATTTTATGTTATTCTCTCTTACAGGGACAAATGTCTTTTTTCTAGGGGGTCCGAATGTCAGCCTTCAAGATATCTTCTACATCTTTTCTATGGCTATGCATCTTTCTCACTGCTCTCCATCTTTTGGCTGTCATTAGTAATGGGGTGAGGGGGAATTGGAAGGGAAGAAAGCTGGAGGTGTTGCATTCCTGTGCTGTAAAGGAGAAGGAGGAGGGGGAGTATAAATTCCTGTTCTTAAGTTTCTATTTCCTTGCCTAGTTTTTTCTTTCCTTTGCACAGCTGCGAAGTTTTATCAAAATATGTCAAGGTCAATGGACAGAGGCCTCATCACCACCTGAAGATGCCCACATGATTATATTCAGAACTTTTAATTGGAAGAGTCTTTTGGACTTTGGGGGGTGGAAACAATTCTATCCCTTTGTATATGTGAGCTGCGCGCCAAATTCTTTAGATTCAGAATTCTACCTGTAGCTTCCACTTTGAATTTCAGTAAAAGAAAAAACTTTGCTCTAATCATTGGAGTCTGAGTATTTCTTTCTTGGATTTTGAATGGAGCACAGACTGACAGTCCTACCTGCAAATGAAAACTTCAGCTTCAGTCATAACAATACAAGAGTACACAATATATACAAACTCAAGGTAAACCGAACCAAAGTTGACTGCAGAAAATACGACTTCAGCAACATAGTGGTCAATGTTTGGAATACTCTATGTGACTCTGTGGTTTCTTCCCCAAACACTTCAGCCTTAGACTGTACTATTGACCTCATCCCCTTCCTAAGAGGTCTGTAGGGGGCGTGCATAAGTGCAACAATCGTGCCTACCATCCCTGTCCTATTGTTTCTTTTTATTTTTCTTATAAGTATCTATCTCATGTATTCAAAACTATGTTTATTCTTATACCTGTATCTT
The DNA here is from genome assembly GCF_049901715.1 of Pseudonaja textilis. Lineage (NCBI taxonomy): Eukaryota > Metazoa > Chordata > Lepidosauria > Squamata > Elapidae > Pseudonaja > Pseudonaja textilis. The sequence goes on from NC_141996.1 coordinate 58,636,763, forward strand.
GTAAGCAATTGACAAATCAAATAAATACTAAAAATACTAAATACTAGATGTCCTGTAAAAAGAAAATTTCACAGTCATTTTTTCAATCCTTATTTTCTTGAGTACTTTGTTTCTTTGTTACTTGTTGCTCCAGTCACAACTTACACTATAGATCAGGGGAAACATCATGCTTCATTCATACTAGATTTCTATTGCTTAAACATAGAAAACTGATTTTGGTGACAAACCATGATTTATTTTTCATCAGCAAACCATAATTTGCAGTCATGTATTATGGTTAATAATGACTTTATCATGGTTTATCATTACATCTGCACTTTAAATCATGTCTTATCCTTGTTTTGTTTCTGCTCCAAGTAGCAACCTCCATCCGTTAATAGAAACAAACAAGAAGAGTAGGCAGAACACAAAGCCTCTTTTCAGGATCATGCAGTCACAATGACATTTTCAACAAACTCTCAAACTTTAGCCTGCCTAGCAACTGCCATCTGTATACCTTACTTGTCCTTGAGCTACCAGAGAGAAACTGTTCAGTAGAAAGAACAGACGGAGATTTAAAGGGCCCACAACAGATGTCCATCACTTCATTCAAACTGAATCTCTGTGGATAAACTGACTTTACTACCTGTGCAGTGGCACCTATATGCCTTAAAAAGGAGAAATGGCATTGCCATTTGCCTTACAGATTAAGGTATTGATTTCCCCAGATATATTTCTGGGAAGTTGCTTCTTTGATCAGAGTTTGATTTTTGGAGACCACATAGATGTGGTCATCTTGGTGATTGGTGGTTGTATGGGGATGGCTTTCTATTTTCACCTTCTGGGAGATTTTTCTACTTCCCTGTCTTTGGGATTTCCTATTGGTCTTCCATCTCACAATGAACCAAGCCTGATCCTGCTTCATTTTCTCAACCTCATTCAAGATTGGTAGATACTAGACACTGCCACTAGACACTGCCACTGGAGAAACTTGAGCAGAGTAAGATCTCACTTGGCTGAGAAACTGTCAGGAAGTTCCATTGGGAAAACAAAGAAAACCATGACAAATAATTTCTGATTGCCAAGAAAACAACATGGATGTATGGTAATCATGTAATGACCAGGAGTTAAACCTGACTCAGAATTTTTTTTAATTTAAATCATGTATAAATTTAGAATATGTAGATGTTAGATAAGTGGTTTCAAACCAGTTTAAGCTTAGTACCCATAGTTTATGTGTCAGATCCATGTATCTGCCATTCTTCAATGGAAGAAGAAGGGGGGGAAGTTGGTACAAGTAATCCTTTTTGATGTAACCTGAATATGTTAAACCCTATATTGATTCTATATAACTTGCATATGATATACAACTGGAAGAGTGGAGCCAGATGTCAAGAAACTTGTCACCTCTTAAAGAGATAACAAGATGAGAAGGAACCATAAAAATTCCAGCTCTGGAAGACACTCCTGGGAACTCTGCTAAGATAGTTCCCAGAGAAGGGGAGGGAGGAATTAACATGTTGGTTCTTTGTTTGTCTAAATCCACATCTGAATAAGGGGAGGGATTTTAACTTCCTTTATCTATGACTGTATGTCTGGGGATATCCTAGTGTTGATAAAAAATCCCTTTCAATAAAGGATTCCTTTTGAAACACCTGGTCTTTAGAAGTTCATTCTTTTCGATTGAAGGGAAAAAGTCCAATGCTTACATTATGAATTCTTCTCCAATGGGCTTATACCATCATTTTATTTCTCTTCAATTCCAATTCTGAAATTTTGTTGAGCTTTCTGCTTAGCTAAGTTGGATCTGCTACCCTCTACAGTTGTGTGGGGATGGTATGAAAACATTCCTTTTCATAAATGCTTATGTGGAATCCTTAATCTATATACCTTTTTGTTGCTTTCTCTATATGAAATCTGCATATTTATCCAGTGGTGGTATGCTACCAGTTCAGACCAATTTGGCTGAACCAATAGTAAAAAAAAAGCCACCTACAATCAGCTGAGAGGAGAAAAAAGAAATCGGCCCTCCTACCCACCCCTGTGCTTTTCTCTTCTTATCCTCTCAGCTGATTGTCACTGCAGGCCTCAACTGGTCTGGGGAAAGCTGCGTGCATGTGTTAAGTGCATGCACATTAGGTGCACACGCTCACACGCATGCACAATCACTGAACCGGTAGTAGAACAGGTAGGATCCCACTGCTGTATTTATCCCATTTTAAGAAATTATCCTACTAGATCAGTGAATCGGTTGTTACACCGGCAGCATCCCATCCCTGCCCTCAAGTACTGGAACAGAGCTTTCATGTCACCCCTAATTCTTTTCTTTAGACTAGCCAAACCTAAATCCTGCAGCCATTCTTCATATGTCTCCAGGCCTCTGATCATCTTAGTTGCTCTCCTCTGAACTTTTACCAAAGTCTCAACATCTTTTTTGTAGTATGGTAACCAAAACTGGTTGCAGTATTCCAGGTGTGGTCTTACTTGAGTTTTATAAAGCGGCACTAATACTTCATGTGAACTTGATTCTATGCCTTTGGGTTTATACAATAAATTAGCTTTTTTGGTGGTGGCTGCATACTTCTGGCTCATATTCAAGTTGTGAGAAGCGTTAATAAAGTATCTCTTTTATGACTCAAATCTCATGTTGAAAGATAGATTATGTCCTTGAAGTAAGGGAGTGCAGAACCAGACACCAGTTACTTTTTTGAACACCTTTGAAGCGTCTTTGAAGCGCTGGGAATTATCACACTTTTTGGAATGTCTTTGAAATGCCAGATACCGAGTAAGGAAGTGTTTGTTATGTGCTAGGTACCAAAAAGATAATAAAATGTAACTTGTATCCTGAAAGATGTATTGTAAATCAAGCCATTTGTATACGGGGGAGGGGGAAGGGGGGTGTAGTTTTAAGGTATAAGAGTAGAGCAAAAGCTATGTTTTTCGTTCCTCCCAGCTGCCAAGGGTGGAACCCATCTGCAGATGTATATCCAATAAAGCCTTTTTCCTTGGATCAACTTTGAATTCTGGTGGTTTTTCTTTAGCCACAATCTCACAATTTGGGGGCTCGTCCAGGATCCTCGACGGTGGTCGACTGGAAAGCGGGGACCAGGTAAGAGAGTGGCCACAACCTCCCATTGAGAGGCACCTCTCCCCGAATTCGGTCAGACTCCCGAGGTGACCGTGAATCCAGACGGTCCTTGGAAAAAGAAATGAGACGAAATGCCGGCTGAGAGTTTGTGAAATCGATCTGAGTTGAGGACGCCCACACATCCTTTGACTGCGGAGAGTCCAGGAGTGATCAGATCAGGTAAACTTTGTTCCTTTCATTTGTAGCCCAAAAGAGAAAGATCCTTAAACTCCCTGGGGGAATCCAGAGCTTGCTGGAGGATTGGGACTAGGAGACTGGAAGAAAGAGGTCCTTAAACTCTCTGGGAGAATCCAGCGCTTGCTGGAGGACTGGGACTGGTGAGTCAAGGCTCTGGGAGCCTGAAAGAATAGAGATGGGAAAGGGACAAAGCGAGGGTCTTGGAGACCTGGAAGAAGCCTGTCCGGGACAGGGAAAATTTGACAATGGCAGAAAACCTATTCCGGTAGATTCGCCCCGGGACAACTACTTCAGCAGTGGTTCTCCCCAAATCTAAAGGAATTTACCAGACATCTCGAAAAGAAAAACATGATTTATCTTTGTCGAGATAAATGGCCAAAATATCCTCTGATTGATCCTAAATTTCCATATCACTGGAGTCCTGAGGGGGAAACCAGTACCTATTGGATGACCAAATTGCGAGACTATATTCTCCAACACAAAATGACCACCCAAATTGCATACATAGAGGTATGGTTTCATGTGAAATTTGCAACAGAAGGGCAATGAAAGTGAGACAGATGATTGGCTTCAGAATCCGCCACCCTCAAATCCTAACTTGAATAATGTACCAGCCAATGTTCCAGTGGCCCCACCATTACCAGCGCCACAACCCCCTCCTCAGCCGCCTTATCCGCGGCTGAGAAAAGAAGTGGAACAGTTGAGAAGAGATGTTCAAAATTTTCCCTTCAGCCAAAAACCTGAAGTGGGTGCATTTCCTCTTAGGGAAGTCCCTAATGGGATCAATGCTGCAGGCAATCCGGTGACAGTCTTTGTGGCTGTCCCCATAAAACCAGCCGAGTTGCGAGAATTGAAGAAGACTCTTCCAAAACTTCATGAAAATGCTCATGAGGTGGCCGAACAGTTAGAGCTATGGTTGGGTCCGAATGATTACACTTATCAGGAGCTGATGTACATTTTGGGACATCTATTTACTCCTGAGGAGCAGAATCTCATCCAGACCTCAGCCTGGAGAGCGTGGAATGAAAGAGTGAATGGGCAACAAGGGGCAGTGGCAGGAGATCAAAAATTCCCCATAGAAAATTCAGAAAATGGATAATTGGGGAGCTGTGGGAATGGTTGATCTCCTGAAAGCAGCCCAACAAGTTTTTGTGAACAGAGACACTGTAAAAAACCAGACAGAAGTCACAGATGATGGTTGCAGCTGTACAGGCTGCAACAAAGAGCGAAGTAAAGAAAAGTGGGAACTTTGGGAAGGGTCCAATTGGAGAAAGAAGAGAGAATTTTGGGGGATACAATCAGGGAGGTTTTCGAGGTAGAAGAAGAGGTTCCAGAGGAAGAGGCATGGGAATGAGACAGCCTGGAATGGATAGGAGTTGCTTCAGGTGTGGGAAGGAAGGTCACTTTGCGCGCGAGTGTCCTACCAACCGAGAAGAGCGGAGTTATGCATAGTATGACGATTAGGGCTGTTCCGGCTCCTTTAAGAGGACCTGCGGGGAGCCATTGGTAAACATTTTAGTGGGTCCTAACCATCAGGAGCGGCTGTTCCTGATAGACACCGGCGCAAGCCGGACTTCTGTGTGTGACTCGGTAGAGGGTGCACATAGATCAAGGAAAGTGATAAAAGTAGTTGGGGTGAGTGGAAAATCGCAGGATGTGAGTGTGTTTGAACAAATTAGACTGGAAATGAATGAGGTGGTGACTGAAGCTGAAGTGTTGTATATTCCTGATTCTGGAGTGAATTTGCTGGGGAGAGATTTGTTGCCTGTGTTCGGTATCCAGCTGTGGGATACCGGGAAGGGAATAAGGATGTGTAAGATGACTGTGGAGGATGAAAGGGCAATTTCGGATGAGGTCTGGGCAGGAGGAGAGAAGGCAGGGCGAATGAACATTCAGCCGATTAAGATTCAAGTGCAGCCTGGGGTGACAAAGCTTTGGACCCCACAATATTCAATGAGCAGAAAGGGAAGAGAGGGGCTGAAACCAGTGATTGACAGATTGTTGAAACAGGGCATGTTGGAGCCTACTATGTCACCTTTCAATTCCCCAATATTGGCCGTATTAAAGAAAGATGGAAAGTATAGATTAGTTTTGGATTTGAGGAGGATCAATAACATAGTGGTTCCCAGATTCCCAGTGGTTCCTGATCCCTATACTATCTTGGGACGAATTCCTCCCAAAGACAAATGGTTTACTGTGATAGATCTGAAGGATGCCTTCTGGGCATGCCCCCTTGAGGAGGGAAGTAGAGACCTGTTTGCATTTGAGTGGGATGATCCTGAGACTGGGAGAAAACAGCAATTAAGGTGGACAGTACTTCCCCAGGGCTATACTGAGAGCCCTTTGTTGTTTGGACAGGCTTTGGAAGAAAAGTTAGTGTCTTTTGAGAAAGGGAAAGGGATCATGTTGATTCAGTATGTGGATGACTTGTTGTTGACTGGGGAGAAAGAGAAAGAGGTTAGAGCAGCATCTGTGGCTTTGCTAAACTGGCTGAAAGAGCAAGGATTGACAGTTTCAAGGGAAAAGATCCAGTTTGTGGAAAGGAAGGCGAAATATTTGGGGCATTATATTCAGCAGTGGGTGAGGTCCTTGGATCCTGAGAGGGTGAAAGGGATCATGAGCCTGGCTCCCCCCAGAAATAAGACAGAGGTCAGGAAGGCCCTTGGATTGTTGGGGTATTGCAGAGTCTGGGTGGACCAGTACACTGTGCTTGCTCAATTCCTGCACAGGAAGCTGGTAGGAAAAGGAGAAAGTATAGAATGGTTAGAGGGAGATGATGAAAAATGGGAAGGTTTAAAGAAGGCACTGTCATCCGCACCGGTTTTGGCTTTGCCCAATTTAGAGCTCCCATTTCATCTGTATGTGTCAGCAGCCCAGGGAACGGCACTAGGAGTGTTGGCGCAGAAGAGGGGCGGGGCAATACCAGCCCATCGCCTTTCTGAGCAAAACTCTGGAGCCGGTGGTGAGGGGGTGGCCAATCTGTGTGCAGGCTGTGGCTGCTACAGCTATGTTGGTGGTAGAGAGCAAGAAGTTAACCTTTGGGGGGGCCCTTGTGGTGCATTCTCCTCATCAGGTCACTTCTGTGCTAAGTCAGTTGGCAACAACTTGGATGACAGAGGGGCGGATTCTCAAATATGAGACCATTTTGAGAACCAGCCCTGATGTAGTGATTGGGACAGACAGGAATTTGAATCCAGCAGAATTCCTAGAAGGGAGAAGTCAGGAGTGGGAAGCTGAGAATCATGATTGTTTGTTGCAAGTAGATTTGATGACAAAGGTGAGGGAGGATCTGGAAGAGACTCCTTTGAAAGATGGGGAAAGGTGGTTTGTGGATGGATCAAGCAGGGTTGAGGAAGGAAAAAGGAAGTCAGGATTTGCAGTCATGACAGGAGAAGGGGAGGTCATAGAAAAGGGCTCTCTTCCTTCCTCATGGTCTGCGCAGAAGTGCGAGTTGTTTGCTCTGAAAAGGGCCTTAGAGTTGGCTGAAGGAATTGATGTGACAATCTGGACTGATTCCAAATACTGGTCCAAACCTTTGGTAAGATCTGGCAGGAGAGGGGCTTTATCAAGGCTGATGGGAAACAAGTTGAACAATTACAGCTTGTGGAACAGGCCTTGGAGGCCCTGCAACTGCCAGATCAAGTGGCAATAGTGCATGTGAATGCTCATCAGAAAGGGAACACCCCAGAGGTAGTTGGGAACAGGTGGGCAGACTAGTGGGTTGGCCTTTCCAGAGAGCACAGATTGATTTCACTGAATTACCAGAGAAAGGGGGGTGGAAATATTTACTTGTGATTAAAGATCATCTGACAGGGTGGGTGGAGGCCTATCCAACTAGGAGAGCCACAGCACCCACAGTAACCAAGATCTTGTTAGAACAGATCATTCCTTGTTATGGGATGATGGAAGCTATTGATTCTGACAGGGGGACACATTTTACACAAAAAGTGTTACAGTCTGTGATGGGAGCTGTAGGGGTGAAATGGGATTTACACACCCCGTGGCACCCAGAATCCAGTTCTAAAGTGGAGAGGGGGAATGCAGAATTGAAGAAACATTTGACAAAATTACAATTGGAAAATGGGTTACCATGGACAAAGAACTTATCCTTGGCACTACTCAGAATCAGAACATGTCCAAGGAAAGACACGGGGGTCTCTCCATTTGAGATGCTAATGGGGCGACCCTACTTGGCAAAAATAGGGAATCCAATTCCTGAATTCAAAGATTTGTTCTTGAGAAAATATTTGCAGACACTGTCCAGGTCTTTGCTTTCTCTTCATAAACAGGGATTGTTGGCACAACGACCACCTCTTGCTGGCAGCCAACATCCCCATGAAGTTGGAGACTGGATCCTGATAAAAACTTGGAAGAACGAGAAGCTGCAGCCCAGCTGGGAAGGCCCGTACCAGGTGCTGTTGACAACTGAATCTGCAGTTCGCACTCGAGAAGGAGGCTGGACACATTACAGCAGAGTCAAGAGGGCACCGGAACCTGAGAAACCTTGGAAGGCCATTCCAGTGGACGGTCAGCCGTTGAAGTTAACTCTGAAGTGGTAACATGCAGCTGATTTGCCTAGTGACTATTTACCTACTCATGAGCAGGATAGGAGGAGAGACTGAGATAAAGACAAAAGCTAAGATTAAGGGACAATGTGATCAATGCATAAAAACAACAAAAACAGGGACACAAGTGACAAAGACTCTAATTTTCCATACTCAACTGAGTTGCGGGAAAAGAGACTCCGGGACTTGTATCTACAATGGGACATCTTATTCCATTTGTAAGGATGGAGGGAGTGTCAAATGTTATGACCCGAAAGGTCCCACACATAGGTACACTATAAAGATTCAGGCAGGAAACAAGGTAATGGTGAACCATGACTTCTATAATCCTAAGGCTTCACAGTCAGTAACCTTTGATGCCTGCGAGGCAATGGATGAGGGAGATAATGGGTGTGGGTCTATGGAATGGAGGAGAAAATACGCAAAAAATGAGAAATATCTTTGTGGTAGGACTTTACCTTCATGGGGTAACTGCAGTTATGGCACTTTCTGTAATGGGTTACTCTGGGAGAAATGTATTACTTTTCGGACAAGGGGGCTAACGGTAATACCAGATACTATCCCAAGATTAGACAGTTTAAAGGCATTGTATATGAATAGGCTGAGGGTACCCAATGCCAATTGCCCTCGTCATAAGTGCAATCCCATTAATCTTACATTCCCGATCCCTGAAAATTGGCTGAAACCCCAACCCTGGAAAGGATATCAAGATGAATATGGGCTAGGGTTAGACAGGACAGGAGCCAACCCATCTGTGAAACTCAAGATTCAGGTGATCAAACATAGTCTGAATCCTATCGAAAACTCTCTGTTCTACTCTTATTATCAGGAGTTTCAAAAATTACAAGATATAGTCTTGCCCCCAAAAGCTCAAAATATGTTCCTGGCCCTAGCTAAGACTATTGCCAAAGAATTGACGGTCAAGAACTGTTTTGTGTGTGGTGGAACCAACATGGGAGAGCAGTGGCCATGGGAGGCTCAAGAGGTCAATTATACCTATGTAGCAGAGAGCCAGGCCAATTATACCTTTAAGCAAAAAGGAGAAGAAATATGGGCTATTACTACTAATCTAGTAGGAAATGTATGTTACCAGAGGAACCAAACCACAGATCGAACCATCAATGTAGGGTCTCTGCGGTGTCTAGGGGTGTGGGAGAACCAGGCTTGATGGTCCGGAGGGAACATCCCTGAACCAGCAAGGTCCTTAGAAAGTATAGTTAAAATGGATTTTCTGAAAACACCCGAAGAACAGAAACCCTGGACAACCCCTGATGGGCTGTATTGGATTTGCGGCAGGTATGCGTATAACATCCTCCCTGCAAAGTGGTTCGGGTCATGCATTCTGGGAGCAATAAGACCGAGTTTCTTCTTATTACCTCTCAAGCAACGACAGGTATTAGGAGTGCCAGTGTACGAAGAAATAGGGAACATTAGGGAGAAACGAGGGACAAAGGACATTCATAAAGGGGTCTGGAAGGACGCTGAGTGGCCGCCGGAGAGAATAATTTATTATTATGGACCGGCCACATGGGCAGAGGACGGGACTTATGGATATCGAACCCCAATTTACTTATTAAACTGCTTAATTCGCTTGCAAGCTGTAGTAGAAATAATCACAAATGAAACTATATTGGCTATGACACATTTAGCTAAAGAAAGTGCACGCTCAAGAACATATATAATGCAAAATCGCTTGGCTCTGGACTATTTGCTTGCTAAGGAGGGAGGAGTATGTGGGAAATTTAATCTAACAAACTGCTCCATCGAAATTGATGAGAGTGGAAAGGTGATCCAGGAGATAGCAGACCGAATGGTAAAAGTAGCCCATGTACCGGTCCAGACTTGGGAAGGATTCAATATGGGGAACCTGTTTGGATCCTGGTTTCCTAAGCTCCCAGGGTTACAAGCCATAGTAGCACTCATTGGTATCATTGCAGCGGGATGTGTAATACTACCATGTGTTCTTCCTATATTTATCCGCACGATAACTAGCACTCTCTCCCTGATAGCCAAAAGGCAGGTTGTTGAACAAATGATGGTGTTAAGACAACAATATGACCCATTGGAGAACCTGGAGGAATCTCCTGAAGAAGGATGGAAGACAGCAGACTTATTATTAACTGAGTTTGAGTCAAGGATGGAACGAGAACAGGGGGGATTGTGAGAAGCGTTAATAAAGTATCTCTTTTATGACTCAAATCTCATGTTGAAAGATAGATTATGTCCTTGAAGTAAGGGAGTGCAGAACCAGACACCAGTTACTTTTTTGAACGCCTTTGAAGCGTCTTTGAAGCGCTGGGAATTATCACACTTTTTGGAATGTCTTTGAAATGCCAGATACCGGGTAAGGAAGTGTTTGTTATGTGCTAGGTACCAAAAAGATAATAAAATGTAACTTGTATCCTGAAAGATGTATTGTAAATCAAGCCATTTGTATACGGGGGAGGGGGAAGGGGGGGGTGTAGTTTTAAGGTATAAGAATAGAGCAAAAGCTATGCTTTTTGTTCCTCCCAGCTGCCAAGGGTGGAACCCATCTGCAGATGTATATCCAATAAAGCCTTTTTCCTTGGATCAACTTTGAATCCTGGTGGTTTTTCTTTAGCCACAATCTCACAAAGTGATCATCCACTAAGATTCCAAGGTCCCTTTTACAGTTACTGTTTTTGAGCCAGGTCTCACCTAATCTGTACTTATACTTTTGATTTTTCATGCCTAAATGTAAAACTGCTTTTCTCCAGATAAAAATTCATTTTGCTGAATAGGGCCCATTGTTCAAGTTTGTCAAGATCTTTTTGGATCTTGAGTTCTGGGGTGTTGGCTATTCCTGCCAGTTTAGTCTCATCTGTAAATTTGATGAGTTCCCCTTCTATTCCCTCATCTAAGTCAGTTATGAAGATATTGAAGAGTACTGGGCCTAAGACAGAGCCTTTTGGTACCCCACTATTTAGTTCTCTCCATGTGGATGTAGTACCATTAAGGAATACTCATTGAGTATGATTTGTCAGTCAGCTACAAATCAATCTGGTGGTGATGTTATCTATTCTGCATTTTGCTAGTTTACCAAAAAGTAGGTTGTAGTCTACTTTGTCAAATGCCTAGCTTATTTATTTATTCTGGTAGCATCAAGGCATTAGGCCACAGTGTTTTCTCTGAAGTTCTCTGAAGTTTTGGGCACCTTTCAGACATTTCCAAGAATAAGTAATCCTAGCATTCAGAGTATCCATTAGTTATCCTCCATTTAAGATGCTGGATCCAATATGTATCTCTTCTGTGATATCATAAAGAGGATAGATTTAGAGTCCTTGCTGATGAAGGTTTCCAGGTTGAACTTCATACATATCCATAGCAGAGGGACTATTTCATTAATTTCATTAATTAATTAAATGGGTTTTCCTTGCCAAATATTAAATAAACAGAACCACAAATGAAAAGATATCATATATTCATGTAAGAAAAATGTGAAAACAAGAACAACTGTTTTTGTCAGTCTGCTATTTCTGGCCTTATTATTATCTGGTCAGTGATGTCATGAAAATTCCTTGGCAGGCTTTTTTACCCAGTTAATCACTTATTCTGCTTTTAGCTATATATCAGATTAAGGGATATCAATATGAAACATGAAAAAAAGCAAAATGTGGCCAAAGAGCATAACAAACAAGTAAAAACCAATACAAAGTTTTTTAGCATTCCATTTTACATGTTGAGCTTTCCTCACATCGATCTGAAAGTCTAACTTTCTAATAATTTTAATTATTAGCATCTATAATGTGATTTTTAAAGTCTTATTTTGGTCAAGTCATGGAAGACTTTTTCAGGCACCAAGTAATAATATTATGCATGTCTACTCTGAAGCAAATCCAGATTGCAGTTTTTATATAGCACAATTCTACACAGTGATACTGTAAACCTGGTGCCCACAGAGGTGAAAGGACTGTGATTTGCAAAATGTTCAGTCAGGGATTCTTTTCTAGAACTCTGAGAAATATCAGTCACAACTAGGAGTGATGGACAGTAGACTGGCCTAATAAAAGGCACTTTCCTATACAATTAACCATTTTAAGGCAGAAATTATACAGAAAGATGTTATAATTACAACAAACAAATAAAAAGAAAAACACAACTAGGCCTTTTTGCTCTAGTAAGGTTTATAAATTTATGTTTAATAAGTGTAGAAAGTTAGCCCCCACCCCTCTCCTAGAAGAATGAAATATTCTAGGAAATATTTAAAAAGCAGAATATTATACCTCCCTGGATGAGAAAAGGAGAAACATGCTCTTAACCTTTGTTAATAGCCCCAGAAAGACTGGGCCATCCTATCTACAAGACAAAGGCCTTCAGCTCCATGGTGATAGGATTAGCCTTCACTCAAGATCCAAACCAGGACAAAGCCATTAAGCCATAATAGGAATTGCCCAACAGCCTTTCAGAACCAAGCCTCTTCATTACATCATCACACAGCAAGATTCAACCAAGCCTGGGACACAGACAGCCTACAAGGTTAGCTGGATCCCCACATAGCCCCCTGGGAGTCTGATAACCAATAGGATACAAGGCCCCAGAGAGGGTTTAAATATATCTCACACTCCACTCCATGTGTTCAACTGTACGAGGACCATGTGCCCATTAAACCATCCTTCCAAGCAGTCTCTATGTTTCCAGTATCTTTCTCCCCACTTGGAATTGAATCCATATGGACATATCTTCCAACATAAGTAACGGTATTATTGCATTCTATGCTCAAATTAGATGTATATGAAAGCTTGTCTCAGAGATTTATTTGAGCTTACATCCTGTACTCATCTGAGAGAAAGTTTTTTAGAAGTCTTGGGTCTGGCTGCCGAGAAAGGAAGATTGTACCACATAGTGCAATTGTTCCTCCAAACTGTCGTTGTTACTAACTTTCCTGAAACCCCAGAAACACAAATGATAGCTCCTTAATCCTTTCTTTTCCTTTTCTGTGTATATATTCAGGGTAACTGAATTTCAAAACCTGGATTTCAGCATGCTTATTTAATGGGATATTCAGGAAACTGACCAAACTCCATGTCAGATCCCTAAAGTGATACTGCTATTCAATTGGGAGAAGAGAGGGGGACCTTGAATGTGATTCATTCTTACTGCCTTTGACATCTGCTATTTTATAACTTGTATCCTGGTGCCTGAGCTTCCTGAGATTTTTTCACCTTTTGGGGAATGTATTAGGGGGGAGGGCCATGTGGGTTGTATCACTCTGAAAGCCGGAGGAAGATGGCCATGAGAATGCCTGCTTATCTGGTTCTCAGGATGGCCGTTACAATAACATCTTCAAACCTGTGGATTGGCTGAATCCACATCTGACTGGAGGGAGGGATGTCTACTGCTCTAACTGTATTGCCTGAGGGGATTTAGACTCTGCTTTGATTGTTCTACTTCCACTTCTGCTCAATTAAAGGGTCGTTTTGAAATACTACGTTTCAAGCATTTTCCTTTCTTGAGTTAGAGGGAGAAGCAGATCCTTACACTCCAGTATGAAGTCAATCCAAGCTTCTTGCTTCCTGAGCCAGTGTTAATAGTCTATATAGAGTAAATAGGTAGTCAATTGATACAGAATGTTCAAATAAATAAATATTAGTGCTTATGTCCTTAATATAAAACCAAATTCATTTTAATCTGCAGAGTCCAGAACAAATAGAAACCTCGAAACAAACAAATAAATACAAAAAAAGAGATAAGAACTACTTGCAAATCCCATCAAGATCCTTTGAAATTATTTCTTGTTTTATGGAAACATAGTCTTGAATATTCTACAGCCCCAGCATTTCTCCTCAGTTATGTGTATAGGCACCTAAAGAGGTTAAGAGTCTCCTATTCTTGAATAACACTGGCTGTGCAGGATATGTTTTATATAATTCATCCAGCTACCTAGGAAGAAAGACAGTTGTAATCTAATCCTACCCCTCCATTTAGAGATAAAATGGGAAACTGGGACAACAGAATTAAAAAATATTGGTTCAGGCTCTCTCATTCCTGGTGTCAGATCCGTGTATCTGTCATTTCTTCAGTGGAAGAAGAAAAGGGCGGGGGGGAGAGACTGATAAAGAAATCCTTTCTTGATGTAACTTGAATACATTCAATCTTATATCAAATTTGCATAACCCACACATGATACAATGGAGAGAGGAATCCCAGATGGCCAGAACCTAACACCTCTGAGAGGCACGGCCAGGAGATAAGAAGACCATAAAAATTCCAGTGAGATGTATGCTTGGGAAACTGTGAAAAAGATCGTTCCTTCAGAAGGGGTGGAGGTGGAATAAACATACTGGCTTTTGTTTCACAAAATACACATTGAGAGAAGGGGAGGGGTTCAAAACTCCCTTATCTATCCTGGTATGCCTGAGAGACATTAGACACTGCTTTCAACCCCTACATGAATTGTTAGGAATAACAAGGTTACCTAAAGTAGTTTGGGTAAAATAATATATATAAACTATGATAGTAAGTTTAAGTGTGTGTCACTTTAAATTGCAAAGCATGTAATTTTGGGTGCGGTGTGAAACCTCCATAAGAGGGAGCAAGAGAACCTGATGATTCCTGACAATTGATGGTTTGATGGATTGATGGTTTGTTAACTGCGTGTTTCCCTACTGCTGAGTTGCTGAAGGAAGAAAGGAGGTTTGACTTCTTCATATCTCTACTGCGAGGAGATATATTACTGGACTGATATTTGTAAGTTTACTGACTTCTCTTTTTCGATACTGGACTTTGCAACTGAATAATCCCCGGACGGACTGAACTAGTGTATGATATATGGACTGTTTGACTATGCTAAAACTATTACTGGAATAAACTATTTAACTAGCACAGTGTATCTGTTTTACTGAGTGTAAGCTACAAAAACGTTTATCTCACATATTTTGCCTGCCTGACTGATTGCCGTGCAGATTCTGCTAGGGTGTATCCCTAACACTGGATATGGGCCCAGCTGCACAGTCAGACTAACCAGGATATAACAGGCTTATATAAAGTGAGAGTTAGTGTAGTTACACAATACTGTAAACAGACAGCTGTGTTTTATTAATTATAGTTTAATATCCAGAGAAAGATGGCACAAGTCAATTTACCAAGTTTGTCTCTAATATCCAAACTGGATGGAACAAACTATGTTTCATGGTCTATGAATGCAGCCTACTTCTACGCAGAGAAGGTTTGTGGAGTATAATTCAAAACCCACCAGAGGTAGATGCTTGGGATCCGGAGGATGAAGATGATGCCCAGAAAATTCAAGAATATAAACTGAAGAATGAGCAAGCTCTCTGTATAATAGGACTGACACTCTGTGACCAGCAGCTTGTCCATATTCGTGGAGAAGAAACAGCTGCAAAATGTTGGGAGAATTTAAAGAAGATTTATGTTCGAGACAGTGTAGGAGCACATATAAATCTTACACGGAAGCTGTTCAGAACACATCTTCAAAAGAATAGAGACATGTTGACTCATATAAACACTATGAAGAGGATTTTTCGGGAACTGCATGAAAAAGAACTTATCTTCACTGAACTACTTCAGGTTTATATAATTTTGTCCTCATTAGATGAGAGCTATGACAACTAAGTAACTTCGCTGGAAGTACTGGCAAAAGATAACCTCACATTAACTGACATTACTGGCAGATTAATTGAAGAAGCCAGGAGAAGGCTTGAAAGGGATCAACTGAGAAGGGAACAACCACAAGAAGAGAAATTATCTTTGACAGCCTACACAATTAGAAGATGTTTTAATTGTGGAAGAAAAGGACATTTGGCTAGATTCTGCAAGAAAGAAAAATGCCACAATGTCAGCCAGAATGTAAAAAGGCATCAAAAGGATAAAAAATGCTTAGAGTTAAGCATGTATAGCAACAAAACTGTGAACAACAATAATTTTTGGGTTGTAGATAGTGGAGCATTGCACTGCATAATGAAAGATAAGAAAAGATTTGTTAAGATGTCCACGAGTTCACAACAGATATTGTTAGCTAATGGCTGGAAAATGAAAGCAAAAGGTGAAGGTATTGCACATTGTTCTTGCATAAAAGAAAATGTAAAAATGTTATATGTACCACAACTTAAGTTTAATTTGCTTTCAGTTAGAGTTTTGATTAAACTAGGTTATGTAGTTACCTTTAGGGGAGAAAACTGCATAATAGAAAAGGAAGGTAAAAAAGTGACTGCAACTTTAAAAGGTGAATTGTGTTAAATGATAAACAATTAGAAGTGGCTAACACAGTGTATAATAACGTTAAACCTCATGATGAATGCATACATTTGTTACACAGACGTTTAGGGCATATAAATTTTAAAATGCTCAAGCAAACGGTTGAACTGTCTAAAGGTATAAAACTGAAGCCTTGCAGTAAGTATTTGCACTGCAATGCTTGCAGTCAAGAAAAAAGCAAGGTAATACCAGCAAATAGAATTAATGGATTTAAGACTAAAGAGCCTCTAGAGGTCGTATTTGCTGATATTATAGGTCCTAAAAAACCAAGTGTGGGAGGTGTTCGTTATATATTAAGTATAATGGATCATTATTCTAGATATGGTTTCTGTTATTTAATGAAGAGTAAAATGGAAACATATCAGAATTTCTTTAATTGGTTGAAGTTTGCAGAAAGAAAAACTAAAAGGAAACTAGTAACTCTTGTAACTGATAATGGTACGGAATTTATAAATAATAAATTCCAAAAAAGACTGAAGATGGCAGGTGTAGAACATAAAAAGTCTGCACCATATAGGCCACAACATAATTCCTTTACAGAAAGATGAGGCCAAACAATACAGGCAATGGCTCGTACTATGTTGTCGGATTCAGGATTACCTGAAACTTTGTGGGGAGAAGCAATAATGTGTGGTAATCATATATTGAATAATGTTGTTAACTCAACAACAGGTGAATTACCATTCACATGGTGGCATGGTAGAAAACCTGACCTAAGCTACATGCACACATTTGGAGCACCAGCATTATTGGATATGGGACTAACTGTTAATGATTCCATTGTAGTGTATGAGGACAATCAAGCAGCCATACGGATGGCTACAAATATTGCTGTGAAAACGAGATCTAAGCATACAGATCTTAGATATCTGAATGTAAGGCAATCTGTAAAAAATGGTTTAATAAGACTGGAATATTGTATGACTGAACAAAACATTGCTGATCAATTTACAAAAGCCCAAGGTTCAGTCAAAGAAAGTTGTGATGACTATGGGTTAAGGTTGTAAATAGATATATATATTATTATATTACCCAAAAGGGGAGAATGTTAGGAATAACAAGGTTACCTAACGTAGTTTGGGTAAAATAATTTATATAAACTATGATAGTAAGTTTAAGTGTGTGTCACTTTAAATTGCAAAGCATGTAATTTTGGGTGCGGTGTGAAACCGCCATAAGAGGGAGCAAGAGAACCTGACGATTCCTGATGATTGATGGTTTGATGGATTGATGGTTTGTTAACTGCGTGTTTCCCTACTGCTGAGTTGCTGAAGGAAGAAAGGAGGTTTGGCTTCTTCATATCTCTACTGCGAGGAGATATATTACTGGACTGATATTTGTAAGTTTACTGACCTCTCTTTTTCGACACTGGACTTTGCAACTGAATAATCCCCAGACGGACTGAACTAGTGTATGATATATGGACTGTTTGACTATGCTAAAACTATTACTGGAATAAACTATTTAACTAGCACAGTGTATCTGTTTTACTGAGTGTAAGCTACAAAAACGTTTATCTCACATATTTTGCCTGCCTGCCTGACTGCCGTGCAGATTCTGCTAGGGTGTATTCCTAACATGAATTGTCTCATCTCAATAAAGGATTTCTTTTTGATACATTTTTATACGTTTCCAAGAAGTTCATTCTAGTTGATTGAATGGGAAAAGTTCTGTAGCCTGACATAAAGCAGCATCTGCAATAGAGGTCAGTCCGGACAGGAATTTTTTATTTTTTTAAAAAAATCTTCACTCTACCAAGGGGACCCTGCAAGAAAGGAAAATGTCTGAGTACAGCAAGGACCAAGGGGAAGCCGAATGCTGGGGAGAAACATCGACAGTTACCCAGCCAGATACTGACTCGGTGCACCCCATCGAAGATAGCGAAGCTACCTATGAAACCTTCACAAAGCCCCAGTGGTCTATAGGCATTAGGAAAGAGAGACAGCTGGAACAGAAGAACCAGGGGAGTAACCCTCACCCAAGATAATCATAAACCCGGGTGGAAATTAGAGCTGGAGACCCTACTGGATCAGGAACAATGGAATGAGGAGCCACCAGCTGATGACCAACTGAGACGGTACATAAATCGCCTTGTGAGGGAAGCCCTGCAGAACCTCGAGGTGAGGGATGCACCAGGACGCCAGCGCAGGAGACCGAGGGAACCAGAAAATGAGAGAACCTGAGCTGCCACCTCAGATTCAGCTGAGAATGATCGGGCAGTGGGACAAGCTGAAGAACCAGCAGCCATACCAGGTACCCAACCCCTAAATGCCTCAGAACAGGGGATTAACCCTGGCCAGCCCAGAGACATACAACTGCAGAGGAAGGTCCCACCCCTGGGAGTAAAATTTGATGGGGACCCCCAGAAACTGGGATTTTTCCTAGCACAAGTCCTTGAGGAAAGGAGACTGACCTGAGAGGCCGAGTAGCTGTGGGATTCCGATCCCCCCCAACCCAGAGGAAGAACCCCCCAACACTCCAAGGGGACCTGAGCCAGTCCGAAAGCGATCCGGAGGATGACCCTCTGGTAAGCAACCCAATTGAACCAATCACTCTACCCCTAAGACTGTTTATCCCCAGCTGAGGGAAGGGGGAGGAATTTGCAGCATTGCTGGATTCGGGATGCACCTGATGCCAAATAAATCCCTCCCTTGCAGAGAAATTGTGGATCCAACTGAAAGAAATGGAAAATCCCATCGCTTTCTGCAAATTAGATGGAACTATAGCAGGGGGGAGCCAGATAGGGTTACCACAGAACCATTGAAAATAAGATTAGGGAACCATGGTGAGATGCTCACATTCATTGTAGCCCCAGGAATGGAAGAGCCACTAGTTCTAGGTCTCACATGGCTGTGGAAATGGAATCCAAAAATAAATTGGAGGAGAGGAAACCGTACAATTCCAGAGAGACATAGTATTTGCAAATAGCTCAGAGGAAAGGATAAAGAAAGGAACAGAAAACAGAGACCATGACCAGACAGTCAGCTGAATCCATTAACATCCCCAATGAGTACCAGGATCTGGCCCAAGTATTTAGCGAGGAAGCTTGTGATGAATTCCCACCCCATCAACCCACAGACTGCACTATCGAAATTCTACCAGGGCTTAAACTCCCAAAACCACAAATGTAGTGCATGTCTCCCAGAGAACTAAAAGAACTCAGAGCATTTATCGACAAAAATTTAAAAAGAGGTTTCATTGAACCCGCCTGACCAAAAATAGCTGCTCCAGTGTTATTCCGCGAAAAGAAAGATGGCTCAGTACGCTTGTGTGTTAATTACAAAAAATTAAACACGATTTGCATAGAGAATATGTATCCACTCCCCCTCATGAAGGACATGTTAGCCCACATCTCGAAAGGAATTTTTTTTCAAAGTTAGACCTACGAGAGGCATATTACTGCATAAGAATAAAGGAAGGGGATGAGTGGAAGACAGCTTTTAACACACCATTGGGATGCTACCAATTTAAAGTGCTCCTCTTTGGGCTGCAAGGAGTGCCTGCCATGTTTATGCAATTGATCAATGAAACTCTTCATGAATTTTTATATAAAGGGGTTCTAGTGTATCTTGATGATATTTTAATCTACATGGAAATGATGGAAGAACACATCAAGCTACTCCATACAGTCCTCACAAAACTCTTGGATGCTAAACTATATGCAAAACTCTCTAAATGCAAATTCCACCAAGAAAAAATGGACTATTTGGGGTATAGAATATCCCATAAGGGAATAGAGATGGACCCACAGAAAGTAAAAGCTGTATTGGACTGAGACGCACTGCACACCTGCAAACAACTGCAAAGCTTCCTGGGGTTTGTGAACTTTTATCGCCAATTCATTCCAGCTTTTGCAAACATCACCTTCCCTATCACAAACTTACTAAAAATGATGGGGGAGAAACCCAAACCAAGGCAACCCCTTATCTATACAATGGAGTGCCAAGTGGCATTCGAGAAACTCAAACCTCTACTCTCAGCAGAACCAGTCCTTAAGCATCCAGATCCCGAACAACCTTTTGTATCCAAGCAGATGCTAGTAATGTTGCAGTTGGAGCAGTCCTCCAAAAGAATGGAAGTGGACCAGAGTTGCTATTTGACCGGTTCACACCTATTCGGGAAAACTGGTAGCGGTTATTTGGCATGGGTCACTGAACCGGTGGCAATCCCTGGCGGGCCACGCCCCCAACCCGGTCACCCGGTTGCTCACTTGCGATCGCTCTCCTAGGTTTCTGTTCCGCACGTCCTCTTTCTCCCCCGGGAAAAGGAAGAAAGGCATGGACGCTGCAAGTATCACTTTCCCCGTGTGAGTTAAATTGTCAGGAGTGAGAAAGAGTACAGTCTGACAGAGGGGGTGGAGGTGAATCAAGCCTTGGAGCACTTTTGCAACGTAAAAGAAATGCATTTTGGAAGCAGGTCTTTTAAAAACTTTTCCAAGGATTCCCCATGGACGCTGCAAGTATCGATTTCCCCTTGTGAGTTAAAGTGCTGGAGTGAGGAGTGCGGTCTGACAGAGAGGGTGGGGGTGAATTGAGCCTTGGAGAAATTTAAAGGAGCTGCTTCCAAAATGCTTCTCTGTTAAGTGCTCTGTGTGTGTGTGTGTGTGTGTGTGTGTGTGTGTGTGAGAGAGAGAGAGAGAGAGAGAGAGAGAGAGAGAGAGAGAGAAAGAAAGAAAGAAAGAAAGAAAGAAAGAAAGAAAGAAAGAAAGAAAGAAAGAAAGAAAGAAAGAAAGAAAGAGGAAGGTAGAGAAAGAAAGAAAAAAATAGGAAGAGAGAGAGATAAAACTCTGTGCTATTATTTTAAATTGTTCCATTATTTATCATGTGTTAATATTTTACACTGTCCCTACACCTAGAGTGATTTTTCTGCCTTTCTTTTGCCCAGGGCTACCACATATTTTTCAGGGTTTACATGCATTCAATGTCAATAGTCCAGAGCATAAAATACACATGTATTTAACAAGAGTTGAAAGGTACCTTGGAAATCTAGTCCAACCCCCAGTTCGGGCAAGAAAACTGAGGATGCCAAACCCTGAGTTAAAATCCTGGGAAAGGTGTTAGAATAATACTTAGAAGGGACCTTGGGGTGAACCCTATACCATTTCAGAGAAATAACTGTCCAGTTTTTTCTTAAAAACTTCCAGTCATTGAGTACCCAGAACTTCTGGAGACAGGCAGTTCCACTGGTTAATTGTTCTCACTGTCAGGAAGTTTCTCCTTAGTTTTAGGTTGCTTCTCTCTGTTCAATTTCCATCCATTGCTTCTTGTTTGCATTCTGCTTCTTTGGAAAATACATTGTCCCCCTTCCTTTGTGGCAGCCCCTTAAAAGCCTGTTGCCTATCACACTCTTGAGTAAAGCATGTGAGCCATTTCCTCCTTTCAGTGGTCCATGAAAGGACATCTATAGTATACAGATAATAAAGCAAAAAAGGTGAACAACATTTTTACAGAACGATAGATAAGCTGAGGCTGGGTGACAAGGAATGGCTGGGAGGGGAGGGGCCAGGTGAAGCACCCCTTGATGCGAGTGACATTGAGTTGGCCACACCCACCCAGTCACATGACCACTAACCCACACCCACCCAGTCACATGACCACCAAGCCACGCCCACCAAATAAGCTACGCCCACAGAACCAGTAGTTAAAATTTTTGAATTCCACCACTGAAGTGGGCAATTACAACCATGCACTT
Organism: Pseudonaja textilis; assembly: GCF_049901715.1. Classification (NCBI taxonomy): domain Eukaryota; kingdom Metazoa; phylum Chordata; class Lepidosauria; order Squamata; family Elapidae; genus Pseudonaja; species Pseudonaja textilis. Next base: position 58,658,558 of record NC_141996.1, read on the forward strand.
ATACATCCAAGAACCATGCACTTATACATCCAAGAAACCGAGCAAAGATGGGCCATATGGGAGAAAGAGGCATATGCTATGCAGTGGCCAATGCTCACATGGAGACATTTCCTGGAAGGAAACCAAATCCCTTTTGAAGTATGGACTGATCACAAAAATCTGGAAGCCCTAAGAAATCCACGGAAACTCTCTGAAAAACAAGCAAGGTAGGCTCAATGCCTTAAATGATTTAATTTCACTCTCAAATATTTTCCTGGGAGAAAGAACTTCTTAGCAGATGCACTGTCCAGAAAACCCCAATACAACAGCAAAAAGATTGAGGTTATAAAACCGATGATCCAACCGACCCAACTAGCAGCCAAAGTAATCACCCGGGCACAAGAGAAAAAAGAAATCATCCCTGACTGAAGGCACAACGACGGCAATATTTAAGGAGGCACTACTAAAGGACGACTGGCTCCAGGCTAACAAAAACACTTGTTTACTCAAAGATGGACTGGCTTGGGTAGAAAACAAACTTTATGTCCCTGCAAGCCAGAGAATGTTCCTCATGAAACGCTGCCACAACTCCAAAATAGTGGGACACTTTGGGTTTGTAAAAACCCTGCACCTCATCAAAAGACAATTTTGGTGGCCGTCCTTCAAAAAGGACATTGAAAACTATGTTGCAAGCTGCACCACCTGTGTGGCTGCAAAGAGAAGACAAGGAAAATATCCTGGACTTTTTGCAAATAGTAGCAGACCCTTCTGCACCACTATGGACTTTATAGTGGAGCTTCCCGAAAGTGCTGGGAATACTGTCATTTGGATATAACTGATCTTTTTTTCCAAACAGGTTCACTTTATTCCATGCCAAAAGATCCCAACTGCCAAGGCATTGGCAAAGATGTTCCAAATACACATTTATCACCTTCATGGAACTCTCCAGTGGATCATCTCAGATAGGGGTGTTCAGTTCACATCCAAACTGATGGATCGATGGAGAGAATGAACAGCGTATTAGAACAATATTTAAGATGCTTTATTAATTACCAATAAGACAATTGGACTGACCTTCTTCCTTTTGCAGAGGTAGCATATAATAACTCAGTCCATAGTAGCACAAGGTTCACCCCATTCCAAATAGCCATGGGCCAAGAATTCAACCCCATGCCAGAACTACCCACCAAAGAACCTGAAATCCCCTCCCTTAAGGAGTGGATGGATAATTTACAAGCCATGTGGCCAGTGGTAAGATTGTCTTTACAGGAAGCTAGAGCAGTCGTCAAAGCTCAAGCAGACAAAAAACGTTGCGACCCTAAACCTTTCAAGATTAGAGACTGGGTATATTTGTCCACAAAATTCTTAAAATCATTACAACCCTCTAAGAAATTAGGACCAAAATTCATTGGCCCATTTCCAATCTCCAGAATTATTAACCCCGTGACGGTGGAGCTTTGACTTCCAAAAATACTTAGACAGATTCATCCAGTATTTCACTGTAGCTTGCTCAAACTGGAGATCACTTCAAACCTCAGACTCCCCTTTCCCACACCTCCAACCCCCATCATGGTACATGGGGAACAACATTTTGAAATTAAAGATATCCTTGATTCACACACTCACCGTGGACCCATACAATATTTAGTAGCTTGGAAATACCTTCTTTCCTCAGAAAATGAGTGGGTAGCCAAACAACACGTAAAAGCACCCCCATTACTATGGAAGTTCCACCTAAAATACCCTGATAAACCATCCTGAATTGCTAATGTAATGCATGATTTTTGTTTTTTCCAGGTAGACCTATCTGTTTTTTAAGGAGGGCAGGATGTCAGATCCGTGTATCTGTCATTTCTTCAGTGGAAGAAGAAAAGGGGGTGGGGAGACTGATAAAAAAATCCTTTCTTGATGTAACTTGAATACATTCAATCTTATATTGAATTTGTATAACCCACATATGATACAATGGAGAGAGGAATCCCAGATGGCCAGAACCTAACACCTCTGGCACAGCTCTGGCACAGCCAGGAGATGAGAAGACCATAAAAATTCAAGTGAAATGTATGCTTAGGAAACTGTGAAAAAGATCATTCCTTCAGAAGGGGTGGGGGTGGAATAAACATACTGGCTTTTGTTTCACAAAATACACATTGAGAGAAGGGGAGGGGTTCTAAACTCCCTTATCTATCCTGGTATGCCTGAGAGACATTAGATGCTGCTTTTAACCCCTACATGAATTGTCTCATCTCAATAAAGGATTCCTTTTTGATATGTTTTTATACATTCCCAGAAGTTCATTCTAATTGATTGAATGGGAAAAATTCTGTAGCCTGACACCTGGGGTAGTTCATAATCAGCTTTAAATTTGAGTCAAGGACATATAATGCTTATAAAGCTAATCATTACACAACAGTCATATGTGCTGAAAAGAATTGCAGACCAATCTTTGAAAAGCAGCTTTATAAACTTACAAATCCTGAAATTAATACAGGATACATAGAAATTACTTTAGGAGATAATGTGGCAATATAGAGCAAGTATCTCCTTTCCAACTATATTGTTTAGATTTGTGTGTTTCTTTCCTTTTTTTCACTTGTTTTTTTCATTCATCTTCTGGAGAGCAAGCCTAGATAGCACTGTATTTCTGGCACTAGATCTATCGGCAACAAGCTAATAATTTTTTTCAATACTTAGGGAATGAGGACACAAGAATTCTTAGACTGAAGTTGAAGAACCTGGTGGTAGCAGGCTAGCATTTTAGCAAGAGCAACTAGCTTGATTTTCTCTTGCATGGTTTTTTTATTCCTAGTTTTTAATCAGGTCTTTAGTTACTAAGCTGTTTTGAAGGCCTTTGATTGGAAAAGGGAAGAAAGAAAGGAATGGAAAGCTGCCTACTCTGTCTTGGCAAAAAAGAAAAGAAAAGTTACCAAGGAAAAGAAATTTAAAAGAATGAAAAAATTAGCAAGTAAAGTTTGTTTCTGATGTACCAGTTGGATATCTTAAAAACTGCATCTTCAGTATTTGGTCAAGAACTACTTGTGGAAATACCTTTGCCAGTGTGTATGTGAATGACAAAATGAATATTGTAATGTAATCTCTGATGCTTTTATATTTGCACTAAGACATCATAAGTATGTGTGCATCAAGATGTTGCAATCAGAGTTTGTTTTTAATGAAACCGTTGGATTCTGCCAATAGAGAAAACCAACTGTTTTAGATGAATTTTTTAAAAGTTAGTTTTTCGAATAGTTTATGTGTTGCTTCACTGAAATTACAATAAATTGTTCAGATGTTTCAATTCAGTTTGGATTTGAGTGTCAAGTTATCCATTTTGTCTGCAAACTAGGAAAGCCATAGAACAGGGGCCTGCAACCTTAAAAACTCAAAGAGCCATTTGGACCTGTTTCCCACAGAAAAGAAAACACTGGGAGTCACAAAATCCTTTTGACATCTAAAATGAAGATAACACTGCATATATTGTTTTTTTTAACCTTTATGCTATATGTAAAAAAACTGTAGTGTGTTGAAATCAATGAACTGATAAAGATAAAAAGAATGGGGAATCAATCTACAAGACTTGGTATTAATTAAAATCCTATTAGGACCAGAAGACAAATAAGGAAAAATTAGATACTTATTGGACTATAAAATGCATGAAGAACAGGTCAAAGAAACGATGGTGATTTGGGCTAAGGATTTTGGACACAATGTAAATTTGGATCAATGGCAACTAATCTGGGAGAGAAATAAAAAAATAACTTTAGCCACATCATACAAGGAAAACTTGTACAAGATGTTCTATAGGTGGCATCTCCCACCAGCAAGATTGCCCAAAATGTATGGAAACAAATCACCTAATTGTTGGAAATGTCTGAAAGAACAGGACACATATTATATTATGAATGATGGGCCTATAAAAAGGCTCAGGAGTCCTGGTATAAAATTTGGCTGTGATTAGAGGAAATGATGGGGCTAAAAATAAATTACAAACCTGAGGTGTTCTTATTGGGAATTATGGCAGAAAAGTACAGTAAAGCTGATACCTACCTAATAGTCCATGTAATTATGGTGGCAAGAATGATATTTGCCCAAAATTGGAAGGCTAGAGAAATCCCTAGGGAAGACAAGGTGATAAATAAGATATTACAATGTGCTGAAATGGATAGGTTGACATGGGATTTGAAGGATAAAGATGAGTCCAAATAATATATAATATGGAATAAATTTTACCACTGGAGGGAAATGAAAGGGAGTTTGCAAAATGGAATAAGGACTAAAGGAGTAGTAGGAAGGATATGAGAGTTTATATGATATACCTGAAAGGTAATGGAAAAGAATTAAAATATATAAAGATTAAATGTATATGTATATAAATGTATAAATTTTTAGAGTACTTAATATAATATGTAACAACAAAAATGTATGTCAAAAAGCCCGCCACGTTCAATGTTTTTAAAGATTATATCTAATAAAATTTATAGAAAAAAGAAAAAGTGGAAAAAGAAACAATGCCTGTTCTATATACAGTACTCTGCTAAAGAAATATATGTAACCAATGACTATAGCATGACTTGAAATATTGTTCATTAATCAGATGAAGAGATTGCTCAGGTGGAATTTTGACATATTTATTTTATTTTTAAAAACAAAATTACAAACCTCTATTTACATTAATAGCATTGTGTCGTTAGTAATAAATATATTTCCTTTTATACCTACATCAATTCTTATTTCTATATTCTACCCATTTGTACCACCTATCCCAAACTGCATAATAGTCGGATTCATCCACGCCTTTTAATTCCGCTGTGAATTTATCCATTTCCACACAGTCCATTATTTTTTGTATCAGATCTTTGTCGGATGGTATCTTTTCTTTTTTACATCCCTGTGTGAGGGCTATTCTCACTGCCATTATAATATGTATCAGATTTTGCTAAAATTGCTAAATTTTCCCTTAATTATTCCTAATAAAAATATTTCTGGTTTAAGTTCTAATTGGTATTCTGTAATTTCTAATAGTCATCTTTGTATCCTCATCCAATACTTTTTAACTTCTGGGCGTTGCCACCACATATGGAAAAATGTACCTTCTTTATCTTTGCACTTCCAACATTCTGATTTTGTATTCCGATATATATTAGGTAGTCTTGCTGGGGCTAAGTGCCATCTATAAAACATTTTGTACTGATTTTCTTTAAATGCTGTTGACAATGTCACTTTACAGTTATTAATCCACATTTTCCCCAATTCTCTAATTTTATATTATGACCTACATTTTTTGCCCAGGCAATCATTGGTCTCTTCACTATTTTTTCTTCTAGTTCCACTTTCAATAAATAATTGTACATTCTTTTTAAAAAAGAATTTTTTTTATTGATTTTTAAAAACAAACATAAACAAACAAAACATAAAACATAAAAACATAAAACATCTTTTTTGAAAGCAGCTTGATCCCGGGTTATATCTCTTCATACAGACACAAATTCAAATTCATGCTCATTTTATATACCATTCCATATCTTATTACCATTCTACATTTTCTATATAGCTTCTCCCCTCTTTTAACTTTCTTAATTTTATTTTATTTATTTCATCTCAGTTCAGATCATTATACTTATATTCTTTGTCTGTCCTGTTCCAGCTGTCTATTATCTTTCTCATTAAACAAAATTTCTCCTGTAATCACTGATTGGAGTATGACGCCTTTATCTCTTTCCCCTAAATTTATAACACTTAGTATAATACATAACTTCCATTCGGATTCTGCTTAGTACATTCTAAAGTTACATATATTTTAAAAAGAGAAAAAATTATAAATATATAATATAATTAAAACAACAATCCATACCAATTCAAATCTAGCGTTAATATTAATATTCATTTAAATCTTAAACATTTTACACATTACTTTTCAAACAAGTATCATACTTCTATGGGAACACTTATAAACTTTCCATAGTTATTTCCCCCCCACTTTACTTATATTTTAAAACATTGTATCATTAAAATGTTCCCATTCCTTCCTAATTCAGTTCTCTCATTTATTTCATTTCATTTATTTTGTTCACAAAAGTTTCACTGAATATTTTATCCCACTGAGTATTTTATCCCACTTTTTAATCATATGTTGTTTCCAATTTTCTAACATTATTTCTAATACAAATATAACAATACAATCTTATGTACCTTTGCAGAATCACTTTTTCAGTTAAGTTTTTACCCATTATCTCTAAATAAGTCCTGCTTCTTTACATCTTGCTCCACACCTTTGTAGCTTCTCTTCCCTTCCTTCCTCCCTTGCTTCTTCTCTCTGCCCTTTTTACCCCCTTGTCTCTCCACCTCCATTTCCCTCTTCTGTATTCCCCTTTTCTGTTGCTTTCTAACATTATATCTACTTTTCACCTTATTTTTCCCTTTTTGGTTGATTTTTTAGGTCTTAAAGTCTCCATTTTCTTTCCCTCCTTTCCCCTTTCTTCCCCAAGTAAAGTTACTTGTTCGTTAAAGATGGCTTCTTCTTTGTCCCAATCTTCTTGTTGCACAGTCTTTTCTTGTAGTTTCTCGTAGGTACAGATCACCATTTCTAAGAATTGAAAAACAGAGCCAAGAGAGCCCTTCCCTTCTTGTTCCTCTTCTTTGTATTTTTTAAATTCCATTTTCAGTTCATCCACAAGTGATGCCATTGTAAAAAAAATTTTTTTCAAACAACCACCGAAGTGTTTTTAGTCATTCAAATATAATTTACAAAAGTCCCAAAGTCACCAAGCAATCCAAATACACACAAGCTGTTTCTTTTGACACTTTCTTCTTTTTTCACTTTCTCTTCCTGGGGTTACTGTTTAGTTACAAAGTTCCAGTTAAATGTATCTTTTAGAAGATACATTTTAAATTCCAGGCAGTCTCCTCCTTCCGAATCCTGCTCTTATTCTTTTCCTCTCCCTTCCCACTTACAGCAAAAAAAAAAGGTTTTTTTAGTGTTCAGAAATCCTTATTGTCCCCTTGTCATTTAATTATCCAGTTTAATTACCTATTAATACCAAAGCGGGTTTTTCTGATTTCTCATTCATCTCTGTTCGCTGTCAACGTAAGGAAGGAGAGTGAAAAAAAAAACTTTCCCTTTTCACTTTCATTCGGTGCTTCCAAATCTTCCTTGGGAGCAATGTATCTTTTTTAAAATTTAAATTCCAGGATACCTCAGTTGTTGCTTCTTATCCCGGTCAGCCAAAACTTTCACTTCTTAACTTCCTCCTGCACTTTCTTTTCTGGATGAGTGCTTCTTTGAGGCGGCCATTTCTAACCCCTGCTCTTACCGCCTTCGGGAAAGGGAGTTTAGCCAGCTGGGGAAGAAAGATGCAGCTTTCCTCGACCCTGCTGGGATCTCCCCCCTCTTCGCTACCTCTACGGGGTGGTTTAGCCCCGAAGCCAACTGGCTCAGGACGCTCAAGCAGCGAGCCCAGGCAGAAACTGCGTAAGATCGCAGATTCCTGCCTGCCACCGAAGCCCTGCAAACCAGAAGTCATTGTACATTCTTGTTATGAATTTTTCCTCCTTGCCTGTCTAGTTGTTGGTCTAGTTGTTGTATTTGGTCTAGTTGTTGTAAATCTTTTTCTATCCTGTGGTCTTCTGGATCTTTTCTAAATTTTGTCTGAATTTGTAAGTAAGACCACCAATCTATAATTATATCCTGATCTTTTAATTCTTCAATTGTTTTTAGATTCCTTTGATTATCTAATAATTCTTCATATCTAATCATTTTTTTTTTGTATCCCTTGTGTTTGGATATAATATTGCTTCCATAGGTGAAACCCAACTTGGTCATTTCATATAATGTTTTGTTTTTACCTTTTTCAGGTGACATTTTGTTTTAAAGCTGACTTGAAATATGCCTTTTTCCCCTCTCTCCCCCCCTCCCCTCTAATCTCCATAGTCAAGGTTTGGAAATCCCTCCGTACAGCTTTCATCTGCCTGTTTCTTGCTTCGTTCTCATTGCCAAGAGTACTTAGCCTTAACTGTGAGGTGTGCATGAAAAACACTTTTTCTGACACAAATGATCCATGAATCACACAATGATGCTAGATATTTCTGTCCAGAAAACATAGGCATACCCACAAACTTTGGTCTACAGACAGGCTCATTTCCAAGCTAGAAGATGACAGTTTAGTACAAAAGCAAATTAGGTCTTATCTTACCTGAAGAAAAGTGTGAGGAAATCAATAAATCTTGCTTAGCTCTTTTGAAAAAGAAGTGAATAGAAATAAGATGAATGAATACAGTGAAAAGACTCTCATAACCCAGAATTAGGTTTATTTGCTATGGGATCAAGCTGAGAGATAGATTGGACACTCTCTGCTGCTTCAATATTGGTACGTTTTTTAAGGGCCCATGTCAGTTACACTGTTTTATGCTAAAAAGCATCCAGAAAACAGATTATTTTAGACCAGTGAGAGGCAAGAAGAAGAAATGCTTTCCAAACAAAAATTAGCTTAATTTCACTCTAAATTTTAAAGAAAAAAAATCAATCATATTGTGACTCAGAAAAGTTGACAGAGAAAAAGACTGCTTGATTGAATTTCTTATTGCTTCAATAACTTTGAAACAACTTTTTTAATGCATCAAGTAAACTGTTGGTGAAGGAGCCTCCAATTTGTGATAGTCCAATTTTCCGTGATAATTACAGTGAATCATGTTAAACCATGATGTAGTGTGATGCATGAATCTATATATTACATAAAACAGTGGTCACCAACCAGCGGGCCAGGGACCACTGGTGGTCCATGAGAAAATTTTGGTGGTCTGCAGAGAAATGTCCCCGCCAAAGCATATCCCAAAGCAATTAATCCAGGCTGCATGAGAACACAAGGCTGCACTACCCACATGGTCCGCAGGAATACAAGACATGTATCGCATTGAGAACATGAGGTAGTGAGGGGAGGGAGGAAAGGGTGTATTCTGCTTCTTTCTTCTTCTGCTTTTGGCTGCACACAAGGAAAGCAGCAAAAGTCTTTATTTCTCTCCCCCAAACTCCTCTGTTTGGTCCGATAGGATAGAAGTGCTCTGGGTCCTGTTGGCTAAGGAATGTTATCAGGCAGGGCCCAGAAGAAGAATCTTTTCTGCTGTAGTGTCTATTGTGTAGTAGGCTTCAGTAGGCAAGAGCCAGACCAGCATAGCTGCAACAGCATTTACTGATTCAAAACTGGAACTGTGAAACTGCAGGCAAATGCCTGTGATTTATACTCTAGGCCTACAGGGCCGTAACCAATCATAGAACTAGAAAAAGCCCGACCAAATATAAATGTTCTAAATTTCCCTCCAAAACAGTTGGAGCTAACAGTTAGGGTCATCTAAAAGTTAATTTCACTTTAACACACTTAACAGTTTGATTGATTTATCTTATTTGTCAATCGCTTACAAGATAATAGGTATAAGTATATACATAGTTATGAATACACGAAATGGGTACATATAAGAAAAATAAAAGAAACAATAGGACAGGGATGGTAGGCACGTTGGTGTGCTTATGCACGCTCCCTACAGACCTCTTAGGAAAGGAGTAAGGTCAATAGTAGACAGTCTAAGGTTAAAGTTTTTGGGGTTTGGGGAAGAAACCACAGAGTCAGGTAGAGTATTCCAGACATTGACCACTCTGTTGCTGAAGTCGTATTTTCTGCAATCAAGTTTGGTGCGCTTAACCTTGAGTTTGTATCTATTGTGTGCTCTTGTGTTGTTATGGTTGAAGCTGAAGTATTCATTGACAGGTAAGTTATTGCAATGTATGATTTTATATACCATACTTACCATACTTATATACCATACTTATGCCGAAGACAGCGTAATTCAAGGTTTTCTAGGTCTAGAATTTCAAGTCTAGTGGCATAAGGTATTCTACAATGAGAAGAGGAGTGGAGAATTCTTCTTGTGAAATATTTCTGAACTTTCTCAACTGTGCTAATATCAGATACGTAATGTGGGTTCCAGACTGATGAGCTGTATTCGAGTATTGGTCTAGCAAATGTTTCGTATGCTCTAGTTAGTAGTGTGATATTACCAGAGAAAAAGCTACGTAGGATTAAGTTAACAACTCTTAATGCCTTTTTGGCTATGTAGTTACAGTGGGCTCTAGCACTTAGATCATTAGAGATGAGTATTCCAAGGTCCTTTACAGAGCTTCGATCATCAACAAGATCTTGACTATTCAGCTTGTATTTTATTTTCTGATTTTTTCTGCCAATATGTAAGACAGAGCATTTATTTGTTGAGATTTGAAGTTGCCATTTGTTTGACCATTCTGATACATAGTCAAGATCTTTTTGAAGGGTAGCAGTATTGTCTGTGGTATTGAACAGCTTTACATCATCAGCAGAGAGAACGCAGTTGCTCTTAATGTGATCACAGAGGTCATTTATGTAGAGAATGAAGAGAGTTGGTCCTAAAATGCTGCCTTGGGGGACACCACTGTTGACAGGTACAGAATTTGATAGGACACTCCCAATTTTGACCATTGTATGTTTGACAGGAATACTTCTATCCAGTTATTTAGGAGTAGTTTGTTATGTACCACTGAATCAAAGGCTTTACAGAAGTCTATGTAGATTGCATCTATTGCTTTGTCCTGATCGAGTTGTGTAGTCCATATGTTTTTGCAGTGTAAGAGTTGCAGATTACAGGATAGTTTTTTTCTGAAACCAAATTGTTTATTAGAGAATAGGTTGTTTGTCTCTAAGTGGAGGATAATGGATTGGTTAATAATTGATTCCATGATTTTACAGGTGATGCAGCATGAGGAGATTGGTCTGTAATTTTCAACTAGGCTGGGGTCTCCCTTTTTGAAGATGGGGATGACCGTGGCTTGTGACCATAGTTTTGGCAAGGAGCTGGTCCTGAAAGATTTTTCAAAGATTATGCTTAGAGGTTCGGCTATGGCAGTGGATAGCTTTTTTAAGAAGTAGGCACATATTCCGTCCAGTCCAATAGATAGAGATGGTTTTAGATTGCGTAGTGCTTTTTCAACATTGTCTTCTGTAAAATCAATATGTATTAGATCATTGTAGTTGTCTGTGGTTCAGCTAGGAAATATTGGGCATGATCCATTGCTGTTTACAAATACTGAGCCGAAGAATGTTTTAAAGATGTTGGCTTTAATGGTGTTGTCGTTGCAATCTTTACCATTAGGTCCTATCAGGGGTAGGATGGACCTTGAGTCTTTTAGTTTGTTGTTTACAAAATTGTAAAAAGCGCGGGTGGAATTGGTGCGTAGAAGATTTTCCTCTTGTTTAATGTGATAATTGGTGCATTCAAACTTTATCTGGTGGCATAAATTTTTTTATCTGCTTTTGAAATTGGCAACGTGACCAAATTTGTTTTTCCACAGAGTGATCTCTTTTTGGATTGAAGTTTCCTTATTATTATGGGTAATCTGGGTTTTTTTGTTTTGGGAGTTGTTGTAGTTTGATGACTCTTGATGAACATATAGTTTGATGACTCTTTTGACTTCACGTAAAAATATGTTGTAATGGTCTTCAACAGTATTGCATCCAGCGAATAGAGATTGCCAATCAAGGGATGAGAGATCGTTGTCTATAAGATCATAGTTGCCTTTTTTGAAGTTATAATTGGGGATTATGTCATTGTGATGATTTTTGTGTGGGCGTATGTTGAGACAAAAGTCAATCATATTGTGGTCAGTCATCTAAAGGTTAGTGTCAGCATTCCAGCAACCCTCCATTCCAACCAATAACTCCGAGACAGACATCTCTCGAAGGTTCCTTTATATGGATAGTAACTGGCACATTTGTGGAATCATGAATCTGAAAGTTTCAGGCTTCCTTGCAAAAGTCAAAACTACAAATCCCCCCTTAGCCATCATCACATCACATGGTCCAATCATCATATGTCCTAAAGTAAGATTTCCATTTCATTATGCACCACACTCAGTGACCTTGAACCAGCAGAAGAATTTTATTTTGTCTAACTTGATATACTCAAATGAATTCCTCCCTTTCACTTTCTCAGGCTCAATTGTGGCAGTGTGGGAGCATCGAATCTCAATATAGCTTCCAAAGCTGATAGTTAGTTTCACATTAGCACAGTTAACACAACTATATATTTATTTTATTTATTTTTATTTATTTGATTTATATTGCTATCTATTCACCCATTGCAACTCGAGGCGGCTTATACGATGTAAAATCATATTTAAAACAAAAAATAAAAACAGTAACAAAAAGAATCAAATAAATTAGTAAAGTACAATAGAACAAAATTTGGGAAAACAAAAAACAAAACAAAAATAAAAACCAACTCCCACCCATCACCCCGACGACAGTGGATCACACTAGCCATCTGATGGGTTCCATCCCTCTCTGGGTTCCCCAGGCCCACTGGCAAAACAATATATATATTGGATAGAACTAGAATAGTTCTTATGCTCAGACTGTTCAACATTCATAGTCTTTGAGATAAGCTGGAGGTCCACAGATCCTGGTGGACCACTGCAATGTTACTGGAGAGTTCTATTGACATAGAATATTGTTCGTCTCCAATTGGACAGAGTCTTGATGGCCATTTTGGTCACCCATGAGTGGCGAAGGTTCTATGGCCTTTGGTTCCTCTGTTTCTCTGGAGATGGCCATGGATGGTGTCGGCAGACTTGGAGGAAAACAGTTTTCTTGTGGGTCTGATAAAATCTTGGGATCCTCATCCAGGACTGGTCTGGCCTGCTGATGCCATAATTAATCAATGTGGCTCCATGATTGTACGATCATCTCCCAGAGTAATCTCGTATGACAAGGGACCCATTACCTTAGTTATACTAGTTGCCATTCAAGGTGCTCAAACTCCCATATTTCCTGGCCCAGAGTAAGTCACCCAGCTGTAAGTACCTGGGGTGGTGGTGGTGGCTGAGCCATCTCCATTGCTATTCTGTCTGGGTGAAGTTAGTCGAGCTTCGTTGTGAGCCAGAGGCCCCACCTCACCTTTGCTGGGCTGCAATCTGTTGTTGTACAGGGAGTTGTGTGTTGACACAGGAGGAAGTTCTCCAGGCAGTGATTCCAGTCCCCAGTCATCATCTGTTTGAGCAACTCCTTTGTGGTCTTAACCATTTATTCAGCCTGACCATTGGTTGCGGGGTGGAATGGAGCAGATGTTACATGTTGAATCATGTTGGCATTGAGGAATGATTGAAACTCTTCTGCTGTGAATTGTGCCCCATTGTCAGACATGATCACATCTGGCAGACCATGTGTGGTGAACAGCTGGCATAACTCTTGGATGACTCTGGTCATTGTCATCAATGAGACTGGTGCCACTGCCAAACATTTGGAATAACTGTCTACTACTATCAGAACATCTGCCCTTGGAAAGGACCCGCAAAGTAAATGTGCACACGAGATCATGGAGTGTGCATGGTCTCCTAGCAGTGCACTGTTGCTTGTGGTATCTCTAGTCAGGTTTTTTGGCAAGCTTGGCAACTACTTACTTGATTCTCAATGTCTTTGTCCAGGCCTGGCCAACACAAGTAGCTCCTGGCAAGAGCCTTCATCAAAATAATCCCTGGTTGCCCCTCATGTAGGGAACCCAGCACCTTGGAATGAAGACTAGGTGGAATGATGACCCTGCTGCTCCACAGCACACAACCCTTGTGGGCCGACAGTTCATTTTTCCAAGAAATGTACTGCTGGAACTCAGGGCCTGGCTGGGCCTCTGGACATCCCCCTAACATCCAATTGAGAATGCAGCTAAGTGTTTTGTCCATGGTGGTTTCAGCTGCAATGTCGCCTTCATGTAGGAGTGCTTCAGACAGGTCCTGGATTGCCAGAATATGACAAGCTAGGGCCAGATCTGGCTCAGTCTGTTTTAGAGGCAATCAGCTAAGAGCCTCGGCATAGTCCACTTCCTTGCTTGGCTTGTGGGCTAGCTGGTACCAGTATGCAGCCATGAAAATGGACCATCATAGCATTTGCAGTGACAGGACCTGAAGTGTCTGTTTGTTGGCTGTAAAGAGACCAAGCAGAAGTTTGTGGTCTGTAAAGATGGTGAAAGTTCATCCACATAAGAAGTAGTGGAACTGCTTAATGCCAGACACTATGGCAAGGCCTTCCTTGTCTATTTGGGCATAGTTCCTTTCAGCCGATGATAACATTCTAGAATAGTATGTGATGGGGGCCTCTCTACCATCTGGTATCCTGTGGCTTAGTACTGCCCTAATGCCATATGGTGAAGCATCACAGGCTAGTGTTACTGGTAGGGTTTTGTTGAAATGAGCTAGTACAGAATCCGAGGATAGCAATGATTTTATCATCTTGAATGCTTTGTCTTGAGTGCTTAACCAAACCCAGGGTGCTTTTTTGTCCAGTAGGCAGAGTAGCGGTTCTGCCAGGGCAGTCATATGTAGTAAGAAGGAGTGGTAAAAACTGAGTAAGTCCAGAAATGCTTTAAGTTCCCTCTTGGATTTTGGTGTGAGGGCTTGCTGAATTGCCTTTAGCTTTCCTTCAGATGGGTGGATTCTGGCAGCGTTGATGTGAAAACCCAGGAATTCTGTGGATTCCACACCAATCTGGCACTTTTCCTTCCTGAGTTTTATGCCTGCCTTGTGGAAATGTTGAAGTACTGTGTGGAGACATTCCACCAGGACTGCCGCTGATTCCCCCACAATCAGGATGTCATTAAAGTATGGGCAGACACTAAGAATGTTCTTCAGTGTTCATTCCATAATACTTTGGAATGCACCTCTGTGTGTGATTATTATCTGTGCCTCTGTGGTAGCATTGCCACTGGCAGCTGCTGGTAGGCCTGAGCAAGGTCTAGCTTAGCAAAAATTTGGCCTCCCTGGAGTGAGGCAAGGATGTGGCTTACCACTGGTACAGGGTAAGCATGCTGCTGTAGTGTCTTGTTTATGGTTGGAGCACTCCCTGCTGTACCAGCTTGTCTAGTTCCACATCAATTTTAGGCTTCAATGCAAAGGGAACCCTGCATGGTTTTAATTGGATTGGTGTTACTGCTGGATCGAGGTTGAGTGCCCCTTTGTATTGTCCCAGTTCAGCACTGAATGCGTCCGCATATTGTTGGCATACTGCTTCTAGATCGGCTATTTGGGTTCGATGAATGCCCATTACCCTGATGCCCAGGGCCTTGAACCAGTCCAATCTTATGAGGCTGATGCACAGCCCCTCTACCACCACTACACCGAGGGGACCCTCGAGCTCTCTAAATTGTACGCTAATGGTAGCTTCGCCCCTTACAGGAACATGATGACTCAATGATTTGAGTGGGGCTTGCCATTGGCTATGTTTGCAAATATGATCAAAAGTCATGGATGATATAATGGACAGGGCCAATTTAGTATCAAACTCCATGGAAAATGGGACCCCTTGAAGTTTTAGTTGGAGTTTTATCTTTTTTTTTTAATGGGGCATTGGGCCCCTGTGTTTTGGATGCTACACCTTCCCGTGCAGTATTCAACTCTATTATGTCCTGAAGGCTTTTTCCCCTTGTGCTGCTGTGTCGCAGATTTCATTTCCCACTGACAACCTCTGTAAACTCTGGCAATGTGTCCTTGATTTCCACAGGCACAGCATACAGCTATGTAGAATCTGCACTCTACTCTTTTGTTCCCCACCACCACCACCAGCTTGCTCAGATCTGTGTGGGAGTTGCTTGCTCTGTGGAGCATGGCCGTCTCAGTGGCTCTCTCCACAAGTGGCTGATTTTGCCACTCTCATTGACCTCCACCAAGCCTTCTGCAGTCTCTTGGTGGATCATTGGGGGACTGGTGTGTGTTTTTTGTGGCCAGAGAGTCTTCATAGCCCCTCTGGCAGCCTCGTCCACCATGACTTCTTTCAATGCATCTTGGAAAGTCAGTTTCTCCATAGCAAATAGGAACTGCTGTAATTCACTATTATGCAGACTGCAAATGAGCTTGTCTCTGAGACACTCTTCCAGATCAGGGAACTCATACTGGCATGAAGCTTGGCAAACACAAACTTTGCTGCAGATTCCCTGGCATTCCTTGGCATGCAGTTGGTAAGTTACAAAAGGGTTGTTTATCATTAAGATCTGCTTTGTGATCAAAGGCAACGTGAAATGGGGGCAGGGAGGAGAGAAGAAATAGCAGCTTGCGCAACTTACTTAACCAAGAGTTTCTGAACCTGAAAGTCCCCATCACTCCCCCATATGGTTCTTCATCAGGCCACAGGAAAAAAGAAACTCAGAAAGCCACCCAAGACAGCAAACATTTGTTTCTTTAGAATCCACATGCCTTGTTGTATTTTAATTCTCCTTTCTACTCTCCCATCCCCCATTTTTGAAGTCAGGCCGCTGAAAATCTAACAATTCAAGTTTGCAAAGACTGGGTGATTCCAATGGATTCTCCCCCCCCCCCATCTCTTCCTCTAAAGAAAAGTTGCTCCAACTTATGGTAAAAGTGAGGAGAATAACAGCAGAATAACACTGATTAATATAGGGACACTGCATTGGATGGAAGCCCCCCTGTGTGTGCGCGCATGCACATGCGTGGCCATGTATTCAGAGACTGGTAAAATTCTGGAAGTTCTGAGCCAAAGAAAAAGGCAGAGGCTAGAGGAGAATCAACACCACCACCACCACCCCCACAGCAAGCAAGTTGGGAAAAGTCAAAAATCCGCCATAGAAAAGTTTCCCAAAAGGCTGCAGAGATAACAAGAGAGGGCAGCCTGGATAAATCACACCCTACAAGCATTGCGTTCCCCATTCTTGTGTGGGAAATCTCTTCCAATCCACCCCCTCTTTTCCCTAATCTCTGCCAGAAACACCCCCTCTTTTCCTAATCCCTCTCTCTCTCTCTCTCTCTCTCTCTCTCTCTCTCACACACACACACACACACACACACACACACACACACCCATGGCAGGGGCTGATCATGACAATGTGAAAAGTCCTGGACATGTTCAAAAGTGCCTCTACCCTTCTCCCTTTTTTTCTTGCTCGCTTTTCTTATGTGTGAGAAAGAAAGCGGGGGGGGGGATGTGGCGGAGGGTTGGATGAGTGACAACCAAGTGGCAGGGAAGCAGGGATCAAAAGAATTAGGCGAGGCAAGAGAATGCGATCCGATGGACAGGGTAGTCATGTGGAATGAGTTGGGCAAGTTTCCCCCCCCTTCCCCCCATGCCTCCTGACTTCATGTTGTTTGCACTTCAAGTGATGTGAGAAATGGCGGGGAAATTTAAGCCTTGCATGCGCTTAAATAGGCCCAAATTTGGGGGGGGCAGGCCTTAATTTAACTACATGTACACAAAGCAGTGCTGGGCCTTCGTTTTGGGATGGGGTGTATTGTTGGAGAAACATGGTACAAAAAAAAGATATAGCACAAAATCATCTATTAAGAATGAAATTCATAGGCACATTCACAGAGCAATACTGATTTTTTTTTTTCTGAAATTCATTCCTCAGTTTAAAAAACAGAAATATATGAATTAGGTTCTGTATTGGGCTCAGCTCGTACTCAAGTCAATAACCATTCAAGAGTTAGTAGTGTCATGGTTAGAAAAATTGGTAAAGCAATATATAGATTTAAATTTTAAAACCAGAAATATTTTTGTTGGTACCCACATAAATAAAGGGACTACAATACATATTTAATTTTACACGTGTTAACAGTGGCTAGAATTATGTTTGCACAACAGTGGAAAAATGAAGAGATCCTTATAGATGAAAATGTAATTTAAAAAATATTACAATGTGGAGAAATGGATAGATAAAGATAAGAGATAGAAATTAGATGAAGAACCATCATTGCTATGTATGAATCAAATACAAAGAGGGTTGATAATTATAAACATGTTGTTATAATTTACACAATTATAAATAAGCCAATACAAAGAAAAAAATAGTTAAAACACTACTATTATTGTTATATGTTATATGTTGATACTTCTGTTTTCCTATTAGGAAAAAGCAAAGGAAAAAAAGAGCAAAGGAGTCGGCACTTGACCGGGGCTGGTGGTGATGGTGGTAGGAGGAGGTAGGTGACAAGTGAGGCTTGCTGCTTGCCCCCTCATTAACTGATCAGCAGTGGAAGGCCAGGCAGCAATCAGCAGCTATTCTTTGAGTACTGGATTAAATACACAGAGGTAATGCTTGAACAAGACTAGGGGAAACATTTATCTTTGGCAATTCTGTAGCATGAATTCCAGTTTTTCTGGGTGGGTAGATGAGTGGGTAGAGCTACAACAGGAGGATGAGACTGTAATTTAGGCACATAGTGCAAGCCACTACAATATATCTATTCTTTTTTCATGGTGCAATAATACACATAATTGTTATGCATAAAGATACACAACCCTACAATTGAATTTACATTCTTTGTCCATAATTATGAGACCAGCATTATGTAACACAACTCAATTTTACTTTTATACATAGATAAATAGATGTACTTCCATCCTTATATACATACATACACGCATATAGAAAGTGAGGCTCTATAGACCAACCACAAGGTATTTTATTATTATTATTTTCTGAGAAAAAAATGTACCTGGGAAAGTTCAAAGTTCATGTACCGTGTTTCTCATAAAATAAGGCTGGGTCTTTTTTTTTTTTTTTGAGCCCCGAAAAAATGGCTAGGACGTCTTTTCAGGGGTGACTTAATTTCCTCCCCCTCACATACCCCAACCTAGAGCACTCCAAGTACACTCAGCTCTCCACAAGGCTTCTTCTATAGGCCGATGGAAGCTCCCCGAAGGCAGAGTCACCAGCCGCTTCTATCGGCCAGTAGAAGCGGCATCATGGAGAGGTGAGTGCGCATGGGGCACTCTAGGTGGAGGTGTGCATGGGGGAGGAAATCTATCAGCTGGTAGAAGCGGCCTCAGGTTGAGGTGCCCACGCTCAGTCCACTTGCCATGAAGCCATTTCTATCGGCCGATGGAAGCTCTCCGAAGGCAGAGTCACCAGCCACTTCAGGGCGAGGCATGGCTGCACATGGGGTGTTCCTGAAAGGAGCGCCCCCCACACACTCCCCTCATCACAAAGCCATTTCTATCAGCCAATAGAAGCTCCCCAAAGGCAGAGTCACCAGCCACTTCTATCGACCAGCAGAAGCAGCCTCGGTGCCCACGCACAGTCCCCTTGCCACGAAGCCGTTTCTCTCGGCTGATGGAATCTCCCCGAAGGCAGAGTCACCAGCCGCTTCTATTGGCTGGTAGAACGGCCTTGGGGAGAACGCCCATGCACAGTCCCCTTGCCATGAAGCCATTTCTATCAGCCGATGGAAGCTCCCTGAAGGCGGAGTCACCAGCTGCTTCTATTGGCCAGTAGAAGTGGCCTCAGGGTGAGTGCCCACACTCAGTCTGATGTGTTGCGGATCCCACTGCCAGGATGAATTAGTCAGCTGATGACCTGCACCCGGGCAGACTGTCCGGGCGGGCCCCTCTTAGTGGCAAAGATGACAGCGACACAAAGGTTTCTTTTGGTGAGAGGAAGCACAGATAGTACTACGCACCTCTCTTTTATTGTGCAGCAAGCAGGGGGGGGGGGTTATGTTACACATGAGGAAGTTAGACAGGAATAGGGAATATTGCCATATATGGCTACACCTTATGCTATAGCCAATTCATGTTTTACACGTTGCTGTTCCACAGTGTCGCCCTATATGTGTATTGTATGTGTATTGGGTTTTCTGTGTACGTGACTTCCTACTGATGTGTCATGATATTGCAACATCTCCTCTGTTTTTTATTATTTTGAGACCTCTCTATTCTATGCTGCAAGATCTAGTCCTCCTCCGAGTCCAAGTCCTGCCAGCATATTAGAATGCGAGGGCCGTCTCCTTTTTCTGGGTATTCATCTTCGTTCTCCTCCGAGTCCGAAGTGAATGCCAGTAGAGACCTTTTTTCTGCTGGAGTGTTGATCTCGGACCTTATTTTTACAAGCATGTTTATGTTGGTAATCTCAGTATCAATAATGGCCAGTCGTTTTTTAAGAAATTGCATTATTTTCCCGAATACACAAGGGCCCATGGCGCACAGCAATAGGAGCAATATTAATGGTCCGGCAATTGAAGAAAGAAGTGTTGTGAGCCATGGGGAGAAATTAAACATATTATGGTACCAAGTGTTACCTGCTTCCCTTTCCCTTCTGCGTATTTCCAACCGCTCTTTTAGTTTATCTAATGAATCTTGTACTAAGCCGGTATGATCAGCATGGAAACAACATTCTTCTTTTAATGCTACACATAGCCCTCCTTCTTTTAAAAACAACAGATCAAGGCCACTTCTATTCTGCAAAACAACTTCTGATAAGGATGTAAGAGATGTTTTAAGGTGAGAAATAGACTGTTCAAGAAGTTCAAGATCTTTGTCTATATCAGCACGCAAAGTTTGGTATTGATTATTACTAACTGCTAGACCGGCAATTCCCGTAGCAGCACCTGTAGCTCCTAGTCCTAGTAATACAGCAAGGGTAAGGGTGGTGACTACCTCTCTCTTAGGACGAGCAAAATTGGTGTTATCCTGCAGAAAGGTTTGGCCGGAGTGGTAAGTTATTTTTGGGACTATCGAAATGAGAACACAGTAACCATTCCCTTGAGTGATGGTGGGGCCGTGAGCACAAGCGGTGAGGCCAGTGTCACAGGCCCACCATGAATTGTTGTCCGGAACAAAATACAAGTTCTGAAAAACAGTAGTGAAATTCCCACTGGTACTCCAAAGTGCCCTTGAAGTACTATTGAGCCATAAGTAAGTCTGGTTACAATGATGACTTGTGGTGTTAGGTACATTTCCCAGGCAGTATCCTGTCCCTATAATGTTACCAATGGTTTGAGTACCTTGTGACCAACGACAAGATGAAGGTGAGTTTTGGGCAGTGAAATTGGTGGTGCTACCGACGGCCTCATAGTAAGGGGGGCCTGCGTTAAGACACAGCCAACAATCATTGGTAATTGCAGGGTTGCTGGCATTGAGGAGGAGGTAACTAGAGTTTATTAACCGTAGCAAAGGTTGGGGAACTGTATGGCCTGGACGATATTCTACCAGGGATATGTATCTATTAGGACCTACTTGAATAGCGGGCCACTCAATGACGAGTTTTATGGTAAAGGTATTGCCATAGTCGTACCCATCAGCATAGATCCGGATTCCCCAGGTAAGACCCGCCTCCCACCGTGTAGTCAGCCTTTTCCCTCCCGCTGAAAACAAAATATACATGGGATTACATGGAGTCCATGTGCCCCCTGAGGGGCAAACAGCCTGATGCCAAGAACCATTTTGGAAGACAAAGATATAATCATCTTTGATCGGTGGCGACCAGGAGATAGAACCAGTGGAGAGACATGACCAAGCGGCACAGAAGGCGTCTGCGGGGCCTCCACAAACACAAATATTCTCGTGAGTCTGCTTATGTCCGGGGCAAATATAAAATCGATAGCGATGGACAAATCCTGGAGAAGGTGTGGGTATCTTGGTCGTGCTGGTGTAGGCGGTGAGGCCTACCAATATCTGTCCGACGTCAGCTTTGAGGGTAGGCCACCAGGTGTATGGGTGAGTGGTGTTGCTGATGGAAAATAAGACACGATCGTAGGCATCATATATTGTCCAAGTTTGTTTCACTGGCTGGTGTAGATTGAGGGGGTTTGCAGGCAACGTTTGTAGGAAAAAGGAAGAAAATAATGCAGTGAAGAAGAGGAGGCAGTTATTCATCATGGAGCTTCAACCAGTGGAGATCCAGAGGGTCTGCGTTGGGTTGTGGCTGATCAGGTGGGGAGGTGTGGCAAGGGCGCACACAGCGACCAGGAATCCAGAGAACTTTTTCAGGTAACTGAATTGCAGCGTAACCTCGCCCCCAGGTGATAAGTTCAGCAGAACCCTTCCAAGCTGGATCTGGGAGTTGCCTGTAATAGACAAGTGGTCTTGCAGTGGGGAGAGAGGGTTTAGTGAAATGACGAGACACAGCAGATGAGGGAGGGTTCCCAGTGAGGTTAAGGAAATTAAGAGTATACAAACAGACATTTAACAGATTTTGCAGTGTTGGGAGGTTGGGGGGGCTAATCCCTTTTGACCCCGTGTACCGATCAAGGGCTTGTTTAAGCGTTTGGTTTGCCCTTTCTACAATAGCTTGACCTTGGCTATTGAAAGGGATTCCAAATTTGTGGTTAATGGACCAATGATGGCAAAACTCCGAAAAGGCAGAGCTTGTGTAGGCAGGTCCATTATCCGTTTTTAGTATTTTTGAACATCCCAACACTGAAAAGGTTCGAATACAGTGGTTGATTACCTGTTTTGCATTTTCGCCCCTTTGGGGCGTGGCCAATGTGAATCCTGAATAAGTATCAATGGTAACATGAAGATATTTCCATGGGGCAAAAGGAGGGTATTGAGTAACATCCATTTGCCACGTATCACATGCCTGAAGTCCCCTGGGGTTAACCCCTTGAGGGATAGCTTTCGCTTGGAGACTGCATGTGGGGCATTGTTGGATGATAGCAATTACTTCAGCCATGGTAATGCCAAATTGTTTGACCAGAGCCTTTTTATTTTGGTGAAAATAAGCATGGCTTTCTCCTGCCATTAAGGGGGCAGGTTGTGTTTGAGCAGCAAAAACCTGTTGGCAAGCAGTATCAGCTCTGACATTTCCCTCGGAGAGGTAACCCGGAAGGTGCTGGTGACTCCGAATGTGAGCAATAAAAAAAGGATATTGACGAGCAGTAATGAGTTGTTGTAAGCAAGAGAACAGTTTTAAAAGGGAAATCTCCATGGAGGGGGAAAGATAAGAGCCATATATGTGAAATACTACTTGAGTGACATACAAGCTGTCAGAGATAAGATTGATTGGGATGTGAGGAAATTTTTCCAAGGCTAAGATGACGGCCGCTAGTTCTGCTTTTTGGGCTGAGGTCTGAAGAGTTGTACGACAGGAATGCCATTGGCCATCTTCCAGCCAAGTACAGGCACCAATGGTCTTGGAACCATCAGTAAAGATGGTCAAAGCTTCAGAGAGAGGTTGTGTGGAGAGGGGTGAAAGAAAAGTGATGGGTACGGTCTTTATAATTTGAATGCGAGGATCAGCTGGCAAATGACACGATACTGATCCGACCCAATCAGCTAATGCGTATTGGAGATCCTCTGAATTTTGAAAGAGCTGTTCCCAAGTATGTAGTTTGAGAGGAACATATACAGTGCTGGGTTCTATACCCATGAGGGCTTTGAGACGTGTTTGGCCTTTTTGAATTAATAGGGCCATTTGCATGGTTTTTGTGGTAATTGTTGGACGAGGGGTGTGTGGTAAGTGCAACCATTCAATGATCGTAATACGCTTGCGGGAGGAAACCACTTGTAATAATATGGCTGTAAAAAGAGCACATGTTGGAAGGATGGCTAGAGAAACGGGTACATCTGGGTGTATGCGGTCAACCCACTGTTCTCTTAAGGCTTGGTTAATTTTGGTTAGGCAATCTTTCTGTTCTTTGGTTAGTGGAATTTTCTGGGCTGGCTGTTGACAGCCAGTAAGAGCTGAAAATAATGGGGAAAGATCATTAGTAGAGATAGACAGGAAAGGTCTGGCCTAATTGATAGTACCTAAACACTGTTGGAGTTGCACCAGTGTGGGGCTAGGGGGAAGATTAATAAGAGGAAGATCTGGTGAAGCAGTAGATCGTAAGAGTTTATGGCCTAAATATTGGAAGGGATAATGGGCTTGTATCTTCTCAGGCGCTACATGAAGTCCTGCAGCGGTGAGTTGCTGTGTGAGTTCAGGAATAGTTTTTTGTACGGTGCCTTTTGGCCCTTCAGCTGCTATCAAGATGTCATCCATGTAATGATATACTAAAAATGAGGGGTGGCTCTCTCGAAAGGGGGTGAGAACCTGGTCTACATAATATTGGCACGTAGTTGGGCTATTCAGCATGCCCTGAGGTAAAACCTTCCACTGATATCTAGCAGTAGGTTTAGCATTGTTATATTCTGGCACCGTAAATGCAAACAAGAGGCGATCACTTTTATTCAAAGGTATAGAGAAAAAACAGTCCTTCAGATCAATTATAATGAGGTCATAATTATGAGGAATAATATTAGGACTAGGCAAGCCGCATTGTAGTGCCCCCATGGGTTGGAGAATGGTATTAATGGCCCTCAAATCCTGAAGGAGACTCCATTTCCCTGATTTCTTTTTTACGACAAAGACAGGAGTATTATAAGGACTTTGTGATGGCTCAAGGTGACCTAAAGTAAGTTGTTCCTTGACTAAACCCTGTAAGGCTGATCGTTTTTCTACAGGTAGTGGCCATTGATCAATCCAGACTGGAGTTGAAGATTTGAGTTGAAGTTTGAGAGGGGTAAGAGTTGCCATTGGCTAAGGAATGGTTAGCGTGGCATGAAATTGAGAGAGAAGGTCCCGTCCCCACAGATTAACGTGAAGAGGAAGGATGACAGGTTGAATGTAAGCAGTAGTGGAGACGCCAGCAGAAGTGGCAGAAAGCCACTTAGAACTGACCTTTGTTGTTTGAACACCGCCGACTCCCCGGACAGAGGGGGATTCTTTGGTTGGCCAGGTAGGGGGCCACTCAGAGGTACGGATGATGGAAACGTCTGCGCCTGTATCAACCAACCCTGTAAAGAGACGACCATTTAATTGGACGGTCATCATGGGCTTATTTCCTTCCACTGGGCAATCCAAAGCTAACAAATCAGAAGGGGGAGGAAGAATGACAAGGGTGGCAACAATAGAACCCTTGGCCATTGAGAAGGGGTGGTCCCCTATGCAGGCCTGGGAAAGATTCACTAAAGATCGATCAACATAAAGGAACGGGGCTGCCAGCACTCCTTCAATAGTCAGGGTGGAGTTAGGAATAATCAGCAAAGGGTGCTGTGAAGGGACAGGAAATGCTACTGTCAGAGGAAGGGTGATGACAGATCCAGGATCCTCATAGACAATGGATTCGGATAGAAGGACTGGCAAGGAAGTAGGTACAGCCTTTGGAGTGGGGCTAGCTGTTGGCCCCGAAACTAGTTTTCCGGCTGTTGCTGAGCCGGGCGGGGATTGGTGCGGCACTGGCTGGCCCAATGGAAACCATTGCGGCAGCGCGGGCACACAGTTTTTGGTTTAGAACCGGGGGGCTGGCCGCGCCCACGAGGGGCGCTGCCACCACCCGGAGCACGACACTGTGAACGAAAATGGCCAGGCTTCCCGCAATTATAACAATTTCCCTTCAGGCGAGAGGTGGACAAAGCAAGAGTAGAAGAAAGAACTGAAGCTAAAGCCGCAGTGCGGTGAGATTCCGTGCCTACTTCCTGGCACGCGTGAATATAATCCACAAGATTTTGAGTTGGCAAGGCTTGAAGGGGCTTGAGAATTTTCTGACAGTCCACATTAGCATTAGCAACAGCTAAACGCATGAGAAGTTCGCTCTGAGCGGCAATATTATCCACCTGCCTGCTAATGGCATCTGTGAGACGATCAATAAAGGAGGTATAGGGTTCAGAGGGCCCTTGAAGGATAGAAGTAAAGGAATGGGTAGGTTGAGAGGTGTTAGGGAGCCGCTTGAAGGCGTTTAGTGCAGCTTCCCTCATAATCGGGTACCCCCCCCACTCCCATAGTGATCTCTTGCGCGGGGTTTTGCACCGTACCTTGGCATAAGAGATGATCAAGAGTAACTCCTGCTGGTAGTCCGGCTGCAGCAGCAGCGTTAATACCGAGGTGAAATTCATTGTGCCAGGTGGCAAGCGAAGCAGGAGAGAGAAGCATAGAAGCAATAGCTTTTCACTCTGAAGCAAGAACCAGATGATGCGTAGAAATGGCTAAAAGTTGGCGGGTATACGGGGAGTCGATGCCATACTTAGAAGCAGCAGTTTTTAATTCCTTTAACAAAGTCCACTCCAATGGGGTATAATGAGGGACAGGATTACCCCCAGCAGCGGGGGTTTGAAGAATCATAGGGAAACAAGAAAGATCATCTGCAGATAGCTTTCCTTCCGCCAAAGCTGATTGAAAGGCATTACGGACAGGAGGATCTGTCACCATGGCGGAAGGAGGCAACGGAGAAGAGGGGTTCGGAGAAGAGTCAAGGGGTGGGGTGGAGTAGGGTGGAGGTGCCGAGGCAGCAACAGGACAGAGTTCAGCGGAAGGTGGGTCTGAGGAAGACTGGATAGAATCATCGGGAAAGAGAATATTAAGGGCGGCCATAATGGCACGCCAAGAACAAATAATCTGAGGCGGAGCCCTGGGTGGTTCATGCATCCATTTCCCCATCCGTTCCCAAGAGGAACGTTTAAGAGTGCCTTCCGCGGGATACGCGGGGCAGTGTTGTTGGACATAACTCAAAAAATCATCCAAATACTTTTTTGACAGAGGATATACATTTGTGCCGTTAGCCTTCTGCAAATAATTTGCCTTCTTCACTAAAGCGAGAAGTTCATCCCTATGCTTGAGTTGAACTTGAGAAAGTGAGGAGCCCATACTTACAATGCGCGAGCCTATTCCAGGTGCGTAGTACAGGAGTGAAGGAAGCGCATTCCTAGACAAGAATCATGCTTTGTCGGGGACGTATCGTTGAGACGATCACGTTGGGGTCACCAGTTGATTGCGTTGCGGGTCCCACTGCCAGGATGAATTAGTCAGCTGATGACCTGCACCCGGGCAGACTGTCCGGGCGGGCCCCTCTTAGTGGCAAAGATGACAGCGACACAAAGGTTTCTTTTGGTGAGAGGAAGCACAGATAGTACTACGCACCTCTCTTTTATTGTGCAGCAAGCAGGGGGTGGGGGGTTATGTTACACAT
This sequence comes from Pseudonaja textilis, assembly GCF_049901715.1. Classification (NCBI taxonomy): domain Eukaryota; kingdom Metazoa; phylum Chordata; class Lepidosauria; order Squamata; family Elapidae; genus Pseudonaja; species Pseudonaja textilis. The sequence continues at coordinate 58,685,274 of NC_141996.1, forward strand.
GAGGAAGTTAGACAGGAATAGGGAATATTGCCATATATGGCTACATCTTATGCTATAGCCAATTCATGTTTTACACGTTGCTGTTCCACTGTGTCGCCCTATATGTGTATTGTATGTGTATTGGGTTTTCTGTGTACGTGACTTCCTACTGATGTCTCATGATATTGCAACAGCAGTCCCCTCACCATGAAGCCATTTCTATCAGCCAATGGAAGCTCCCTGAAGGCAGAATCACCAGCCACTTCTATCGGCTGGTAGAAGTGGCTTTGTGGCGAGGGGAGTGTGCATGGGGCACTCGCCCTGAGGTCACTTCTACTGGCCAATAGAAGCGGCTGGTGACTCTGCCTTTGGGGAGCTTCCATCGGCCAATAGAAACGGCTTCATGGCAGCCTTCCGGTTTGCCAGGCTTTGGCGGCGGCAGGGATTCGTGACTGTGCGCGATCGCTGTTGCGCTAGCCGTCTTGGTTCCTCTGATCCTGATGGGTCTGGAGGATAAGGCTGCCCTGTAGAGGCAGCCGAAGATAGGGAGGATCTGGGAAGGGGTTAGGAGGTGTCGCAGACCCCCTCCTCACCCAGCTTAACCTCCTTTTCTCAAGGCGGTGGAGCGGCGGTCAGCAATGGCCCCCACAAAGAAGCCGGCAGCTGGAAAAGATTGTGCTGGAGGAAGAAGGAGAAAGAAGAATCAGAAGTGAAAGTGTTGGCTGAGCTGGGAAAATAACAACCTTTAAAACCCTGGAAATGGAATTGCTTGAATTGCCTGAAAGATACATTGTATCCCTAAGAAGAGAAAAGCGGTGGAGAAAGCTGTCAAGGGAAAACTTTTTTTTGTTCACTCTCCCACCCCATAGAAATAGCAGATGAAGACTTGGAAAATATATTTGGGCACCGAAGGTAATTCAACTTGAAAGTTATCAGATAAAGGATTCTTGGACTTTGGATTTAACAACTTCAGAAATTGGAAAACCCGTATTTGAGGTATGGATTTCTGAGCGTTTAAAGGGAAATTGCTGTTGTAAGTGGGGGGAGAGGAAAAAAATTTTTTGGAGAAGAGCTTGAAAAAGGAGGAGACTGCCTAGAACTTTAAAGAAAGATATACTTTAATGGGAACTTTTTGATCAATTAGTAACCCCAGAAAGAGAAATAGAAGAAGGAAAAAAAAAAGTATTAAAAGAAATAGTTTATTTGGATCTCTTAGTGACTTTGGAATTTTTTGGAATTATTCTTGATTAAAAACACTTGGGTGGTTGTTTTTGAAAAAGTTTTTCTCTTCATGATGGCATTGATTCTGGATGAATTAAAAATTCAATATCAAAAATATAAAAAAGAAGAGCAAGATGGAAAAGACACTTTGGGCACTCTTTTTCAATTTTTAGAAATGGCGGTATGCACTTATGAAAAACTGACTACGCAGCAGGATGACTGGAAGAAGAAGAATAAGCCATCTTGGATGAACAATGGGTTTTCTTTGGGGAGGAGGAGGAAGAGGAAAATAAAAAGGGGATTTTAAGGTTTGAGAAAACAATCCAAAAAGAGAAAAATGAGATGAAAGGTGGATACAAGGTTAGAAAACAACAGAAAGGGGGTAAGCAAAAGAAGAAAAGGGAGGAGGAGAGACAATGGGGTAAAAAAGGCAAGGAGAAAAATAAACAAGAGAGAAAGGAGGGGATGAGAAGCCTTAATGGTGGGAAGCAAGATTTAAAGAAACAAAATCTACTTAGAGACAATGGGTAAATTTAATTGAAAAAGGGATTCTGGAAGGTACATAAGAGTGTGTTTTTATATGTGTATTTAGAGTAAAATGTGTATCAATATATATGATTAGCTTTTTAATGGTATCGATGGTGGTTTATATGCTTTTATTTTGTAATTGTAGTGTTCTTGTTTTTCTTATAAAATTTATTGTGTAATTTTAGAATGTACTAATCAGAATCCCAATATAATGTAAGTGTTATATTAAGCATTATTAAGCTAGGGGAAAGAGTCAAAGGCGTTACTCTAATCAGTGTACAGGAGAAGTATATTTAAAGAGAAAAGATGGATGGATAACTGGAAAAGAACAGACAAAGAATGATAAGTATTATGAATTGTATTGAGAAGATAAATAAAATAAAACTAAGAAAGATAAAAGAGGGAAGAAGCTATATAGAAAATTGAAAATGGTAATAAGATATGGAATGATATATAAAGTAAATATGATTTTTGAATTTGCGTCTGTGCGAAGAGTTTTAACCCGGGATCAAGCAGCTTTCAGAAAAGATGTTTTATGTTTTTTATGTTTTATGTCTTGTATGTTTGTGTATTGTTTTTTGAAAGGCAAAAAATTTTAATTAGTAAGAAATATAATCTGGATAATAGAATGAAAAGGAGAAATTGGGATAAGATATGAAGTTGAGCAGATAATGTAAATATACATATTACAATTTGGAAATATTTTGTATGTCTTACTGGTTTTTCTAGAAAGATCTTTTATGTTATTATGCCTTGATTGTCTGTGTGTTCTGTAAAGTTAATAAAATTTGTTTTTTTTAAAAAAGAAACGGCTTCATGGCAAGGGGAGTGTGCATGGGGCACTCTTGTCAGGAGCACTCCATGGGCAGCCTCACCTCGCCCTGAAGTGGCTGGTGACTCTGCCTTTGGGGAGCTTCCATTGGCCAATAGAAATGGCTTCGTGGTGAGGGGAATGAGAGTGGGTGTTCACCCCGAGGCCGCTTCTAACAGCCGATAGAAACAGCTGGTGACTCTGCCTTTGGGGAGCTTCCATTGGCCGATAGAAATGGCTTCGTGGTGAGGAGAGCGCTCTGTGGGTGGCCATACCTCGCCCTGAAGTGGCTGGTGACTCCCATCAGCCAATAGAAATGGCTTTGTGGCAAGGGGAGTGCACGTGGGCGCTTGCCCCGAGGCTGCTTCTACCGGCTGATAGAAGTGGCTGGTGACTCTGCCTTTGGGGAGCTTCTATCAGCCGATGTTCTATTGGTAGTAGACTGGGGTATTCTAGCCTAGGCTACCTGCAGGGCGCTCCTAAAGGCAAGTTTTCTCCCTCCCCTTCCCCCCCATTTCTCTTCACCTCGTGTAGTTTTAACGAAGTAAGAAATGGCAGGGAAATGCATGGATTAAATAGGCCTAAATTTGGGGGGCGGGGCTTAATTTCACCTCATATCTAGAAATCATGCTGGGCCTTCCTATTGGTGGAGGCCGTATTGTTGGAGAAACATGGTAGGTAGGGAAAGAAAATGGCAACCAATTTCAATATTTAATGTAATTTAATGTAATGAACAAAATCTTGGAACAAAATTCAAAGATAACAAAAAAAGCTTCTTTCAACATATAAATAACAAGAAAAAAAATCAAGGAAACAGTCAGTCCACTAAAGAGAGAAGATGGCAAGAAAGTAACATGCAGCAGAGAGAAAGCAGAACTGCTTAACTTATTCTTTGAATTGGTCTTCATGCAAAAAGAAACTAGCACAACCTATCAAAAACGTAACTGTAAAAGACAGACTAGAAATAAAAGTTAAAATAAGCAAAAAAAAAAATAGTAACAGAACACCTGTCTGATCTTGATAAATACAAATCACTGGGACCTGATGGATTACATCACAGAGTTCTAAAGAGGCTAGCAGAGGTCATCTCAGAACCATTGTACCACATCTTTCCAAAATCCTGGAGCACCTGGAAACTACCAGAGGACTGGAAAAGAACTGATGTGGTTCCCATCTTCAAAAAAAAGGGGGGGGGAGAGAAAACGGTGGAGCTGATGTCACGGTGATATGACAAAATCCTTAGGTGCTCCTAGGGAGGATGCCGAAATCCCAAGAGACAGTGGTCCTTTGGACCTAAATTGTTCCGGAGGAATGATGATCAAGGAGGGGACATTCTGCTGATCCCAGGGATACCGCAATATCCCTGGTTGATCCAGAGATAGCTTCTCTAGCCAACTCAAAAGGAAAGCGGTCATTGCAAACCATTACAAGGCTAGGTCAGACTCCAGCGAAAAGAAGAATAGAGAAAGTGTGGTTGAATTAGGTGAGAACTTTTAACTTACTAAATTATAAGGAAAGAGCCCCCTGGAAAGAAAAGGGTGAAGAGAAAGCCAGAATTAAAGGGTGGGTGGTATTTAACACCCCCCCCCAAGAAAGCGGTGAAGAAAGCTGTTTCTGGTGCAAATAGAAAGAGGAAGCCATTAATTATTGAATAAAGGACAAGAACTTTCTACAATTACTTTTAAAACTGGACTAGATTAATTGAGCTTATTGAACCAAGGTGACTAAGGAAAGAAATCGGATTATTCTATTTTTGAATTGTTACTTTTTCCTGATTTTTAAAACTTTTTTTTAACTTTTAAAAGACTGAGACAATTTTAACACTTGAAGTTAAAGGGAAAGCAGTGCAACAGTGCCACCTACTGGCGGAAAAATTGAAAATAAAGGCAAAAGAGAGGATGGAATATTGAATTTTTAGACTGACCTTGAGACCAGAGAAGACCAGAGAAGACTAAACAATATACAATTATCAACAGGGAGAGAGGGTTACATTGAGAACTTATACTGGAAACAGTGTAATCCTTGGACACTAAAAGAAACAAAGAACATACAAAGAAATAGAAACCAGAACTCCTTTCACTGAACTGCCTATTATTTTTTCTACTTTTTTTTCCTGTCTAAGATGTTTGGATAGAGTGGCAAATTGCACCGTGGAAGATAGTAAGGAGAAATAGCAAGCCTGTACATTGAGAGATGGTGACATAAAGGATTTACAGCTGGATTTTAATTATTCCTCCCTAGTGGATACTGCTAAAGATTTTTTTTATTCCTTATTTTTTTTCTTAATTTTTCCTTCTTTTTTATTTTTCCTTTTTCCTTCTATAATGGCTTTTTTCCTTAATTTGGATCACATTACTTTTTCTCCCTTTTTTATTATTATTGGTAAACTTAATTTTTGGACTTAATTTTTTCTTCTTTTTATGTCTGCTTTGCCCTTTTTCCTTGGGCTCCCTCATTTTTACTGAGCTCTTTTGGTGATATTCTTTTGTTTTTTTACCTCCTTGTTAGATTGTACAGTATTCCTTTATAGTGGAGTAAAGTACTGAAGAAACTGAGGAAAATCCCCTTTGGGGAAAGAACTTGTGGATTACAGATCGATAAGAGATAATTAGTTAAATATTCCAAGATGAAAAAAACAGTGACATATGCACCATCCTCAGCCTCATCTTCTGTGGCATCCAGCCCTAGAGGTACCCTTGACTTGATTGTTCAACAAGAAAAGGTGGTGATAATGCAAACAGAAATTAAAGTAATACTTCAAACAATGCAAAATCAAATGGCAAAGATGGATGACAAAATAGGGAAGGTGGATGAAAAAGTAGGGAAGATGGAAGGAAAAGTAGATAAGGTAGAAAGGAAAATAGAAAATATTCAACAAATGATGATGAAGAATGAAGAACTAATGGGGAAAATGGAAGAGAAAAGATATATAATAGAACAAAGAGTAGGATAAATTGACTTTAGATTATCAAGATCTGACCAAACTAAAGAAAAGCAAATCATAATGTTAGAGATGGACAAGGCTGATTATTATCTAAGATTCCAAAACATTGTAGAAGAAAAAGATGAAAATCTGGCAGATATAATGGCAGATTTACTTGCAGCAGCCAGAGAAGAGACAAAAGAGAAAATGATATGTGATATGGATGAAATCTTCAGAGTTCAGACCAGATATGGAATGAGAAATAAGTTACCAAGAGAAGTATATATTAGATTCACAAAGAAGGCCATAAGAACAGAGATGCTAAAAGTGGTGAAAGATGAACCATTGAAATATAAAGGAAAGGAGATAAAAGTGTTGAAACAAGTACCAAGAAGTGAAAGAGATTTGAGAAGAGAATATCAGTTTCTGACAAAATGTTTGATTAAAAGAGAAATTAACTTTAGATGGCTGATACCAGAGGGAATAATGGTGACATGGCGAGAGCAAAGACACAGACTAGATACAATTGAAAAAGCAGATCTATTTTATGATCAATATTTTAGAGAATATGAAGGAGAAAAGAGAAGAGAGATGGAAGAAATAAAACTGCAAGAAGAAGCTTCAGAGAGGGAGGAGAGACAACAAAGAGGAGAAGAAAAAGAACTGGAAGAGAGAACAATCAGGGAAAAAGAGAGACCAAGAGAGCAAAGAGAGATGAGAGTGACAAGGGTGACCAGAGCATATTATAAATAAGACTATGGAAGAAGAAATTAAGTTTATGACAATTAATATAAATGGGCTAAATTCGGCAATCAAAAGGAAAAGAATATTCAATAAATTAGAGAAACTAAAACTGGACATAATTTGTTTGCAAGAAGTGAACATTAAAAAGCAACATGAGAAAATATTAGATTACCATAAGATTGGAAGACTATATACTACATTGGTGCAACAAAGTAAAAGAGGAATAACATTATATATAAAAGATACTATAAAAATGGAATTAATTTATCAAGATAATGAAGGGAGAGTATAATAGTTGAAATATTGATGAACTATAAATGGACACTACTAGTGGCAATTTATGCCCCAAATGAGAGTCAAGAAGAATTTTATGATAAATTACATAAAAAAATAACAGGACTGGAATATCAACATGTTTGTGTTATTGGAGATTACAACATGATAGTAGATATAGAAAAGGACTATAAAACACAACAGAAAAAGAATAGAAAAAATACTATCTAAGGCATTAAAATGGCAGAAGAATTAGCAATTCAAGATGCATGGAGAGAAAGATATTCAGAAAAGAGAAAATATACTTTTTATTCAAATAGGCATTTATCTTGGTGTAAAATAGATATATGGGCAACAACAGAGATAATTTCTAATATACAAGAAATAAGCATCGAAACAAATATATGGGCAGATCATAATTTGATTAAGGTAATATGGAAAGGACAAAAGAAGAGGTCAAGATGGACAATGAACAATCTAATACTGAGAGGAAAAGAATATATTGAATATATGGAAAAGGAATTAAAAATTTTCTTTGAACAAAATAAAAAAGAAGAAACTTCATTACAAAATGTGTTGGATTCAGCCAAAACTTATATAAGAGGACTAGCAATAACATATACTGGAAAGAAAAATAGAAAGAAAAGACAGGCACAAAAAATATTAGAAGAAGACTATAAGAAATTGGAAGAAGAACTACAAAAGAATCCACCAAAAAAAGGTATTCAAAATAAAATGACTTTGGCAAAACATAAAATGGAAATAATAGACAAAGAAGAATTAACACAAAAAATAAAACATACTAAACATAACTTCTTTGAAAATGCAAATACTGTAAGCCAGGAAGATGGTTGGTGTATAAACTAAAAAAAGAGAAAGAAAAGAATATATCAATTAATGGATGATAAAGGGAACCTGTGTTATAGGAATGAAGAAGAAAAAGAAATAATACAAAAGTATTATAGAGAATTATATGAAGAAGAACAAGTAGAGAAGGGAGAGATAGAGGAATATCAAAAGAAGATGGAACTACCTAAAGTGTCAGAAGAAACTAAAATGATGTTGGAAGAGAAAATTACAATAATGGAATTAACGGAAGCAATTAAAAGTCAAAATAATGGAAAAGCACCAGGGCCAGATGGCCTGCCAGCAGAAATGTATAAAGGTTTACAGGACACTATAAGTGATATATTATTAGAAGTTGTTAAATTAGCTAAAATACCTAATTCATGGATGGAAGCATACATTACTCTTATACCAAAAGAGGATACTGACTTAAAACAAGTTAAGAATTACAAGCCAATATTGCTGTTAAATTCGGACTATAAAATATTTGCGTCAACAATGGCTTAAAGACTGAAAAGATACGTAAACCAATTTATACATCAGGATCAAAATGTTTTTTTACCTAAGAGACAAATAAGAGACAACATGAGAACAATCTTAAATACATTGGAATATTATGAAGCACACCCAGAGAAGCAAATGGCATTGATGGCATAGATGCACAGAAGGCTTTTGACAATGTGAACTGCAATTTATGCTGACACAAATGAAGGAAATGGAGTTTGGGGAAAGATGTATTAATATGATTAACATTATATATTATAAACAATATGCGAAGGTATTGGTTAATGGAGAGCTGACAGAGAAAATTCATATTGAGAAAGGAACAAGACAAGACTGTCCTTTATCACCACTGAGAAATTTGCCATAAAAAACAGACTTGACAACTAAGAAACCATAAAATGCTTTGTTTATTCAAGATATTTGCAAATAGGACCCCTTCCCGAAATGAGTAGGAGAAGGAGACACCACCCTTAAGATGATTACAATCATTTATAGGTTATCATAGTAAAAAGATTACATAATCCTTCCTGTTTTTCTCACATAGGAGTGTCAGGACTTTCATGGGTAGCTCTGGGTACTTTTCCATCTTTCAGCTCCTCCCAGACCATGATCTATGGAAACTCCCTTGTTCCCATCACCATATTTCCTGTTATATTCATCTAACACAATAAGTCATTAACAAGCTTCTATTAATGTCAGGGCGACCCAGCATTTCTTAAATTAATTTTCAAGCCAAAATACAAACCTCCACTCCAGCCAAGGATATAATATTTTTCACTTTGAGAATAACAAGTTACAGAACATGATATGCTGGTAAATACTCTTATATTAGTGTTCAGAAATCATTCCAGATCTAGAAGGTCATATCAAGAATGAAGATGGAGTCCCTTTTGTTCTATATTTTCTTAGGTGTAACTTTAATACATATGTTATTTCCACATATAACTATCACTGTTGTTCACATTAACTTTAGAAGTGTTAAACAGAGCTATTAAGAAAGATAAAGAGAGATAAAGGGATAGAAATAAGAAAGGAAGTGTACAAATTAAGGCATTTGCAGATGACTTGGTTTTTATACTAGAAGAACCTCTAGGAACAGGACCTAAGTTGATAAATAGAATAGAGGAATATGGGAGAATGGCTGGACTAAAAATAAACAAAGGGAACTAAGATATTGGTGAAAAATATGACAGAAACAAAAAAAGGAACTGACAAAGGGTACAGATATTCAGATTGCAAAAAAAGTTAAATATTTAGGAATACAGTTGACAGTGAGATATGGAACAATTAAAGAAGATAATTATTATAAATTGAAACAACAGATAAAGACAGGGTTAGAAAAATGGGGCAATATGCAGCTTGGGGCAATAACAGGAAGAATTGTGGCAATTAAAATGAACATATTGCCTAAAATGTTATATCTCTTTCAAACAATTCTGATAAAGTTAGAGAAATATTTTGAATATTTTGAAGATATTAATAAAATGATGTTGAAATATATATGGCAAGAGAAGAAAGCATGGATTAACGTTAAAATATTACAGGATGCTAGAACCAGAAGAGGATTTGGATTACCTAATTGAGAGATATACTATCAGGCCATGGCTTTAACATGGGTGAAAGAATGGATATTGTTGAGGAATAAAAGGTTATTAACATTGGAAGAACATGATTTATAAATGGGCTGGCATGCTTTTTTGTGGTATAGGAGAGGTAAAACACATGGGTACTTTCAAAGGCATATGGTCAGGGATGCATTGTTACATATATGGGACAAAACTAGGGAACAGCATTACATGAAGATACCAGTCTGGTTATCAACTATTGGAAGCACTTGTATATTCAAATGTTTGTAAAATGGGAAATGTTACTAGATATAAAGACATTTTAAATGAAAAGGGTGAGCTAAAAACAAAACAACAATTGAATGAACAAGGATTAGAGATATATTGGTATTCGTATACACAAACAGGGGTGGGATTCTACCTGGTTGGATTGGTTCTATAGAACCGGTTGTTACAATTCTGCGCAGTTTGGAGAATTGGCAAATTGCGCCACTGGCTGGCCCCTCCCCTTACCTGGCATGCGCACCATCCAACTTACCTGCATTGTGCCTTCACCTAATTTTTTGTAAGTTACTATTTTTTCTTTTTTCCCACCAACTATCAGCTGTTCCGACTATCAGCTGTTCTGACTATCAGCTGCCCGGAAATTTAGACTAGCTAGAAAGCAGGAAATCATTGAATTTCTTGCTTTCTAGCTAATCTAAAAGCAGAGCTGAACCTTTCTTAGGACTGAAGCTTCTATTTTCCAGTACAGACTCAGGTAGCAGATTGCAGAATGGTAGATCTCTAAGTGAATCTGTGTGTCCCCTACTTTAAAAAGCGGTTGAAGGGATCTATGTTTATCTGCCTGTTTTTTATAATTTTTTGCAGCTTCAGTCAAAGCTTTTTTTGTATCTTCCCATCCTTTCTTTAATGAGTTCATCCATTCTGTTAGGGACATGGATGAGGGAGGTTGAGTAGGTAACTCTGACATCAAGACAAAATCCATTCCAGTGTGGATTTGGAATTGAGTTAATCCCGTGCTGCTATGTACTGCATTATTGTAAGCAATCTCTGCAAAAGGTAATAACTCAGCCCAATTTTCTTGTTGATAATTTACATAGCATCTAATGTATTGTTCAATCATGGCATTAGCCCTCTCCACTGCTCCGTTACAAGCAGGATGGAAAATTGAGGATAACCCTTGATAGGAACCAATGGATTTCAGAAATTCCCTCCAAAATTTTGTGGTAAATTGTACCCCTCTATCTGATATTATTCTACGAGGTACTCCATGTAGTCTATAGAAATGTTTCATGAACAGCTTTACAGGTTTTTTCGCAGATGGAAGTCTTTTGCAGGCTATAAAATGGGCCCATTTAGAGAATAAGTCAATTATAGTCCAAATGATCGTATTCACTTTACTCTTAGGTAATTCAACAATAAAGTCCATTGCGATCTCTTCCCAAGGTTGGGTTGGTTCAGCAACTTGTTGCAGGAGGCCAGGGGTTTTTCTAGTTCTGTGTTTCATTGTGGCACAATTTGAGCAACTTTTTACATAGTCCTCGACATCAAGCTTCATTTTTGGCCACCAGAACTGTCTTCTCAGTAAATGTAGGGTTTTTAGGAATCTGAAGTGGCCTCCCAGCTGGGAGTCGTGGCTATGCTTTAGTACCAGTAGTGTTAGGGTTGTGGGTACATAAAGCTTAGTCCCTTTCCAAGCTAGTCCATCATTCATTGTCAACTCGGTCTGATGGTCCAGGAACCAAGGGTCAGTCAATAGGGCCATTTTCAATTCTGTAGTCAGTTTATCTTCCAGGTGTTTGGGGTGGCATTTGGCTTGGGCTTGAGTTGTCACTTGGCCTGCCGATTGAGCTTCTGAAATTAAGGCTTGTACTATTTCCTCTTGGTGGCTGTCAAATTGAGGTTTTCTGGACAGTGTCCGCCAATACGTTTTTCCCTCCGGGGATATATTTAATGTTAAAGTTGAATCGCTTGAAATATTGGGCCCAACAGACTTGTTTGGGCAATAATCTCCTAGACATCTTTAGAGCCTTGAGGTTCTTATGATCAGTCCATACCTCAAAGGCCTCTGGCGCTGTTAAGTTTGAGCAATGAGAGGCTGAACCAGAGCATGAGTGCAACAGTACTTTATTTTACAATAAAGGGCTGACCGTGCTTGCCAAGCCTGGAACTGGCTCGCAGCAATCAGCAACTGGTTGGACCCCGCAGCCTGCTTTTATAGCTGGCTGCTGGGGAGAACCAACCAATGGGAATGGGGGAATATCGCCCACACAAAGTGAGTGGACCTGAGTGAGAACTCCTTGAGTCCTCAGGACATAACACCCCTTCCCCCCAGATGCGAACATGCATAGTCCTTGAGGTAGACGGGGGGGGTTGTGTTGGCGCCCGGAGCGGCGCAACTCGGGAACATTGTCTGTCTGTTCGGTATCAGTCTGTGACGGTTGAGCCGGCATAGTGTCGCTAACACTCTCTCTGGACTGGGCATCCTCGGAAACCACCGGGTTGGTTACTGGGGTCGAACTCTCGTGGGTTGGATCAGGTTGGTCAACTCTTTGGGCGCTGTTGTCCGAGTTTGGGCTGACCGGAACGACCGCTGGCGCAGACTGGTCGCTGGGTGCGATGTGGCTGGGCGGCGGATGAGACGGTTCCCCTTCGACTGGAGACTCTGGATTCTTGTTCGCAAGGTTGCTGAGGCGCCTTCTGAGTTGGTCTATGTGTCTCCTCCAGACGCGACCATCCTCCAGCCTGACTCTATACGATCTCGGCCCGGTGATGGCGATGACCTCGCCCGGAATCCAAAGTGGGTCCCCGGCGAAATTCCTTGCGAATATCGGCTCCTGTAACATAAAATGTCTAACCCCCGAAGTGGAAGCGAGGGGAGAGTCAGGGCAGTATTGTGGGTGCAGTCTATCTAATACAGTCCTCAGGCGCCGGCCCATCAGAAGTTCCGCTGGGGACTTATTGGTGACTGCACAGGGGGTTGAGTGCTGGCTCATCAGGAACCGTGAGAGTTTGTGGTGCCAGTCATCTCTGCCAAACCTAGCGAGGGCCTCTTTGGTGGTCCTGATGGCCCTTTCAGCCAACCCATTACTCGCAGGGTGAAATGGGGCTGTGAAAATGTGGCGAATGCCTAGGTTGGCTGCAAAACGGCTGAATTCTACTGATGCGAACTGTGGGCCATTATCGGAGACCAAGGAGTCGGGTAGTCCATGTGTAACGAACAGGCGCGTTAACACGTTGGTGATTGCTAGTGTGGTGGTCGTGGATAGCTGTGCCACATCTATCCATTTGGAATAAGCGTCCACGACCACTAGGAACATCTTTCCATGCACGGGCCGGCCAGATCGATATGGATTCTAGACCAAGGGCGCTGGCGCTCTCCCATCTGGTAGGGGTGGCGATGGGGGAGCAGGACGGGATTCCTGGCAAATGCTGCAGGAACTTACCCAATTGACAATGTCCTCGTCTAGACCCGGCCACCACACGTAGCTGCGTGCTAATGTCTTCATTCTCACAATGCCGGGTGTCCCTCGTGCAACGCTTCCAGGACTCGGGTACGCAGCGAGGTCGGAATGACCACTCGAGTGCCCCACAGTAGACAACCCTGCAAACTGGACAGCTCCTGCATGCGAGTCTTAAAGGGTGCGAATTTGTTATCAACGTTGCCTCCCGGCCACCCCTCCTCACCCAGTCGAGCACCTGGGCGAGCGTTTGGTCTGCCTTGGTTTTAGCGGCGATGTCAAGGGCGGTGATGGGCAGGTCCAACTGGGTGATTTCGAAAATGGCATTGACAGGAGCTGGGTCTTCAGCCGGAGCGGTAAGGGGCAGCGACTGAGAGCGTCAGCGTGGGATAGAGTTTTGCCCGGGCGGTGAATAAGTTTGTATGAGTAGGCTGCTAGGAAAAGTGTCCACCTTGTCATCCTAGGGGAGAGGACTTGAGGTGTCTGTTTGTCGCCGGCCAGTAGGCCCAGGAGGGGCTTATGGTCGGTGACCAGTTCAAGAAGTGGCCAAAAAGGAATTCGTGAAACTTTTCACGGCTGCAACAGCTGCTAGGGCTTCCTTGTCTATTTGGCTGTATTTCGCTCCGTGGCCGAGAGCGTCCTGGAGAAAAAGGCGATGGGGGCCTCGGCGCCATTGGCGAGTCGGTGACTAAGGACCGCCCCAATTCCAAAAGGGGATGCGTCTGCTGCCAGTACTAAAGGAAGGTTGGGGTCGAATTGGATGAGCACTGCCTCTGACGTAAGTAGTGATTTGACGGCGTTAAACGCCTGGTCTTCTTTGTGCCCCCAGTGCCACGGTGACTTTTTGTCTAGTAATCTGTGTAGGGGTTCGGCTACTGAGGCTTTATGGGGCAAGAAGGATGCATAAAAGTTTAGCAGCCCCAAGAAAGCTTGTAGCTCCGTTTTGGAGGTCGGTGTGGGAGCTTCGTGGATCGCCCTAACCTTGGACTCCAGGGGGTGAATGCCAGAGGCGTCAATTTTATAACCCAGAAAGTCCACCTGTCTAGTGGCAATGGCGCATTTTTCTTTTTTTAACTTGAGGCCATGCTGTCTGAACCTCTCTAACACTGCTCGCACTCTCTGGAAGAGTTGGGGTCTGTCCCTGGCCGAGACCAAGATGTCGTCAAGTAGGGTACTACACCAGGGAGGCCCTGTAAAATCCGCTCCATGAGGGACTGAAAAATACCCGGGCAACACTTACGCCAAATTGGAGACGCTTGCATCGGAAGGCACCCCTGTGAGTGACGATGGTCTGAAGTTCCGCTGTTTGGTTATCAACAGGGAACTGCTGATATGCTTGAGACATGTCCAATTTAGCAAAAATACTGCCCGGTTCGAATGTGTGCAATAAGTGCTGAATGACGGGCACAGGGTAGGCGCTAACTTGTAAATATTTATTGATTGTTGTCTTGTAGTCCGAGCAAATTCTCAGGCTACCATCTTTTTTGAGGGTGTGACAATGGGCGTCTCCCACTTGGCGAAATCTGTTGGCTCAATGACCCCTTGTTTTAGTAGTTTATCCAATTCAGCATCTAGTTTTGGTCGAATAGCAAATGGAACTCTACGTGGTTTTAATCTGATTGGGACTGCCTGGGGGTCAACGGTGAACGAGATGGGGGTTCCATTATAACACCCCAGCTCCTCGCTGAACACATCTGCATAGTCAGCGAATAAGGAGTCAGTGTCTGAGGTTGAGACAGCATGGACTCCTGTTAACCCTAGGCCGAGGTGGGGAAACCAATCGAGCCCCAATAAGGTGGGTAGATTGCCGTTAACTACCACTAGAGGTAGGTGGCCTTTAAAAGCTCTAAAACTGACAAAGAACTTGCCTCTGCCGATCACGGGAATGGCCTTCCCCTGGTAGTCCTTCAGACCGAACTGGCATCTCTGGAGCCGGGTAGTAGATAGGCTGGAGTGGAGTCTCTTGAGGGTGTTCCACGAGATTATTGAGAGCGCTGACCCTGTGTCAACCTCCATGTGGCACGGTTTACCTTCTAGGAAAACGGAGAGAGAAATTTTACTAACAGTGTGGCAAGTACGCCTGGCAAGGCGGTGCGTGCGACAGTTTAATACTTGCCTCTGTGGTCCCGAGTGTGAGGACGGGGGTCTGTGTGCAGCACTTTGGGGGGCTTGGCAGACTCTCGCAATGTGCCCCCTCTTATGGCAGTTGTTGCAAACGGCTCCTTTAAACTTGCAGGTGGCCCTTTGATGTGATCCCCCACAGGCTAGGCACAATGTGATGTGCTTGGGTGGACCGGTGTATTCTTGTTTGGCCCCTACCTGCGACCGTCTGTCATTGGTGAGGCGGTGGACGTCGTTCTCATCGTTGTGGGTTTCCTCTGCTTCCACCTCTTCGGAATGGACTGGGAACGATGCTAGCTTGGCACTTGGGCCCTGAATTTCGGTGGCTGAGTTCGTTGCTAGCTCGGCTGCTAGAGCCTCCTCTACCGCTTGCGCGAGGTTGAGGTCTTTTTTTGCTAGCAGGCGCCTCTGTAGGTTGAGATCCTTGACCCCACAAACTAATTGATCGAGGAGCATGTCCTCCAGGTATGTTCCAAACCCGCAGTGCAGGGCTGCTGTTCTGAGGGCGGCCATATATTGATTGATGGTCTCCTTACTTGATTGCTTCCTCATACGGAACGTGAACCTCCTGGCGATTTGTGAAGGCCTGGGAGCATAGTGGTTAGTGAGGATCTCAAGCAACTCGGACCACGGAACGTTTTTCAATTCTCTCGGCGCTACGAGTGCTGCGGCGGTATCGTAAACGGTGGCTCCGCAGTAGATTAGGAAATAGGATTTTTTCCGATGCTCTCCCGCATCTGCTAGGCCGACCGCATCGATGTAATGATTGAATCAGTTCTTATACGATTCCCACTTCTCTTCGTCTGGTTTAAACGCCGGGAATACTGGGTTGGAACTCATGGTGCTGGAACGGCTGGGCTACCTGCGGAAAAAATCTCTCTGGGACTACGATCGCTCGTGAGTTACTAGTGATATCAGCTCTGGAGAGGTTTTTGCTACCCTCTCTTTCTCTCTCTGGGTTACCACGTTGGCTGCTAGCCATTGGAGGTGTCTTGATTCGCGCCAAAAAGTGGGCGTTAGTGACTCTCTACAGCGCTGTGCTGTGATTCCTACTGGCTCGAAATTCAAATGACACCCGTTTGAATTTCGCACCAAATGCAGAGCGGCTGCGGCTCGCAGCGCTTCACTTTCCCCGTAGCGGGGCTAACAAGCGGCTACAGACGCTTCTAACTTTTTGAATCAGACTGCTTTCTCTGGCTGCGGATCTGCGTTTGCTCTTTTTGATCGCTCGTTTTGTTGGCTGACCGCTCTCTCTGGCTGCGGATCAGCGTTTCCCTTATCGCCAGCCGATCGCTCTCTCTGGGCTGCGGATCGGTGGCTAGTGACTCAGCGGTTGCAAGGTGCATCTGGTAGCCATCCCATCCTCGTCGCCAGTGTTAAGTTTGAGCAATGAGAGGCTGAACCAGAGCATGAGTGCAACAGTACTTTATTTTACAATAAAGGGCTGACCGTGCTTGCCAAGCCTGGAACTGGCTCGCAGCAATCAGCAACTGGTTGGACCCCGCAGCCTGCTTTTATAGCTGGCTGCTGGGGAGAACCAACCAATGGGAATGGGGGAATATCGCCCACACAAAGTGAGTGGACCTGAGTGAGAACTCCTTGAGTCCTCAGGACATAACAGGCGCCCTTTCTAGAAAATGCCTCCAAATCAACAAAGCCCATCATACGGTGAATGCTTCTTTCTCCCAGACCGCCCACCTTCGCTCTGTGTCTGTCAGCTTTTTGGACACATAAGCACAAGGCATCAGTCAGCCTTAAGAGTCCTTTTGCAGCAAAACAGCTGCCACCATTACATCACTTACATATGTTTGGACAATAAAAGGCTTGGTCGCTTCTGGGTGCTGGAGGATGGGCTCAGCTGCAAAGAGGTGTTTTAAGGTCTCAAAAGCTTTCTGACAGTCCATAGTCCAAGCCAGGGGTTGACTTGGCTTTGGTTTGATGGGCAATGGGCCTGTTTTTAATAGCTCCATCAATGGGAGGGGAACTTCAGCAAAGGACAGAATGAATTGTCTATAGAAGTTGATGAGCTGCATAAACACTGCAGGAGCCCCCAAAGTCCGAAAAGCATGACTTTGAATTAGAAGCTACCCAGAGGGCAGTTAAAAGCAGTTTCCCACTCATCTCCTTCTTTGATGCAGACCCAGTAGTAAGCTGAATTTTAAAGCTGACACTGTGATTCTGGGAGCAACTCCAACTGCCTGCCTGCTTTGCCTGATTTTTGGGTAAAAGTTGCTTTTTTATATATAAAAAATCAATATTTAATAAATATTTACAATATTTACATACAAGCCAAGTCCAGCCAGTCACATGACCATCAAACCACACCCACAAATTAGGCAACACCCACAGAACCAGTTAAGAAATTTGGATCCCACCCCTGTATGTAAATACAATCAAAGACATTAAACATAAAGGGATTAATAAAGAATTGATGGAACTTGATAAAATATTAACGGTAACAGAGGATAAATTGATTAAAAGATTATATCGTTATTTATTAGGTATTAAGTTGGAAGATGAACAAGTGAAAGAAACAATTATAGCATGGGCAATTTTTTTTGGATATGCTATAGAATTAGATAAATGGCAGAAGTTATGGGACAGTAATTATAAATTGACTATATCAACAGCATATAAAGAAAATTAAGATGTTTTACAGGTGGCATTTAACACCAGGAAATCTAGCGAAAATGTTCAACTAAATGTTGGAAGTGTCACTAAACACCAGGAACATATTACCATATGTGGTGGACTTGATATTGATATTGGACTAAAATTGATATTGATATTGGACAAAAGATATTGGACTACAATACACACATAGTTGGAAAAAATGACATATAGATTTGAAGCCTGAAATATTTTTATTAGGAATGGTACCTGAAGATTATAGTAAAGAAAAACATCTATTAACAGCAGCTAGAATTGTATCTGCTCAAAATTGGAAAAGTGATAAGACACCAATAAAGGGAAAAGTAATTGAAAAAATATTTGAATGTGCAGAAATAAATAGATTAACATTAGAAATCAAAGAAAAATAAGAATCTGAATATTACATGGTATGGGACTTGTTTAACCAATGGTTAGAGTCCTGGAGTTTTTTCCTGATGTCTTTTTGCTGCTGCACAGCTGGAGCAGATAACAAATAATGTGAGCAGTGGACTTTTTCCCTTCAACCAAAAAGAATGAACTTCTGAAAACTAGTTTTTTCAAAAGGAATCCTTTATTGAAAGGGGTTTTATCTCAACACTAGACAAAGCAGAATCTAAGATACCCCCAGGCATACAGTCATACATAAAGGAAGTTAAAAACCCTCCCCTCATTCAGATGTGGATTTAGTCAAACAAAGAACCAACAAATTAATTCCCCCTTCCCCTTCTTTAGGAATGTATCTTTCAGAGTTCCCAGGAGTTTCTTCCAGGGCTGGAATTTTTATGGTCTCTTCTCATCCTGTTTCTCTTCCAGAGGTGACAAGTTTCTGGACATCTGGTTTCACTCCTCCGGATGTATATCATGTGCAAGTTATACAGAATCAATATAGGATTTAATATATTCAGGTTACATCAAAAAGGATTACTTGTACCAACTTCCCCCCTTCTTCTTCCATTGAAGAACGGCAGACACACAGATCTGACAGATAATCAGAGTTGGAAAGGACCTTGTAAGTCATCTAGTCCAACCACCCACCCAAGCGGAAGACTCTACACCATTTCTGACAAATGGCAGTCCAATCTCTTCTTGAAAGTCTCAAATGATGACCCTCCCACAACAGGGCAAGCTGTTCCATTGGTTGATTGTTCTCACTATCAGAAAGTTTCTCCTTATTTCCAGGTTAAATCTCTCCTTGTTCAGTTTCCATCCATTTTTCCTTGTCTGGTCTACAGGTGCTTTAGAAAATAGCTTGACCCATTCCTCTCTCTGGCAGCTAGCTACATAACTCTCAATGCCCCCTTTTTTTAGTGATGGCCACCAAAATTGTCTTTTAATTAGATGTAAAGTTTTCACAAATCCAAAGTATCCAGCTAATTTGAAGTCATCGCCATTAGGTGCAATATCTGGCTAGCTGGAACACACAACTTTCCTCCCACCCAAGCTAAGTCAATTTTCATTAAATAGCTGGATTTGTGGCTCAAAAACCATTCACCAGCAGCTTGTGCTTGTTTAAAAGCTTGCGTGGTGGCATTGTTAGTCAACATTTCCTGCTTTTCCTGGGATCTGGTGATTACTTTGGAAGCCATTTGATTGTTTTGTAATATAGGCTTGATTATGCCTGGCTTCACACTATTGTACTGCAGTTTTCTAGATAGTGCATCCACTACAACATTCCCCCCTCCACCCACCGGGAGATATTTGAGAGTAAAATCAAATCATTTAAAGTACTGAGCCCAACATACTTGTTTTGGAGAGAATTTTCTTGAGGTCTTGAGGGCTTCTAGATTTTTGTGATCAGTCCAGACCTCGAAGAGGATTTTGCTTCCCTCTAAGAAATTCCTCTAAGTTAAAAGCTCCCAATGAACTGCATAAGCCTCTTTCTCCCAAATGGCCCATCTTTGTTCAGTCTCATTTAACTCCTTGGATGTGTAAGCGCACGGTTGTAATTTGTCTTCCTCATTCTTTTGGAGCAGGACTGCCCCTACTGCCATATCACTAGCATCTGCTTATATAACAAATGGTTTCTCTGTATCCAGGTGCTTTAGAATTGATTCTGCCGAGAACAGCCATTTAAGTTTCTCAAATGCAGCTTGACATTCAATTGTCCAGTTCAGAGGCTATTTTGGTTTTGAGTAACCCTCCCCTTTTGTCTTTAGAAGATTGGTAATGGGGAAGGCAATCTGGGCAAAAGTGAAAATAAACTGGTGGTAAAAATTGGTCAATCCCAGAAAGCTTTGTAATTGTTTATGAGTACAAGGTGGCTCCCAATCAACCACAGCCTGTACTTTTTGAGGGTCCATCTCTATGCCCTGGTGTGGGATGCATATCCCAAATAATCATTTTTTTCTTGATGGAATTCACATTCAGATAGTTTATGTTAAGGTAATGAAGATTTAATAGCTGACCAGCTGCTGTAAGGCTGTAAGTCAAGATGATGAACGAGGATGAGTCAGCAGGGTACTGTTGCTTTAAGAACAGGGAGGTCATGTGAGGGCATCTCTCTCTCCTCATGTTCTTATCTCCATTGTAGTTCTCCATGTAGAGTTGAAGATTGACTGATTGCCTGGTATTTACCTAACACATGTATGTATGTATATAGCAGTCTTGTATATAAAACACTGTTAAAAGACAAAGCCTCTGTGTTCTATCTTTTGCTCCTGAGTTGACTCACAATAGTAGTCACACTGTAAACACTCTGACAGGTTATGGACCCAGAATAGAGAGAAGGTCAAAGTGACAAGAGAGACTAGAGAGAGGAGAAACCCAGTGACAGCTTTCACCAGAGCCAGAGGAGTTGTGCAATGTGGTTTAATCATGGTTAGTGGCTTGTGAAGGAAAACAGGCTACATGGCCTCTGTCGGCATAATGGGAGGAGATTTCTTGGTGTCTCGGCTGAATGAGACTAACTACCTCTCCTGGAATGTGGAGATGGAGATGTACCTGTGGAGGGAGAAGTTGTGGATGATTGTTACTAATCCACCCACAGTCCTGGATGATGGAAACCAGAGGAAAAATGAAATGTATAATAGTATAATTCTGGCTCAGTCAGCTGACACACGTGAGGGGTCTCCAGTCTGCAATAGAGTGCTGGGAGGCATTGCGCTTTGTGTACATGAGAGAAACAGTGGGCAGTACAGTGTTGCTGAAAAGAAGACTGTATAAAGCACAGCTGAAACTGGGGGACAGTATGTCCACACATTTGCAGAATATATGAAGGG
The DNA here is from genome assembly GCF_049901715.1 of Pseudonaja textilis. NCBI lineage: Eukaryota > Metazoa > Chordata > Lepidosauria > Squamata > Elapidae > Pseudonaja > Pseudonaja textilis. The sequence goes on from NC_141996.1 coordinate 58,706,123, forward strand.
TATTCCTTATGTTGGAAAAAAGAGGAATGATATTTACTGAGGCACACAAGGTGTATGTGGTGCTCAGTTCATTGGACAGTTCATGGGACATTCTTGTGACAAGTCTAGAGTCTATGCAAGAGCAGGATTTAACCGTGGCATATTTAACTGGTCGATTGTTAGAGGAGGAGCAGAAATGGCTGGAGAGGTGACCAGGAAAGAGAGGAGAGAATGCTCAGCACAGACCAGCATCTAAAACAGTCCAGGATGCCAGCAGAACAGCTGAGGCAGTTAATATAGAGAAGAGATGCTGGAGATGAGCATCTCCAGAGATGCTTCCCTGAGAGGAGAAACAGAGGAGTAGCAAGACAAGGGTGCAGGACTACTCAGCACATGTGGAACAGTTCTCCAGCATCGTTTTCCCTGGCAGCATCAATTACTGAAAACACCAGAAACACTTAGTTGTTGGACAGTGGGCTGAGCCAGCATATTGCTACCTCAGAATTACAGGATTCTATCTGACATTTTTGTCAAAAATGAGTTAAGAGTGTGACAAGAATCTATCTACAATGACTTAATTTTTTAACAACTTATTTTGTAAAATTTCAAAATAGATTCACCACAAATAGCAAAATTACAAGGTTCTATCTACACTATTGCATGAATACTCAGAACTACAGTGTTTTATTTGCAGCAGCCAATTGTCGTGCTTGGCTGTTCCCATGTGACGGAGCAAGGATGGAGCCTGAAGCGCCTAGTGTTGCCTCCATTTCTGGACACACGAATACTGAAATAATATCTCTTTTCCACGATATGGAAGCAAGTTCAGACTTATATGAACTAAGTGGATCTGAGTATGTTCCAGAAATTGAAGATGACCAATTGAATATGGCACTTTTAATTGAAAATGAGTGAGTCAAACTCTCTTACTATCAAACTGTATTCAACAATGAATTTAAACGGGCATTCCATGTACTCAAAAAAGCTCACTGTGATCTTTGCAAGGAACATAAAATTGTCTCTTCAATTGGGCAGGTAGAAGAGATGCTACAAAAGAAATATGATTCGTAAATCCAACAGAAGAATTTAATGAGAGATCACAGACAGGAAGAAAGAGGAGACAAAACTAGGCTGTTTTGGCATGGAGAATGTCATCATTTGGTAGAAGCAGTTTTTTATTCAAGCATAAACTTAACTTGTACAATATGACTGCTCACACATCACATACAGGACAAGGATACTGTTCCATTTGGACTGAATTAATGGGAGGATGTGCTGGAAATGATATAGCTAGTGCCATTATACAAATTTTGGAAATTGTAGTGCAAGATCAACCACATGCCGTGCATCTAACATTATGGAGTGACAGCTGCATTCCACAAAATAGAAACTCATACATGTCTTTTGCAATAACAGATTTTCTTCGGAATCAGCCAAACATTGAAAGGATTGAAATTTTATTTTATTTTATTTATTTTTATTTTATTTGGTTTGTCAATTGCTTACAAGATAATATGTATAAGTAAAAACATACTTATGAATACATGGATACATATAAGAAAAATAAAAGAAACAATAGGACAGGGACGGTAGGCACATTGGTGCGCTTATGCATGCCCCCTACAGACCTCTTAGGAAAGGGGTGAGGTCAATAGTAGACAGTCTAAGGTTAAAGTTTTTGGGGTTTGGGGAAGAAACCACAGAGTCAGGTAGAGTATTCCAGACATTGACCACTCTGTTGCTGAAGTCATATTTCCTGCAATCAAGTTTGGTGCACTTAACCTTGAGTTTGTATCTATTGTTTGCTCTTGTGTTGTTATGGTTGAAGCTGAAGTATTCATTGACAGGTAGGACATTGCAATGTATGATTTTATATACTATACTTAGATTGGACCAAAGGCGGCATAGTTCTAGGTTTTCTAGGTCTAGAATTTCAAGTCTGTTGGCATAAGGCATTCTGCAATGAGTAGAGGAGTGGAGAAATGAAGTTTTCTGTACCGGGCCACCCTTGCATTCAAGAAGTGGATAATATGCATTGCATAATTAAAGTGCTATGCTACCAGCTGAATTCTTTTCACTAGTTTCTTTCCTAAGATTGCTAAAAAAAAACAAAAACCAAGCGATGCTAGCCATTCAAAATCATCCAGATGAAGCCCACACATTTTAAAAATTACTCTATGCAGTTTCAGTATAGTAATATGCCATATGCTAAAGGTTCACAAATAAAATTCATTCAGACTCATTCAACAGTAAGGTTCAAGACAACCTTCACTGTGGAAAGTTGAACCATGGTCACCATCCGTGCCTTTGAAAAGAAGACAAGGAGTGTTTGTGGGAAACCTGCTTCTCCAACACCACCTACCACATGTGTTACATTGCCTGTGCTTAAGACAGAGTTACAGGTACACACACTATCCAAAGCAAAACAAGATGACATAGAAAGTATGCTCAAATGGGTGCCTAAATGACTATTACTGCACCATTTTGAAGAAACTGTTATGCAAAACTGCGGTTAAATAGTAATTCTCCATATTAAGACATGCATTTACATTATTACATTTAATGGTGAATCATCAAATTTTAATTTACAAGCATTTTATGGCCACAAAAACAAATTCAAGTTAATATCAAGTTGAATTTATGCTTTTCTCAAAAACATTTTTATTAAACTGCATTAGATCGTAATATATTGAGTATATCCAGGTTAGACAGGCAAGGTTATGAAATATTATTTGCAGGAGGAGTTAAGAAGGATGGCTGTAAGTTCTAGGAAGTGATACTGCCATTCTGTTGGGAGAAGTGGGGGCTTGAATTCATTACTATTGCCTGTGACAATTGCTATTTAATAACTTGTATCCTGGTGCTGGAGTGCCCTAAGATTATCTCACCTCTTGGGGAATGTGGTAGGGGGGAGGGCCATGTGGGTTGTTTCACTTTGAAAGCCTGCAGAGATGGCCATGGGAATGCCTGCTTATTTATTTCTCAGAGCAGCCGGTACAATCTACACCTGTGGATTGAATGAATCTGCATCTGGCTAAAGGAAGGGGTCTTTACTGCTTTAATTCTACTTGTCTTGCCTAAGGGTATTCAGATGTTGCTTTGAATGTATTGCTATCACTTCTGTTCAATAAAAGGTTCCTTTTGAAATACTTCGTTTCAAGAGTCTCACTTTCTTAAGTTAGGAGGAGAGGCAATCCTTACAGAAAGCAACGTCTGCAAAATGATCAATCAAGAGAAGCAACTTCGCTCTACCAAGGGGACCCTACAAACCATGTCTGATCAAAGCAGCAAGCAGGGAGAAGCCAAATGCTGTGGAAAGACCTCAATTAGCACCCAGCTAGACACCTGTTCCCTGTACCCCATTGGAGAGGAGGAGGTGACACTGAAGGATCCAAAAAAGTCCTGTTCGTTGATTGGCATTGGGAAGAAACACAGCTGGGATGGCAGAACCAGAGGAGACACCCTCACCCATGGCAGCTGAAAGCTGGGGTGGAAATTGGAGCTAGAAGCTCTCTCTGACCAGGAGGAACTAACCAAATCACCACTGAGGGAGGATTGGTTGAAGAGACATATAATACGGGTTGGTGATGGAAACTTTGGAAAAGCTCAATATCTGGGGAGAACCGGACTGGCAGCAAAGGGGTACTGAAATGGCAACAGCTGCAGAGGATGCCAGGGGGGCCACCCCACCAGTGGTGGTATTCAATTTTTTTTACTACCAGTTCTGTGGGTGTGGCTTATTTTGTGGGTGTGACCTAGGGGGTCATGTGACTGTGTGTGTGTGGCTTATTTTGTGGGAGTGGCTTGATGGTCATGTGACTGGTTGGGTGTGGCTTGGCAGTCATGTGACTGGCTGGGCATGGCTTTGCAGTCATGTGACTGGATGGGCGTGGCTTGGAGGTCATGTGACTGGCTGGACGGAATATTTCCTCTAAAAAGAAAAGTAAAAACTCAAGAAAGGCAGAAACTCAACTCCCCCAATCTTTGCTAATGGGCCATTACTCTGGCCTAGGCCAATCTATTTTACATAACAAAGATCTACTCCAGGTAGAGCTATATTAGGAATTGCCCAAATCCTTTTCATTACATCATCATCCAGCAAGGCTCAACCAAACCAAGTTTAATACATACAAGTTGTTCTTTAATTTAAAACCATTATGATAACAGTGCATTTCTAACATAATGTTTTGTAAATAACTATATATCTTATTCTTCCCATACCATAGGAAAGCATGCCAACTAGTTGAAGGCCATGTCCCTCTAAAGTTAATAGTTTTTTATGCCTCAGATTAATCCATTCTTTCACCCAAGTTAATACAATTCCTTTTGGTAATACAATTCCCAATCTGGCAGCCCAAAGTCCCCTCTTTTTTTAGAATCTTGCAACATTCTTAAACCTATTCTTGCTGTTTTCCCTAGCCAAATATATCTTAATATTATCTTATTTAATTCCTTGAAATATTTTTCTCCCATTTTTATTGGAGTTGTTTGAAATAAATATAATAGCCTTGGTAGAACATTCATTTTTATAGTAGCTATTCTTCCTGTTAATGACAATTGCAAATCTTTCAATTTCTCCAAATCTAGTTTAATTTGTTGCATCAGTTTCATATAATTATCCTCTTTAATTGTTGCACATTTTGTTGTTCATGTATTTGCCATTCTTCAGTGGAAGAAGAGGTGTTTGATACAAGTAATTCTTTTTTTGTAACCTGAATATCTTAATTCTTGTATTGAATCTGTATAACTTGCACATGATATACAACTGGGGACTGGAGTCCAGATGCCTGGCAACTTGTCACCTCTTGGAGAGATAACAAGAGAAGAGGCCATAAAAATTCCAGCTCTGAAAGAAACTTCCTGGGAAGCTCTTCTCAACTACATTCCCAGAAGAAAGTGGGTGAGGAAATTAGCATGTTGCTTCTTTGTATTGACGAAATCCACACCGGACTAAGGGGAGGGGTTCTAACTCCCTTTATGCATGCCTGGAGGCATATTAGACTCTGCTTTGAATATCACCTGGATATCTACCTTTTCAATAAAGAATTCCTTTTGAAATACCCAGTTTTCAAAAGTTCATTCTTATTGTCTGAAGGAGAGAGAGTCTGGGCCTGACAATTCCTAAGTACTTCACTTTTTGACCAGTTGCATATCAATTCTTTCCATCAACACTCTTTTCTGTGTATCTGTGAGATTTTTAACTAAAACCTTTGTCTTGTCTTTATTTATTTTCAATCCAGCAATTTCCACATACTCTTCTATCTTTTTAATTAACTTCAGTCCAGTTTCTAATGGGTCTTCTAATTTAAAGACCAAGTCATCCTCAAATGCCTGTAGCTTGTATTTCTCTTTTTTAAATTCCATTCCTTTTTTTTTGTTCATCTTGTTGAATATTTCTGGCTAATACTTCCAGAGTCAGTATAAATAGCAGAGGGGACAGTGGACATCCCTGCCTAGTGCCTTTTTTATATCAAAATTCTCTGTCATGTCTCCATTTACCATCACCTTGGCTGATTGATTAAGATATATTGCTTTAATCATATTAATAAATCTCTCCCCAAAATCGATATGTTTTAATTGTAATAACATACATTGACAATTAACATTATCAAATGCTTTCTGTGCATCTAGAAAAATCAACACCATTTGTTTTCCAGGATGTGTTTCATAGTACTCCAATGTATTCAAGAACATTCTCGTATTGTTTTTAATCTGTCTCTTTGGCAAAAATCCATTCTGATCTGGATGCATAAATTCATTCAAAACCCTTTTTAATCTCTCTGCTATTATCAAAGCATATATTTTATAGTCTACATTCAATAAAGATATTAGCCTATAGTTCTTTATCTGCATTAAATCTGAGTCATCTTTTGGTATAAGAGTAATATTTGCTTTCATCCATGAGTTAGGTAGTTTTGCTTCTAGCAGAACTTCATTATAAACTTCCAACATCACTGGGCCTAATGTATCTTGTAACTTTTTATAAAGTTCTGCCGGTAATCCATCAGGCCCTGGTATTTTATTGCTCTTTTTTCTCTTAATCACTTCTGTCAATTCCATCATACTTACTCTTTCATTCAGTATGACTTTGACTGTTTCAGGTACTTTAAAAAGTTCAGATTGTTCCAAATATTGTTGTATTTTATTTTCTGGAATTTTCTTCTAACCATACAGTTTTCCATAGTACTCTTTTATTATTATTATTATTTATCCACATTTTGGTAATAAAACATCCCTTTCTCATCTATTAGTTGATATATCATTTCCCCCCTCTCCTTTTTCAGTTTATATGCCAATCATCTTCCTGATTTGTTTGCATTTTCAAAAAGTTTTCTTTTGCATTTTTAGTTTTTTGTGCCATCTTTTTCCAATAGATTCATTTTGTGTTTTTTTTAAATCCATTTGATTTTTTAGTTTATTTTTGGTGGTTCTTTCTGTAATTCTGTTTCTAGTCTTTTATATTCTTCCTCTAACATTTTCTTATTTTGTTTCTTTTTATTATTTTTCTTCCCCATGTGTTATAATTAATGCCTGAATATATAATTTAACAGGATCCCATACAGTTTGCAATGAAATCTATCCTCGCCTGTTCTCTTTGAAAAGAAGTCCAATTCTTTTTCCATATTTTGTATAAATTCTTTATTTTGCAATATTGTTTGATTCAACATCCATTTCAATTTTCTTTTTTGACCTTTCCATATAACTTTTATTGGATTGTGATCTGCCCATACATTAGGTTCTATTTCTATCTCTTGTACCCATGTTTTCAATTCTGAGGACATCCATGCCATATCTATTCTAGACCAGGATTTATGCCTATTTGAATAAAATGAATACTGATTATTTTGGGTGTGCGCTTCTCTCCATATGTCTCGAATTCCTATTTCTTCTGTCATTTTAAGAAGGGTTTAGGGAGTGTTTTTCTGACTTTTTAACCTGTTTTGCTACTCTTATATTCAAGCTCTGTATGTACAATTGCATTAAAGTCACCTACTATACAAATATTTTCATATTCCAATTCTATAATTTTCTTATGAAGTTTCCCATAAAACTCATCTTGGTTGTTATTAGGTGCATATATTGTTATTAACAATATCTGTTTTTGGTTCATTGTTGCCTCCACCATCAATATTCCCCCATCTTCACCTGCAAAGATTTGTCTAGCCTTTATTGTTTCTTTAATATATAAAACCACCCCCCTTTTCAGACTTCCGGTGGCAGGACAGGGATGTCCAGAGGTGGAGAAGCCCAGCTGTGGCTTTTGAACACCTCTTCTCGCATTTGGAGGGATCCCCAGTGGATACATGAAAGCCGTAGAGCTTCGTGTCAGAATAGAGGACCCCCGGGTTGCTGTTGGGGGAAGGCAACTCCCCAGCAACGAAGGAAGAGCCTCTGAGACCAGCGCGATTGAGCCAGCTGCCAGCTAATGGCGGCTCCAAAGTCCGGTCTGTCACTGAACTGACGAAGCAAAAAGTGACAGCCTGAAGGATCTGAGCAGAAAAGGGCAGAAGGACTACAAAAGCCATGAGAGAGATCGGTCTGACTCTCCCTATTTCATTGTGAGTAACAGTGGGGGAAGCTGGAGACAAGCGGCTAGAAAAGCAGTTTGAAAAGTGAAAGGGGGATAAATGCAGATAGAATGGCTCGACACTTAAAGTGTGGATTGGAGCGTTTGGAAGAAGATTGTCGAGGAGAGAAAAAGGCGGTGGGAAATTTAAGAAGCTCGGGAGTGGATTGCCATCTGGGATCAGCGCCTGAGAAGACTAGAAGACTAGGAGAGGATTATAGCTGCGAAGGAGGGCAGAGCAAGCGGTAGAGAGTGAGATAGCGACGCACTGACTTTTATACGCAAGGTCCTTTCCTTTTAGCATCATTGCCTACAAAACTGATTTCTAAAGTGATCGATCTGAGGCGGACGCCCAAAGTGACTGTGGACTGACAAGTGCTGGCAGAAGGGAAGAAGAAGAGGGAAGAAGAAGAAGGAAGAGACAGACGGAAGCCTGGCAAAGACTGATCGCTGAGCGCTGACAGCAATTAGTCAGCACTTCCTCCCCCTGCTCCCTTGGTGCGCCCAGGAGGAAAGACTATAAGAGTAAAACACCAGCTCCAACTCAGACTTGTTTTTCTATGGAACTAATCCCACAGATACGTGCCTAGTGATTCCCCAAAATTAAAAAGACCCTTTTCCTCCTGCACTCTTTCTCTCTCTCCCTTTCTCTCTTGGTCTTTCCTTTCTTTCTATAATAGTTATAAATACAAGTATAAAGGCAAACTGCTTGTTATAGTTATTAGGGTTTACTGATTAGACTCTCTTGGATATACAAAAATTTTAAGGTCTGTTAAATAGGGTTGTCTCAGATGAATTGGAACCTTAAATATTAATATACATTATAGGACAAAGGTATATATAGAGTGAGAAATTCTAGAGTTGGTTGTTTGCTTTAAACAAGTTTGATTTGATATGGTAATGATTTATTAGGGGTAAAATACAATTAACTCTGGTATATGAACTCAATATAGAGAATAATACATAATACATAATATTTGATTACATTCTATTGTATAGCATCTATTGTATAGTATTGTATAGTATCTGATAACACTCTACTGAATTGGAATTTAGCTTGCCTTAATGACAGATTGGGCCGAAGAAAGAGATCTAAAACAACTTGGTGTGTAAGCTTAGCAAATAGACTTGTAATCACACTTAAAGGGCTATTACATCGAATGGTGATTTGGGATAATATTCTTAACATTGTCCAATTGCAAAAACAAATCTTATCAGAGATGACCTCTACAACAACCACGGCCCTGAAAACGGGAAGGAAGAACATCCAGACCTTGATGACAACTCTGGCAACTGCTCCCCAACAACGCAGAAAACTATAGAAGAGACCTTGACAGGAGAAAAACAACCGACTGTCACTAATGCCAATCTACAAGCGACATTATTATCCCTGCAAGAATCAATGTCTAGAATGCAGGAGATTATGATTAGGAATCACAATGAGACCAGAGCCGATATTAGTGAAATGAAGGAAGAAATGGGTAAATTAAAAGAGGAGATGAGAGCACATATACAGAGAGTTGAAGATAAGGTTGGGACAATGCAATTGGCCATGGAAAGAACTGAATTAAAAATAAAAGAAATAGAGAGGAGGACAGAACAAGCGGAGAGGAACCTAGAAAGGACTGAGGAAGACTTTAAAAATGTTAATAGAGAAATGGAAGATTCCTTGGTCCAACTTGAGATGGACAGAGCAGCTGCATAACCTAAGGTTCCAAAACGTGGAGGAATCCAAAAATGAAGAACTAGAGCAATTAATGGCAGGTTTGTTGGCTGAACTAGTTGAAAAAGAGAAAGATGACTTACTCAAAGAATTCGATGAAATCTATAGGGTGAACACCAGTTACGCAAGGCGTCACAATTGCCGAAGGGAGATCCATATCCGCTTTTCAAGAAGATGCATGAGAGACCTAATACTTAGAAAGGCCAGAGATGAGAGAATATTATATAAGGGCAAAGAGATCATAGTTCTTAAGCAGATTCCAAGAAAAGTGAGGGCCATAAGGCAAGAATATAAATTTTTAGCCAATTACTTAAATAAAAACGAAATCTCATTCAAATGGCTAATCCCAGAAGGGATGCTAATATCGTGGAAGGGAAGAAAAATTAAAATAGATTCAATAGAACAAGCACAAGACTTCCTAGAACAGCTAACAACCACAGAGGATCAACATACAAGGGGGAAACCCAAAGGAACATGCAGGAAGATCGTAACCGCCATAGGAACAAAGAAGAAAGATCTGTCCAAACTCAAGGGAAAGACAACTTACAACAAGAAAGAGAAGAAACAACCCCATATCATCCACAAGAAGAGAGCCATATAGTTACGAGACAAAAAGCGAGGCAGACTTAAGTAAATGGACGAAGGAAGGAAAATTCTTTCCATCAATATAAACGGCCTAAATTCAAGAGCTAAAAGGAAAAGGATTCTAACCAAACTAATAAAACAAAATGTTGATATAATTTGCATACAAGAAACACACATTAGGAAAAGTGAGGAGAAATTCCTAGATTGTCCGAAACTGGGAAAATTATTTACAGCACCAGCAGATAAACACAAAAAGAAATGTATTGCAATCTATGTGAGAGATGACTTAAAAGCGGAGTCAATCTGGGCGGACCCGGAAGGAAGAACTCTGGTGGTACAAATCTCGATTAATGGCATTACATTTTTACTGGTAGTAATCTATGCCCCAAATGATGATCAAGGTAAATTTTTTAAAAATCTCCACCAAAAAATAATAGATTTTGAAAATGGCAATATTTTCCTGATTGGCGATTTTAAAGGATCATAGTAACGGAAGGATCATAGTAACAGGAGTAAGAACAAAAAAGGAAAAAGAGAATTCTCTAAGCCATGTAAGGATATGATGAATGAAATGAATCTGGTAGATATCTGGAGAAAATTAAACCCCAAAAAAGAACAGTTTACTTATTATTCTAACCCACACAAAATTTGGACAAGAATAGATATGGCTTGGATAAACGGTGAATTAATTAATGAAATCAAAGATAGCGAAATCTTACCAAATGACTGGGCTGACCACAACCCAATTCAAATAACCTGGAGAGGTAGAAGAAAACCAAAGAAAAGATGGACTCTTAACACTCATTTAATAAAAGAAGAAGAATATACTAACAAACTGAAAGAAGAACTGAACTTCTTCTTAAAGGAAAATAATAATGATCTAACTTCGAAACAAAATATATGGGACACATTAAAGGCATTTATAAGAGGAATAACAATCTCTTACAATGCTATGAGAAATAAAAGAAAGTATGCCCAACAAAGTAACCTACAACAAGAAATTAAGGATTTAGAAACCCAACTACAAAAGAACCCCAAAAACCAAAGAATACAGAACCAGTTAACAACAACTAAACACAAACTAAATTTACTGGAACAAGAAAAATTGGAGATTAGTCTGAAAATGACTAAACAAATCTACTTTGAGCATGCAAACAAGCCAGGGAGATGGTTAGCCCACAAACTTAAGAAAACGAAAGAAAAAAGATTGATACACCAATTAATGGACGAGGGGGGCAATATGCAAGAGGAGATAGAGAAGAAAAAAGAGATCACTTTTAAATACTTTGGGAAATTATACAAAAAAGAAGTCTGTGAGGATAAAATAATGAAATACCTGGAGGAAGCGAATGATAAAGCAATTGGAGAGGAAGAGATAGAATTATTAAACCAAAATATAACATGGTCTGAACTGAAGTCAGCAATAGAGAAGCAAAGTAACAATAAAGCACCAGGACCGGACGGGATACCGGTAGAACTTTACAAAACAATCATAGAACAAATTGGACCACTGATGCTGGAAGTATTTAATGAGGTACTCTTAGCAGCCAAGATGCCGGACTCGTGGAGGGGAGCCTTAATTTCGCTGATCCCGAAGGAGGACCTAGACCACAGACTTATTAATAATTATAGACCAATTTCGCTCCTGAATGCAGATTACAAACTACTCTCTTCTATAATAGCCAATAGATTAAAACAGGTTTTAAACACTTATATCCATGAAGATCAAAATGGATTTCTCCCATTTCGACAAATTAAGAATAATTTAAGAACAGTGATAGACATTTCAGAATACTATGAAGCCCATCCAGAAAAACAATTTGCATTTATGTTTTTGGATGCTGAAAAAGCATTCGACAATTTAAATTGGCATTTCTTAATTCAAAAAATATATAATATGAACCTCGGCACCAGATTCGAAAACGTCGTCACTACAATTTACCACACTCAACAGGCAAATATTCTAATAAATGGGGAACAAACTGGCCCGATAAAAATAGAAAAAGGGGTAAGACAAGGTTGCCCTCTCTCCCCTCTGCTTTTCATATTCGCCCTAGAATCTCTTCTGACGTACATTAGGCAAAATTTGAGAATTAGAGGACTGAGGATCAAATCAGAAGAGTATAAAGTACAAGCTTTCGCTGATGATTTGGTTTTTTTTCTGGAGGAGCCCATAGAAAAAGGACACAACTTATTAGAAGAACTAGAACGATTTGGAGAAGTCGCAGGATTTAAAATAAACAGGGGAAAAACGAAATTAATGACTAAAAATTTAACAGGAGACCAGAATAAAGAGCTAGAGACAACAATGGGAATACAGGTGACAAAAAAAATTAAATACTTAGGAATTTGGCTAACTCCACAAAGCAAATCGTTAAAAGAAAACAACTATGACAAACTTCTCCAACAATCCAAGAAAGACTTAGATTCCTGGAGTAAATTACAACTTTCCTTATTGGGCAGGATTGCTTTGATTAAGATGAATATTCTGCCAAAATTTCTATATTTATTCCATACAATTCCAATCAAATTAAATAAAAAATTTTTTTATGGAACTAAACAAGATAACGTTGAAATTTATTTGGCAGGGGAAAAAGGCTAGGATTAACGTAAAAGCCCTACAAGATTCGAAAAGCAGAGGAGGGTTAGCCCTGCCAAACTGGGAAATATATCATACGGCAGCCACCCTACTATGGATAAAGGATTGGGTGAATCTAACCAACAAAAGAACACTAGTATTAGAAGGCCACGATATGCAGAAAGGATGGCATGCCTTTCTGTGGGAAACTGGGAAACCCAGGCAATCATATTTCCATAGGCATCTTATCAGGGACTCTTTATTAACTAATTGGAAAAAAGTACGTTAAAAACTTTATCTAAAAATACTGATTTGGCTATCTCCAATGGAAGCGATAGTACACCCTAATAATTTGGACATAACCAAAATGATTAAGTACGAAAATTTATTAGACCCACAAGGAAAGCTGAAAACACGACAAGAATTACAAGAGCGAGGATTTATAATTGATCAGTGGGTGTACCTTCAAATTCATAGTAGATACAAACAAGACATTAAGGAATTTGGAATCTACAATAAATTACAGACTTTAGACAAAATTCTATTAGGACGGAGTTAAAAAAATATATCTAAATTTTACAAACATTTATTAGAAACAGAACTAGAACAAGAAATTGTCAAAGGAAATATGATTGTATGGAGCAGAAACGTGGGTCGGAGCATTACCCTAGCCGAATGGGAAAAGATATGGAACAGGAACATTAAGATCACGAAATCAGCAGCTTATAAAAAAAACTCATATAAAATGTTTTATAGATGGCACCTGCCCCCTTCGAGATTGGCGAAGATGCACCCCAGCACGAGCCCCAAATGTTGGAAATGTCAAAATATAGAAGGTACCTTCTTCCACATGTGGTGGTCATGCAAGGAAACCCAGAAGTACTGGCAAAAAATTAGGCACTGGCTAGAGGAAATAACCAAGGAACAAATTGAGTACAAACCAGAGTCCTTCCTTCTAGGAATTTTTGATAAACAAATATCCAAAAAATCAAAGTATATTACAATCCATATCTTAACTGCGGCCAGACTGGCATTTGCCCAGTGCTGGAAACTACCCTCTATCCCCACTGAACTTATGGTTATTCAGAAAATTTTACAATGCGCCGAAATGGACAAACTAACCCAAGCGTTAAAAAATAAAGAATCCTCAACCTATTATAGCAATTGGAATCCTTTGTATAATTGGCTAAACCAAAGATAGATCACCTCTAGGAAAACTAAGGCTGAGGGCCTCCAAAGCAGAGATAAAGAAAAGCACCGCCGACGATAGTTTTGAAGAAGAAAGGACCTTACAGACAGTAACAAAAAATATGGTTTTATTATAATTGTTTTCCCTACTTTCCCCCCCCCTTCCCTTACCTTTCTCTCTTTCCTCTCTCAAGCCTCCCTCTCTTTCCCTCTTGGCCTATGCCAAGACCTGTTTGTCTTTTTGTTGTATATAATTTGTAGCTGTGTTGTTTTTTTTAAAAAGTAAAATTAATAAAGTTTTTTCTAAAAAACAAAACAAAACACCAACACCCTTTTCTTTTGCTGCACTAATGAAAAATATAGTTTCCCAATTTTGGGGTACTCTAATAGTTTATATTGGAGACAAATTATATCTAATTTCTAATTTATTAAAAATCCTTTTCCTTTTCATAGACAAGTTCACTCCATTTATGTTAATTGATAATAATTTTGCTTCTTCTTCTATTGTTTACTTGTAGATAGGTTTTGTTGTTTCAATTTATCTTATTTTTCTCTGTTCTTTCTGTCTTGCTCCTTTTCATTCCCTTCTCTCTTTTAGTTCTGCTTAAGTTTCTTCTTGTTGCATACTTCCCTCTGATGTCACTTCCTCTTGTTTTTTTGCTTCTCTCTTCTTCCTCATGTGCTGCAAAGTAGTGATAATAGAATTCTTTTGCTTTGTTTATTGTGGCTAATCGATGTCTTTTCTCCATCCAAGTCATCAATATTCCCTCTAGTATTAGCCATCTGAAGTTTATATTGTGTTTACAAGTTGTCTTGTCAAAAATTGATAATGTTTCCTTTTATCTCTTACTCTTCTGGTTATAAGGACCTTCTGTGGCACAGTGGTTAGAGTGCAGTACTGCAAGCTACTTCTGCAGCCAGCTGCCTACAATTTGGCAGTTCAAATCCCACCAGGCTCAAGCCTTCCATCCTTCCAAAGTGGGTAAAATGAGGACCCAAATTATTGGGGGCAATAGGCTGACTCTGTAAATTGCTTAGAGAGGGATGTAAAGCACTATTAAGTGTTATATAAGTCTAAGTGCTATTGCTATTTGTTTCAGAATTGCTATTTCTCTCCCTTCGTATTTCAATGGGGCATCTCTTGCTCTATTGTAGGGGAAATTTTTGTTTTGAAATGTTTGAACTGAGGTGGAATTTTTGAAATGATAAAATAAGAATATGCGATGAAATTATAAACATGACAGATAAAAGTATAAGTATAATGAATATGAACATATGAGAATTATTTAAAGTTAAAAGAAATAGGTTAAGAAATGAATTGAAAATTTATAAAATAAGCCTGGTGACAGTATTTGAGAAAAAATAATAGAAAATATGTAAAGTAGAGGTAAGACATGAAATTAAATGTGAAAGATGAATATGTAATCAAAGCCATGTTTGTATGGAGATGTGAAAACCTGGAATCATGCTGTTCACTAAAAAAAATATTTTTTTAAAAAATGTGGAAAACTGAAATAAAACTTATTTTAAAAAATAGAATTCCCTATGCCTCCAGGCTCAAAATTTTGGGCCTGGACAATCTAGAACTGCGCCCCCTGCGGTCTGATCGAAGCATAGTTCACAAAATTGTCTGCTATAACATCTTGCCAGTCAATGACTTCTTCAGTTTCAATCACAATAATACACAGGGAAACAACTGATATAAATTCAAGGTAAACCTCTCCAAACTTGATTGCAGAAAATACGACTTCAGCAACAATGCCTGGAATGCCCTACCCAACTCCATTGTTACAGCCTTAACCCCTCACAGTTTCAACCTCAAAATGTCTACCGGAGATCTCACCCCAATCCTTAAGAGGTCCTTAAAGGGACGTGCATAAGCGCACCAGAGTGCCTACTGTTCCTGTCTTACTGTCCTCATTTATATGGATTTATTTCCTTTGTTCATGTTTATGTTCATACCTATACTTGTTTTCTTGTACATGTTTGACAAAAAATAAATATTAATAAAAACAAGGACAAAAAGGCTGAAAAACAGCTTCAATCCCAGGGAAGTAACTATATTGAATTCTACTGTATAGTGCAATATTAATGCAATATCAGGTTTTAAATTCAATTATATAGAATGTGAAGGATGTGTGTTTGTGTTTTATTTTTATAATTATAATGTACACTGAAGATGGCATTTAATTTTGTTGTATGGGGTATAATGACAATAAAATAAACTAATAACTAAACCTGCAGCTTAATGGCTATTGGCACATTGTGTGGGGCATATTGTATAGGCAAAATGGCAGGATCAAGTCCAAAATGAACCTTTCCTGGAACTGATAATTTGGGGTCCTCAAACACCTCATTGTAGACTTGGAGGATTTGCTGTTTTGTCAGTGACCTCACCAAAGGTTTTGAGGGATAAATCCCAACATTGTGTAACTCAGCTGGAATGGTGAACCGCTGTGATGACCCATAGTCTCTCAAAATAATCCAAACCCCAAAACATACATTAAAGTCCGGTAAGACCTTCAACTTAACTTCACTGTTTTATTAGGCACAGTTTAAAGTCACAAAAGTAAATAATAAGGCAAAAAGAAAACTAAACAAACCACATTGATGAGAGTTCCGAAGCAAGCCAAGATAACTAATCATAAACTCCAGGAAAATAATTGAGGAGAATCCATGGGAAGAATGCCAGCAAAGATAAACCTCTTTCAAAGAACACTAAATTGACTCCTGCAAATTCTAACTGAGCAGTTGCAAACTTATATACATAGCTCCCACCTGCAAGCCACGAGGAGGATCATGGTAATCTCCTCTTGAGTAGACCTTGCTTTCCCCTGATCCTCTCCTCCCTGCGTGACCTAGGATGGATAGGGAATAGGCCTGGATCTTCCTCTGACTGCTCTGCCGGCCTCTGCCCTTCCCCAGCCTCCTCCACCACCTCTGGAGCCACACTCCCACTCCCTGTTGGCTGTTCCTCCTCTTCCTCAGAGTCAGTCTCCACCAGGGGCATGACAACCGCATGAAACCCAGACACTCACATATTGATCCAGAAAATAGTGGTTTCATCTTCCACAATTCCTAATTCAAGTTTGTGAATACTCTCACATATGCTGCATTCTGTTTGGAAAAGTGTTGCAATATCATGACACATCAGTAGAAAGTCACGTACACAGAAAACCCAATATACATACAATACACATATAGGGCGACACTGTGGAACAGCAACGTGTAAAACATGAATTGGCTATAGCATAAGGTGTAGCCATATATGGCAATATTCCCTATTCCTGTCTAACTTCCTCATGTGTAACATAACCCCCCCCCTGCTTGCTGCACAATAAAAGAGAGGTGCGTAGTACTATCTGTGCTTCCTCTCACCAAAAGAAACCTTTGTGTCACTGTCATCTTTGCCACTAAGAGGAGCCCGCCTGGACAGTCTGCCTGGGTGCAGGTCGTCAGCTGACTGATTCATCCCGGTACTGGGACCCGCAACGCATCAGAAAAGTCCCAATGATTCCATTAGTTCCCCTGAATACAACTTCAGTTTGGTGCTACTCGGCCAAAGAGATACTGTATCTCCGATGCCAGTTTCATTTTGTCTGTTAAACTCCTGACATCATATGTTGTACCCAAGTCCAACTGGCAGGGTTGATTATATTGTTAAATCTGAGGTTCACAAACTATTTTTGCCCTTAGAGTTTACTGCACCAATGCATTCTTTTATGTAAACCACAACAATAGTAAACAAGTGTGCATCCTCAGGATCCAACATTTGCTCAATTGTGTGCAGCTTCTTTGCTTACATTTTACTTGAGAGATACACTTCTGAAAAATGATTTGGTCTCCCACATGCTCTGCAGATTTTTCCATATGCAGGACACTGCTCTTTCTCTCATACATAGTACACTGCCACAGTACTTACATGATACTGGGTTGCTCCCAGGTGAGTTGTAGAGATGAATTTTGTGCTGGCGCTTGTGGTGGTGGTTCTTCATGCTTAGCTGTTGTATGGAGGCTGCTTTGACATTGTCGATCTGTTTATCATGCTTCAAAGCTTTCATCCATTTGTCAGTAAGTTCTGTGGTACGACATATCTCAATTGCTGCTTGTAAATTTAAACTATGTTCCCTCAAAAGTTGGTGTGCTTTCTCTGGTGATACCCAGAACTATTTTATCACAAATAAATTCATCTCTCAGAGAGCCATATTCACAGCTTGCAGCTTTTTCTCTTAGCCATGTGATGAACCTGTCTATTGCTTCACTTTTTTCTTGCTTATAGCTGCCAAATATATATCTTTCATATATGACATTTTAGAGCGTCTGAAAAAGACTTCTAAGGCATCTAGGGTGACTTTAGTATCACTCTTTTGCTCCTCTGTGAGAGTTAAATTATGCTTGTAAATATGGAGGCATTCGCTGCCCATCAGCCTCCTCAGTGTGGCTGCTTGCACTCCTGTTGGCTTATCATTTAAGCCTGTGGCTAGGGAGTAATCCTCAAATTCTGCTGTGAAGTTGTCCCAGTTACTGCTGCAATCTCCACTCATCTTCATGGCCTCAGGCAGTATGTTCTTAGCGGCTGCCATGATGCTGTTTTTCTTGCTTCAAATGCCTGGCTTCCAGGACAGGACTACAAGTGTTAGCCTGGTATGCATCAAATGTATACAGGCAGCATAGATTCAGATGCTTTTGACACCATGTTTCATGTAGAGTAAGTAAGCACACTACAGGTGCTGTTGCTATATGTTAGAATTCTATTATTCTTATTATTCTTATTATTATTGTTTCGATTTCTACCCTAGAAAAAACTCCAAAGGAAGAATTTCCAAAGCATGTCTTCTTTTGAGATGTAGGAATCCAGAAAAGTTATAAATGTGGAGAAAATTACTTTTCAATAACAAACAGGCCATTCTCTTAGCCACTCAATATCAGCTGCGTGCAAAACTCTCCCTCATAACAATTTTAGCAAACTTGTTATTCTTAATATATATTTTTCAATAAATAAAACAAAAATCATTAAAATGTAGAAGAAAATTGTAGAGCCACATTAATTTACACTGATACTTTTTGCCAGTCATATAGAACATGTCAGAAGGAGTTTCATGTCCCCAAACTCCTGGAACAGCTTGGGACAAGCAGTTCAACACTACAAAGGCTTCCATGCAAAGTTAGTTTATTGGATTTTATTAGGCATCCTCAAAGTATAACTCACAGTTATGTTGAGATTCATCTAACGTCCAATTTTTGCCTCAATAGTTGCCTCAATAGTGTGAAAAAATGGTGCTCTTCATCCCATAGCATTATAGCAAATGAAAACTCCAGCATGATGCTGGGGTCCATGTAAGAATGCCCCAAAACTCCCCCAGCCCAACCAGAGATCAAGAGATCAGGATTACAGATGTGACCACATGACATGAACTACATTTCCCATGAAGCATTCCCTTAAGGGGGCAGCTCTCTTTCCTAAACTAACCATATACTGTCTAACCAGCACAAGGAGAGTAAATTCTGTATTATCTGCAACATCCTTCCCCATAAAATT
This sequence comes from Pseudonaja textilis, assembly GCF_049901715.1. NCBI lineage: Eukaryota > Metazoa > Chordata > Lepidosauria > Squamata > Elapidae > Pseudonaja > Pseudonaja textilis. The sequence continues at coordinate 58,725,282 of NC_141996.1, forward strand.
CTTGTAGGGCACTTCAGTTAGCTGATTTACTGTGGTTCACTCTGAGCCACAGATGGTACATTGTCCACTAGCATAAATTTGCTTTCTTCTAAGTCTCAGGCTTGTCATTAACAAACCATTGAGTGGCACCATCAAATAATTTACTATGGAAAATTTCATCACAGCAATTGATAGATTTCATAACTACACCCACAGATAATTGCACTCTCTAATGTGGTCTAGAGCTCAGCCACCAGAGTACAGGCAATTTTTGATAACTAGAGATGTGAGTTTAGCATCTCTCAGAAACATTTTGGTTCATTTTAGAGTGGTTTTGGTCAACCACTTTCTTTAGTTTTCTAAAGAAGATCATTAAAGAAACAAGAGTCCAGGACCTCTTTAAGCACTGCAGCACCAACAGGCATAAAGAACTTAGTCCTGGATTAGCAATATTAGCAACAGCAGCACCAGGATTGTAGAATAAAGTGGTTGGAAAAATCTTGGGTTATATATTTTTCTAGTAATCTTGGTGCTGCTACTCTTCTCTTGATGTCATATCAGCCAGTAGCATAATTCAACTGTCAATGGATAATAGTAGGGATATGACATCAGTTTGATATTGTATGAAAGACAGATTATAGGGTTAGGGTTATAACCCACTACAAGAATTAATAGCCAAAACTAAAGTTCTTTGTTCACTCCTGACTTTTGGAATAAATAACAAATATGGTTGTCTATTCCCTGTAGATCTTAGTAGTTTATATTTAAGTAAATATAGAATGATCTTCATGATTTTTGGCAGGTATTATCTGGCCTATTTAAAATCAAGGCCAGCAAGGGATTAAAAATAAGATAAAAATCCTAAAATTTAAATGCATAAATTCTAATGTTTCAATTTCAATAGCAAAGCAAACATTAGCTCAAGGTGGGAGACACCCAATGTTCTCTGAACTTGGTTGCTTTCTTGCAATTTTTTTTAACCAGGTAACATCAACAATGGTAGAGGTTCCTAGCTATAGTGTATCCTTGGTTCCTGGCTATAGTGTATCCTTGACAGTTCCTTAATTATGGCATTGTTTCTTCCATGACTGTTTATCTGGATGTTGACTGCCAATGAGGATGTGACCTAGATTATTTGTTTCCTTCTTAGCCACAAGCAAAACTCACTTCCCCTTGAATTTATGACATCATCTAGCCTGGTAATGAAACATGTGCAAAAAAATCAGCAAGATCAAAGAATATCAGATCTCAATATTTTGGTTTATAATCTAGTTTTATATAAACCTCTTTTAACTTTATTTTTCTTCTCAAAATCTTATTATAAAAATATTAGACCAAAAATGGGCAAACAGTAAATTCAAGTTGTATGTGTTAAGGTCCTCAAATATATCTCATAAAAATGTTTGTATACATCTCTTTTCAAATATGCATTGAGGAGTCCAGTGAACATGACAAAAATCATTTGATGAATTAGTCTTACATTAAGATCATAAGAAATATCTTCAATATTCTTTCAAAACAAACAATTTAATTGTTAAAATAAGATATCCCTTCTCTTTATTCCAAACTCTTATGAATTATCAATTTCTAGCTTAGAAATACTATTTTACTATCTACAGAAGTTAACTCTAACTTTTTTCAAAAAAACCTTTCTAATACAGGTAATTTGGGAATCTGCTAATATGTCCTGTATAAACTGAGAATTCAGAAAATGTTTTGTTTATCTATCATTCTGCAATTTTAGCCCATCCAATTTTCTTCTTGAAATGTAGCAAACGATTTGAGGGAATATAATTCAAATTTTTATTATGGCCATAAAGTCAGCAGTCAATGCAATTAAAATAAATACAGATGGAAATGTATAATGTTACAAAGAAATAAATACAATATTCAGATTCATGGAGAAGCAGAAAGTGAATATATAAAGGATACAACTTTCTATGACTACGCATAAAGATATATCCAAGCAGTAGTCAAGCAGGAAAAGCAACAAATAGAAATCTGGCTCTCTGTCAAGAGATTACTTCAGGTATCCCATACAGAGAGCAGAGAAAGAGTATAGTTCCACAAATCTACTGAGCCTCCTTTACAAGGACATGTAGATGATATTTTATAATGCCTTGACAGAATGGCAGAAGATAATGCATCCAGCCTAACCAAACTGAAAGCCCTGTAAAATGTCATGACTGTCTTAGGAGAAGAAATAGGAGACTGGGATCTCTTTAAGTATAGTGGAGTGGAAAATACAATACTATTACAGACCACAAGATGGTGCTGGTCTGCAACAAAAGATTGTTTTTGTCCAGAATATCTGAAGAAGACACTGGAAAGGCATCCAATTAATATTATTGTTTACAAAATATTATAGAGTAAAATATAGGTCTCTGAGCTCAGGCTCCAGCACAGGCTGAAGTAACACACAATTTCCTAATCTGAACAGAAAAAATAGAACACAAGACTGTACTAAAACACTGAGGTCATAGCTCAACACAGAAAGCAGAAAATCATAAACCTAGTGAAAATACTTGTCTGGACCCATTACCTGTTTTTCTTTTCTTTTCTGGTATATTAAACATTTATTCGTGTTACACAAATATTCATCTCATCTCATGTCAATTAGTAAACATTAATTGTACTATTAACATTTATTTAAAAATAGGGAAAATGGGAAATTAAGCATATAATCTAATATGTATTCCTAAATTATTTTTCCAAATAAGATTGTTGGTGGTTCAAGAGGCAAGCCTTTCAAACCATTGTAATAACTGACATGAAAATTGATGTCCTTCACATGTTATACTGTCACTTTGTGATCACAGAAAATTGAATTATCCCTTTTCATTATCTTTCCACTAAATATGTTGGGCATTTTGTGAGACAGAGGGTTCATTGTTGCTTGTTTATCATCATCTCTCTGACCTCACCCATCACATTTTCTGTTTTTTTTTTTGGGGGAGGTTTGGTAAAAAAATTTATTTGGGTTTTCACAAAACATAATACAAATAAAATATCTTTTTTTGAGAATAGCATGATCCCGGGTTGTCACTTTTCTGTACAGACACAAACTCAATTTCATATTCATCTTTGTATTCTATTCCATATCTTATTACCATTTTAGCATTTTCTCGGTGATTTTTCCTTCCCTTAGTTTTCTCAACCTTGTTTTTGATTATCTCATTCCTTTCTAAGTTCAGTTACATATCTTTTTCTAAGTTTCAATATCTTTCTAATCATTATGTTTATACTTTTGTCTGTCCTGTTTCAATTTCATATTTTCTTTTCTCATTAAACAAGTTTTCCCCTGTAGTTACTGATTGGAGTATGACACCTTTGTATCTTTTAATTTTTGTCCATTCAGATCTTATTTAAACTTCAATTTATGCCTTTACAATTATAACATTCAATATCTAATCTCTATTTTGTAACATATAACTTTTGCCAATCGAATTCTGCTAGATAGATAGATAGATAGATAGATAGATAGATAGATAGATAGATAGATAGGGTATTCAGCTCTGTTCGGGTATTATCCCATGTCATTATAGTTGTGCTTTAAAAGTTGTAGCTATGTTTCAGCAGAATCTCATCTGCCATCATCAGGCTTGTGTATTGTGTTCATCTGTGAGTCAGGCTTTCACTGCTGTTCCTTTTTTAAATTTGGTGCTAGCCTACTGCTGTGTTAGAATGGTTTGTTCTTCATCCTAATTGGTTGGGCGTCTTGGTCTGTGTTTATTGGTCTTGCAGTTTGCTGTGTTCTGCTTGATTGGTGTTTCTAATATCTTCTGTCTGTTTTGTAGCATTTTTTAAATCTTGAATGGCTGGCAACATTGTGTTTCTTGTATTGAAGACTTTTAGAGTGGCTTGGCTTTGAGTAAACGGATGGCTATCATTTATTAGGAAGCTAGGTTTCATCAGGGTGCCTGGTTGGAGTGTGTTTGAGCTGGAGGTATCAGGGAGGGGTCTGTTTGTGCCCAGGTGTTTGCTTGAACCAAACGCCTGGCAGACAAGACACACATAAAGACTGAACTATGCACCCTGACTAAAGTACTGACAGCCAACAGCTTCCACAAAAGCAAAATCACAGGCCTGATCCACAGAAAAACACTGAAAAACACATAATGGAGACCTAGAAGATGAGTTTCTAAAAGCCTCCAATACAGGAAACACAAGGTTGCCAGCCAATCAAGATTTAAAAAATGCTACAAAACAGACAGAAGATATTAGAAACACCAATCAAGCAGAACACAGCAAACTGCAATACCAATAAACACAGACCAAGATGCCCAACCAATTAAAGAACTTAAATGTATTAACTGCAGCTAGAATTGTATATGATCAACAATGGAAGTGTGATGAGATCCCGATAGATGAGGATATAATTAAGAAAATATTAGAATGTGCAGAAATTGATAGACTAATGCTTACTATTAGGGACAAAGAAGAAACTAAATACTTTTTGACATGGGACTCATTTTATTGATGGCTAGACAATAAAAACAGAAGTTAAAAAGAAAGGGACATAAAAAGGATTAAAGTTAAAATGGAAATTTGTTAAAATGGACAAACAAGTAATGAGAGTTGACTCCTGGGCCACCCTCGCCAATGCTGCCTGCCTCGACCAGCTGCCATCTTTGCCCAGCCACCATCTTCTCCCACCTGCCATTGCTGAAGATACTGTCACAGATTGGTGAGTGAGACTCCAAGCAAATTAAATTTAAATTTAAATCTATATGTTGCTTTACCATTTTTTCTATCCTTGACACTACATACTCTTGAATAGCTACTTGAGTTGAGTAGAAGCAGAATCTAATACTGAACCTAAGTCATATATTCCAGTTTTTTAAACTGAGGAATAAATTTCAGAAAAAGAATTCAGTATTGCTCTTAATGTAACTTCTTAGATGATTTTGTACTATATCTTTTTTTGGTACTATATCTGCATAAGGCTGTAAAAAGCTTCAGTACATTTTTAAGATGCAAAATCTAAAAAGCTTAGGAAACTAAACATGGCTTCCTCTGGCTTCTCTCCCTCTGCTATAGAAAGAGCATTCCATTAGGGACTGTTGGTTCAGGTAAGTAGTCTTGGCTAGGAAAGATTTTTGTGCCACTACTGGTGTTCTGTCTTTTAATTGCTGGCTGGATATAAAGACAGTCAGGCAAATTCTACAAAGGCTTCCATACAAAGTTTCTTTATTGGGTCACAAGGCATCCTCAAAGTACAACTCACGGTTATGTTGAGATCCATCTAATGTCCAATCATTACATAGTTGACTTCATAGTGTATAAATACAGTTATCTTCATCCCATAATGATGGAGCAAAGGGTGAGATACTTGCACGATGCTGGAGTCCGAGCAAAAGTAAAGGAAACTCCCCCAACCCAACCAAGATCAGTTCAGTGATCAATCAGGATTACAGATGTGACCACATGACCACATGATGTGACTACATTTCCCATGATGCATTAACTACATTTACCATGAGGCATTCCCTTAATGGGACAGCTCCCAATTCCCAATTAACTGTCCCAATTCCCAATTAACTATATACTGTCTGGACAGCACATTCCCCACCTGGAATTATAAATTCCACTACCAACTAACTATCAACTAAAGTAAACAACTAAGATAAACAGTAAGTAGTAATATAGCATCAAACAATGCAATGAGGTAGATACAAAGCATGCAAAGCTTGAGGTTCAATCTTCAAGTTCAGCCTTTCTCTGCAGCAACACTAGGTCGGTGACCAGTCTGGTGTAGAGCTTCTTGGTGAAAGTCTGCTGGTTACAGCAAGAATCTAGCGACCTCACTATCTGGACCTTGACTTGGCAGACTAGTCCATCAGAACTGGGTAGGTTTTGATGCCACAAATTCCAATGCACATCCTTGTCTTTTAGCAAGACAAGGTCCCCTTCTTCAAGGTTCGGTTCTTTGGTCTTCCATTTACAGTGGTCTTGTAGGGTGGACAGGTACTCTTGCTTACAAACAGTTCCAAAGGGCGTTGGAAAACCGTTGGAATGGATGTTGCAAAGACATTTGTCTGGGATGGGGCCTGCAGCCAATCGACACAGACTATCCCTGTGATTCCCCTTCCTAGTACTGTCTTGGAGGCAAATGGGGAGCCTTTGGGGCCTTTGACTACTTCATTGTGAACAAAAGCATGAGGTACATCTACTCCCAACAAGAGCAGAATCTCAGCTACCAGATCTAGAGCGGGAAAGTGATGAGGCATGTGCTTCAGGTGAGGTATGTTTCTTGCTAACTCTTGTGTTGCAATTTGACTGTGGTCATCTGGGATCCCATCCCATTCTAACACAGGTGGCAGTGGGAACTGGGAACTCCCATCTAATGACAGTGTCCAGTAGCTGTCCTCCCTGCTGAGCTTCATGGGATGGTGCACGTTGATATCATGGAGTGCCCTTCTTCCTTTTGTGGATTGAGTGTGCCAATTGTGGCTGCTTGCATGCCTACCTGTTTAGAAATATTCACTGTTACTGGTGGGCTAATTTGCTTGCCCTGTAGGCCTTGAGACATTGGTTTTCTGTTTTCAGGAATGGAATCTCGAGTATTAGGACTTACAGTGTCAGTTTTTGGACTATCATCTAGAGCCTGTGATTGAGATTCTCCCTGTCGATCCCCTGGTTTTGGGAGACTGCTAATTAACTGTGCTGGTTCTGCCTGCTCATGCTGTAGTGAGTACTGCTCATCCATGTAGTCCTTGACATGGTTATCTGGGCTCTTTATTTCCAATTCTTTAAGGTTGAAGTTGAGGGAGGCTCATTGGCCACCTTCTGCAATGCTGCGGCCCGTGCTGTTCGAGCAATTCCAATTGGGCCTGAGCTTTGGACATTTCTGCCTATTGTCTGGCTTGAGCTTTGGCCATTTCTGCCTGTTGGCTGGCCATTTCTGCTTATTGACTGGCCATTTCTGCTGCTTGAGATGCTACTGCCTCCTTCTGCCATGTCACCTCTGTCGTTGCACGTGAATCTGCCTCTGCTACTGCAGCTTCAATTTGAGCTTCTACAGCTCAAAATGGCATAACTCGCTGCTTTTGAGGCCACAGATGTGTCGCTGTGATGGGAGGATGCTCTGGAAGGATGGGATAAGCTAGCAGCAGAGAATTGCTGTGAGATGCTGGAACCTGCTTGAGATCTAGCTGGCTTAGGGTGGAGGGAGGAGGCTTTCTTAGAATAGTAGGAGGAAGCCACATGTGATTGAGTGGCTACATCAGAGGTGACCTTCTCCTGCTGAAGCGCGGCCTGGATGGCTGCATGGAGGGAGTCTTTGCTTCTCTCAACATAGTCCTCATATTCCTTGTTTAGCTCCTCGAAGCATTGTATGTACTCTTGGAGATTTGAGTCACCCAGTCTTGACTGGATGAATTTGAGGTAACTTTCGCTGTCTTTCCACCGTGCAAGAAGCTCATCTATCTTCTTCTGCAATGAGCGGATGCTTTTGAGGAACAACATGCAATTGGAGGTATCGCAGATCTTCATCAGCTCTGTCCATGATACTGTATAGCATCAATACTGCCAGTTCCAATCCTCCCTCAAGTATGCCTCCATGGTCTCAGTAAGCTTCCTATGTTGTCTGAGGTCGTAGGCTTTCTGAGATACCGCTGCCTCTTCAGACTTTTGGACATCTGATTCTGGGTTTTGGGCACCAAGCTCCATGTTTACATCAAGGGTGGGTGGAGGGTTCAAGTCCTCTGGTACATCAGAGACATCTGTCATGGCTGAAGATGCTGCCATGCTTTAAATTGGCAAAGGGTGGATTTTGGAAAATTTAGTGGTTTTCTGTGCAATTCCCCTTTTTTCCACTAGGGTGCGCTGCAAGCGGGTAGCTGAATTTAGGAGACTCGGTTGAAATTCTCTGGTTGGCCACTAGAGGGTGCGTTGCAAGGTCTGGAAGACACTGGTGCAGTACACAGGTTGGCCTCTTGGGTGCTTTGCAAGCGAGCAGCTGAATTTAGACCCTTGCGCTGTGTTGCAAGAGGGTAGCTGGATTTAGGAAATTCCTGTAAAATTCACTACTTGACCACGAGATGGTGTTGCAAGCAGGTAACTGAATTTAGGAATTTCCCCTGAAATTCAGCACTTGACCACGAGGTGGTGCTGCAAGCAGGTAGATGAAATTAGGAAACTCCTGTGAAATTCACTATTTGACCATGGGGGTGCTTGCAAGTGGGTAGATGAATTTAGGAAATTACTGTGAAATTCATTACTTGACCACAAGGTGGTGCTGCGAGCTGGTAGCTGAATTGCAGGCAGTTATGCTATGAAGAATAGTCATGCTATGATTTAAACTAATGCTTAGGGCAACCTATGATCAGGTGATTTCTTTTTGTTGAGGAATGTAGGCTGGTGTCTTTTGACTTGAGGTTGCCTCTAATTCCAGTAAAAAGGGAAAAACTTCTTCAGAAGTTTGCCAGCAAAGATAAAACAACAGGCTGTTCCCTCTTAAGGGGGGGTTTATGGCCCGTTTCTATGGAGGTGGCTCATCCTAAAGTATTTATGACTGTTGCCTGGAGACCACCATCATAAACTTGGGTAGAAGTGGGCCTCTTTATGACTCTCTTTCCTCCCGATGAACAGAGGGGAATCAACTTTTGATTCTGGTGACAGGAGAGGCAAGAAATAACACAGCTTTCACTCAAATTCTGTCTCTTTTGCAAAACAGTCACTGAGGCAACAGAGAAACTGAAGAATACAAAGAGAACCAGCAAGGATGCTACTTGTTTGTCTCTTGTAAATGGGGGGAATTCTGGACCCTCCCACTAATTCAAACAGGCTTTTTTTTTAACTTCCTTGCTCTGGGAGAGTGAATGCCAGGTTTAAATCCTTCCTCTTTATGTTCCTAGGATATCAGATTAATGACTTTTTCACTCTTTCACAGGCAATCTGATTAACTTATATCTTCACTTTGGGAGTTCCGATTTAACTGTATTTTTACTTTGGGATTTCTAATTAAACTGTATTTTTACTGTTCTGTCTTTTAATTGCTGGCTGAATATAAAGACAGTCAGGCAAACTCTACAAAGGCTTCCATACAAAATTTCTTTATTGGGTCACAAGGCATCCTTGAAGTATAACTCGTGGTTATGTCTAATTTCCAATCTTTGCATAGTTGACTTCAGAGTGTAAAAATACAGTTATCTTCATCCCATAACGATGGAGCAAAGGGTGAGATACCCACACGATACTGGGGTCCAAGCAAGAGTAAAGGAAACTCTCCCAACCCAACCAAGGGTCAGTTCAGTGACCAATCAGGATTACAGATGTGACCACATGACATGAACTACATTTCCCATGATGCATTAACTACATTTACCATGAGGCATTACCTTAAGGCAGGGGTGGGCAAACTTTTTGGCTTGGGGGCCGCATTGACTTTTAAAATTTGACAGATGGGCCAGGTCAGCACAAGATACAATACATATAAAAAACTGCATTTGGACAACTGCATTTGGACATTAAAGCATTACTTTAATGCTTTTTTCTGTTTATGTTTGATATGTACTGTTAAGTACATATCAAACATAAACAGAAAAAAGCATTAAAGTATTAACATATTTTAATGAGAACAGTGTTATTGATCACTCATTTTTGCCAGTGCATCGAAGTCTGGTTGTAATTCTGTTGTGCCAATTCTCAGAACAGATCTGAGGTGTTCATCACTCATCTGGGATCTGTGGGGTGCTTTGTTGGTGTTCATCACACTAAAAGTCTCTTCACACACATATGTAGAGCCAAACAACACCAGCATCCTCTGTGCTATCTTCTGGATGTTTGTAAATTTGGCTGCACTTAATGAAGCATAAAACTCATCCAGTTTCAGGGAGTTGAACTTCACATTGGAGATCAATCAGTTCCAACTGCAACTCCTGTGGCACCGTTTCCGGGTCTTGTGAGAAGGGACATGACACCAGCTGAAGTGCCCAGTCAATTTTTCCAAAATCACAAAACCGACAGCAGAATTCTTCATGCAGGTCATCCACTGATTTCCTATATTTTTTCACATGTTGCGGGGCCTCTTTTAATGTAGCCAGTGTGGGGAAATGAGCAAATGACTTGTCTGACATTTGCTTCGAAAATAAAACTAGCCTGGTTTTGAAGGCTCTGATGTTTGCTTGCATTTCATACACAAACTGGTTTTTCCTTTGTAGCTTCACATTCAGCTCGTTCATGTGTATCAGTATGTCCACAGTAAAAGCTAAATCACAAAGCCAATCTGTGTCATTCAGCTCAGGAAAATTGTCAGTGTTCTCAAGTAGCTCCAAAAATGAAATAATCTCCTGTTTGAGCTCCCACACACGTTGACATACTTTTCCCAAACTTAACCAGCGGACATTAGAATGGTAAAGCAAGTCCCTGTGATCTTCAAGAAAATGAATAAACTGACGATGATGAAGTCCCCTCGCTCGAATAAAGTTAACGAGTTTCACAACTGGCTTCACTACGTGGTCAAGCTGCAACATGGATTTACACAGTGCTTCCTGGTGAATTATGCAGTGTAGGAAAATTACCTCCTGCTCAGGGTTGTCCTCTTTCACCCTGTCCTGGATTCTTTTGAGCATCCCGACGTTTTTTCCTGTCAGATTTGGTGATCCATCTGTGGTAACGTTGGCGAGTGTACTCCCACGTAACTTGTGCCTCTGTATGACCGCTGACACACTGTTAAATAAATCGACTCCCTGTGTGTTTCCTTTCAGGGATTCCATAGCCAAAAACTCCTCCATTATCTCGAAATTTTCATTAATCCCTCTGATAAAAATTAAAAGCTGAGTGGTGTCCTTTATATCATTGCTTTTGTCCAGTGCCAAAGAATATAATGTAAATGACTCCGCTTTTTTGTTTAGCTTGCTAGTTAAGTGTTCGTCAATTACTTCAACACGGTGAGTCACTAACCTGCGTGATAAGCTAATTTTTTCAAATTTGTTCTTGCTCTCGGGACATAAAATACTTGCTGTCTCTACCATGCACTCTTTAAGAAATTCCCCTTCGGAGAAAGGCTTGCTGGCTTTTGCTAGTTTGAATGCCAGTAAATAACTTGTCTTCGTGCTTGCTTCTTGGATGGAAGTTGCTCGGTTAAAGGTGTTTTGCTGAGCCTGCAAGCTAGCTACCAACCTATGAGCGGTAGCCGTACGTTCTTGCGTTGGAAGGTTGCTGGAGTAATTAGCATGCTTGGTGGAAAAGTGATGGCTGATGTTGTGTTCTTTGAAAACCACAATGGTTTCTTGGCAAATAAGACATACAGCCTTTGACCAGACTTCAGTAAAAAAGTATTTAGGCGTCCATTCTTTATTAAACACCCGGCACTCACTGTCGACTTTTCTTTTCTTTGACATTGCTGCAGATGGGTTCTGATCTGATCAGTAGAAGAAGAGCGATAATTGGAAATGGCTCGGGCTCCGCAAAATCAAGCACTGTGCCTAATGCGCAGACATGATATTCTTCTGATTAAAAACACAACATAGATAGATAGATAGATAGATAGATAGATAGACAGATTCTTCCCCTACGAATAAACGACTGTGTGTGTGTGTGTATGTATGAATGTACCCCCACAGCTTACACAAGTTGGCCACATATAAGATAAGAAATAAATAAACGCCCAACCCCCAAAACATAACTCCTCCAGTGCCCACGGATAAACTGTGAACCACCAATTAGTAGCAGGGCTGACCCTCCCTCTTGAACCAACATCTAATTGGGGGGAGCAGTCCAGCCTTCAGTCTCTTGTGAGAAACTGCTGGCTAACCCTGCAAACCACTTGCCGAGATGTGTGTGTGGAGGTGTGAAGCGCCTGCTGGTGCTCGGGTCTACGGGAATATGCATCATAACAGCGGGTGTTAGGGGAGGAAGGAGGCAGCAGTGGAGCTGCTGCTGCTGCTGCTAGCCAAGAGGTGAGGGAAAGGCGCGCCCAGGACGCAGCGAGCCAGATGCCCAAGAGTGCATGGCAGGCCACTCCGAAGCCGGACGTGGGAGAAAACCGCCCCAGGTACCCCCCCTGCGCAGGTCGGCCCCTCGCCGCCACTGCCAGTCCCGGCCACTCCGGCCGCCAGTTGCTCCTTGGGGTGCAGCTCTTAAAAGCCTGCTCCTAGCACCAGAGCAACTTCCCAGCAACTTTTGGCTTCCTTTTAACTCGCGGGCGCTCGCGCCTGGCCCCGAGCTGTGTGGTGGAGGGGAAACCCGGAGTGCTGCCGGGTCGCCTCCTCCAAGCAGCCCACCCTGCCCACCAGGCAGAACCCTTCCCGCTCCTCGGGGGGAAGACGCTCCCACCTGCAAACTTTGCCTTTGCAAAGTTTAAGCCTGGAAGCCCCAGAAACCCGAGCAACTTCCCAGCAACTTTCGGCTTCCTTTTAACTTGCAGGCGCTCACGCCTGGCCCGAGCCACATGGTGGAGGTGAAGCCCAGAGCGCCACCGGGTCACCTCCTCCAAGCAGCCTGCCCACCGGGCTTCCTCCGCCACGTGGCTTGGGGCCAGGCGCGAGTGCCTGTGAGGAAAAAGGAAGCCGCAAGTTGCTGGGAAGTTGCTCGGGTTTCTGGGGCTTCCAGGCTTAAACTTTGAACAGGCAAAGTTTGCAGGCGGGAGTGTCTTCCCACTGAGGAGCGGGAAGGGTTCCGTCCAACGGGCGGGCTGCTTGGAGGAGGCAACCCGGCGGCGCTCCAGGTTTCGCCTCCGCTGTGCGGCTCAGGGCCAGGTGTGAGCGCCTGCAAGTTAAAAGGAAGCCGCAAGTTGCTGGGAAGTTGCTCGGGTGCTGGGAGCAGGCTTTTAAAGTGCCGCCCGAGCAGGACCGCCGAGCCGGGAAACGGGGCACCAAGGCAGGGCAAGGCTCCACCAGCAGCGGCCTAGCTTTAGGTGGCTCCAAGCAGCCTGCTCCAAGCAGCCCACCCGCCCACCGGGTGGATCCCTTCCTGCTCCTCAGCGGGAAGACGCTCCAGCCTGCAAACTTTGCCTTTGCAAAGTTTAAGCCTGGAAGCCCCAGAAAAAAAAGGGGGGATCGGCGGGGACTCACCTTCAGAGAGGTCGCACTCGAAGGTGATTTCAAACTCCCAGCTGAGGCCTTTGCAAAGTTATTTTCTTTCCTACCCCGAGAGCGCTCCGCACTGTTTTGCAGCTTTGGGGCCATGTGGCACAGGGCAATACACCACGCCCAGCGATTTTTTTTCAGGGGCGGGCCGGATTGGACAGACCAATGGGCCGGATGTGGCCCGCGGGCCGTAGTTTGCCCACCCCTGCTCTAGAAACGGTGCAGAGAAGAGCAGCAAAGATGATTAGGGGATTGGAAGCTAAACCATATGAAGAATGGTTGCAGGAACTGGGTATGTCTAGTCTAATGAAAAAAAGAACTAGGGGAGGCATGATAGCAGTGTTCCAGTATCTCGGGCTGCCACAAAGAAGAGGGAGTCAAGTTATTTTCCAAAGCACCTGAGGGCAGGACAAGAAGCAATGGGTGGAAACTAATCAAGGAGAGAAGCAACTCTCTAAGGAGAAATTTCCTGACAGAACAATTAATCAATGGAACAACTTGCCTCCAGAAGTTGTGAATGCTCCAACACCTTAAGTTTTTAAAAAGATATTGGATAACCATTTTTCTGAAGTGGTGTAGAGTTTCCTGCCTAGGCAGGGGGTTGGACTAGAAGACCTCCAAGGTCCCTTCCAACTCTGTTATTCTAATATTTCAAGTTGTAAATAAAGCAATGGCTTTCTGACTGTGCTTGTGCATATCTACACATTTGGATCCAGATGTGGAACATTTAAAGTAATATTACCAGGGGTGGGATTCAAATTACATTTAAGGACTCTGTGCTTTTCATTGAAAAGTTAGTCGGAAGAGCATGTAGATTGTTTGCAGGTGCTCTTCTGTGGAACTACTAATAGCTGGAGTCTGGATTTGAAATTGAAGAAAAAAGATTGGAGTGACCTTGAAAAGAGAACTGGAAATTTTGTTTTTGATTTAGTAAAGCCTTGAACATATAGTGGCAGTGCTTTGCTTGTTGACAGAATTGTATTTTCTCTTTCCTTTTTTTTCTATTCCCTCCCCCCCCCAGTTGGATTTTTATATTTGGACTTGAGTCCTTTGATGCAAGAATAATACTACTTTCCCCCCCTCCTCCCTTTGTTTTACCTCTTTAGCAAGAGGGATATATAAATTTCTGTCTTTTTAAATCTTTTCTTAATTTTTTTTATATTTTCATCCTTTTTCCATTTTATATTTTTTCCTTTTTTCCTACATAATTGGAACCAATTGGATTAAGGTATTCAAGTGCCTGAAGATTTTTCCCTTCCCTTTTTTATTTTTATCTTTTGCTTTTATTTAATTATTTTTTTAAAAAAAAGTTTTATTGATTTTAACAACAAACAAAAACACATAAAACATAAAAACATCATCCTTCTTCATAGATTCACAAACAGTGTATCGGTTGGTTTACCACTTTTTTGTGTGCATCCATTTCCTAGTCGCCATTATAATTATATTACATAATAACTCATATTATCAATCAACAATTGTATAACCTAGTATCATTACTGAACAATCATTTGACTATAATTTTGTTAATTCATACTTTGACGAGATAACTATAATTTACTTAATTTATTTTACAACAAATCATGGTGGGAGATTTTAATGGAATAATACATGACAAATTGGATTATAAAACAAAAAACAGCAAAGAAAACTAGAAAGCCATTGCCAAAATTCTTCTTTTGAATGATAGATGAGATAAACTTAAAAGATGCATGGAGAGAGAGAAATGCAGAAAATAAACAATATAGCTTTTATTCAAATAGACATGCATCATGGTTTAGAATAGATATGATATGGATGTCAACAGAATTGCTTTCTAACATACCAGACATTGAAATAGAAGCAAGTACCTGGGCAGATCACAATCCAACAACACTTGTATGGAAAGGACAAAAAAGGAGATCTAGATGGACTTTAAATAATACGATATTAAAGGAAAAAGACTTTAAACAGAAAATTGAGAGAGAATTGACTTTTTTCTTTAAAGAAAATACAAAAGAGGATACATCATTACAGAACTTCATCTGGGACATGATGAAGGCTTATAATACCTATGCAGGAGGAAATTATTAAGAAAATCATGAAAAAAATACCTATGCAGGAGGAAATTATTAAGAAAATCATGGACTGTGCCGAAATGAGTAAATTGATATTTGAAATTAGAGAACAAGAGGATAAACAATTTTATATGATATGGGATTTATTTTATCAATGGTTAGATAAAAAGACATGGTAAAGAAATAGATTAGTAAACCTTAGAATAAAAGTTAATAGACTGATAAAGAGTACAATATAAAATATATAACCATTGGATGAATGTATAAGATTAAATCATAATGAAAATTAGAATATCTCATATAAAATGATGGAAAGATAGTCAAATGAATGTTTAATAATTGATATTATATAAACTCAAGCTAGACCGATAAGGTGAGAATTTATATAACTTGTGAGTAATGATAAAAAAAGGATAGCACAAACGATTGTAACCAACTGACACACTGTATGTATATAATTAAAAGAGGGCTTTATGTTTTTATGTTTTGTTCGTATGTTTGTTGTAAAAAATAAAAACTTTGGAAAAAAAAGAAAGGGTATGTAAACTCATGTTTGAATGTCTATCTTTCTAGCTAGCCAAGAAGGTTTGCTGAATGTCACTCATCTTGGTTCCTTGCCATTTAAAGCTTTTTTTCTGGCAGCTCTGCTTCATTATTCAATTATTTCTTCAAAGTGCTGATCAGCTGGAAGTATTTCTAGGGGAGTATTTCCTCCCAACAGCAGTGTAAAAAGCTTAAAACAACCCTTCCCCTTTAAGAAAAGAAAAAATAATTCCGGAGTCTAGGCGGACTCCCAAGAATGTAATAAGGATTAATGGAAAGGCAGTTTCTGTAAACAGGGCAACAAAGACTACGCTAGAAACAACACCAGAATGTTTTCTTCCTGCCATCCTTACAGGATTAGCCCTGTAAAGTGGAAAAAACAAAAGAAAATGTCTTCCAATAATCAGTTCACCGAACTGCTTAGAAAGCTAACAACAGGTTCTAGTGAATAGGTGAGAACCAGTGGAATCCCACCCCTGAATATTATAAATATGTCCATATGGTTTTAATATCTTTGTTACTTACCAGCAGACCAACTGGGCAAGAGCTCATGCCATGGCATATAACAATGCAGTGCATAGCAGCACTGGCTCTATCCCATTCTGGGTATAAAGTGGGGTAGAATTTGTGCCTATTCCCTAGCACTCTTGGGAACCACCTTCCCCTTGTCAGCCTGATGAGTTGATGGAGGCAACATGGGAAGTATGGAATGCTGTGGAAAGAGCATTTAAAAAAGTAGCTGAAACTTACAAGGCTCAAGTAGACAAAAATGGGCACCTCACAAGCCCTTTCCCGTGGGAGGGAAGGTATATCTCTCAATCAAGTACCTCCAGTTGAAGACATCTTGCAAGAAGCTGAGTCCAAAGTTCCAAGGGCCTTTTCCCATAGTGAGTGTGATTGTTGAACTAAGACTGCCTCGTCTGTTGGGGCAGATTCACCCTGTTTTTCACAGCATTTGCTAAAACTGGTGGAAGAGTCCCACATCCAGCCCCTTCCATGCCTGCTGGGATCTGTCAGGGAGGATGAGTGTGAAATTGACCAGGGGCTAGATTTGGGAGTCCATAGGGGAAGGATACAATACCTGGTGCAGTGGAAGGGGTGTCCTCTACAGATGCCTTCTTGGTGGCATGAGGACCACCTGACTACTCTGGAAGTTCCACAAGAAGTATCCACACAAATCAGGATAGAGGGATTGGACCTGAGCAATGGTGACAGACAGCTGGAACTAATACCTGTGTGCTTACTGTCTTCCAGGTGATGGAAGGGGAGCCATCTGTCAAACCTTGCTGGTATTTGCCATACCTGGGGAGAGGGAGATTAGGGTACAACCAGCAGCAGCTGCACGATGACTAGCAGAGAATGGCAGCTGCAGTCCTGGCCACCTGGAACAGTTGATCAGTGGTATGCTGGGGCCTGAGAGCCAGCCACTGACCAGCTGCTTAGCAGTGAAGTCTCCAGCACCTACCAGACAAAGGCGGAGTGTGATGGCAGTTTTTCCAATCACCTAGCCTAGCTGATTGGCAGGGTCTTGGATGCTGACAACCAGCTGGCTGGCAGTGGCACAGAAAGTGGTGGTGGGCCCTGGAAGACTGGCTTCTGGGAGGTGATGGACAACTGGCTGCTGGGGAGGAGATTGGAGCCTTGGTAGACTGTTTGCTGCAAAAAGACTGCTAGCTGAACAGGGCCACAGCTACCAGATGGTGGCTAAATGGTTGGGTGGGGGGTATCCAGGCAGGGAGTGCATGGACCCTGCCTACAAAAGATGCTGGGAGGCAGTGGCTCCTAGTGCTGACTTTACAATTGACTTACACCTGTAACTGAATTCAATTTGTGCTGAGGCTCCAGCCTGAATAAGCCTATTTCATGGTTCCAGAGTGGTTGTGCTTCTGTGTTAGCCAGGTCCAGAACTTGGACCATTGAGATAAGGCCCTAAAGGCAGCCAAGTCATCCCTGTTGTGTTGTGGGAAATAAGACTCGAGACCCAGTTGATCTTTTGTTCTCTTTATTTCTCTCTAGAACTGAACACCCACGAAACCGTGGCAGCCTTTTTTATAGCCGTCTGCTCACAGCTCGTGGCCAATGACGGCTCTTCAAATTTCCTGCTGTCCGGACCGACCTATCCAAGGTGAGTATTCAAATATCTAACACCCCTACCCATGTGGTCCAGTCCAACCAATCAGGCCTCCCCTATGTTATGTAGTCACATAAATAGGTGGGGCTCTTATGGGTTCGACTGGACCTGCGCAATTCAGTCGTGGTTTTGTCTCCGGACTGTTCGGACGGGTTTGCTGTTCCTCCCATCTTCTTCTACAGAACCTCCTGGAAGGTAGAATCAGCCATGCTGCTCCCACCTGGCCTTTCCGGGCTGGTTGAGTTGGCTCGACTGCTCCCGCCAGGAGTGGCTTCATGATGGTTTTCCAAACCCTGCTGTCAGTGTGTGCTCCCTTCAAGATCCAAGAAAGAAATACTCAGACTCCATGGATTAGAGCAAAATTATCCTTTTACTGGAAATCAAAGTGGAAGCTACAGATTGAATTCTGAATCTGAGAAATTGGCGCGCAGATCACATATACAAAGGAATGGAATTGTTCCCACCCCCCAAAGTCCAAAAGACTCTTCCAATTAAAAGTTCTGAATGTGATCATGTGGGCATCTTCAGGTGGTGATGAGGCCTCTGTCCATTGACCTTGATGTATTTTGATAAAACTTCACAGCTGCGCAAAAGGGGATAGAAGCTAGCAAGGAAATGGAAAGTTAAAGACAAGAATTCATACACCCCCTCCCCTTGCTTACCCACAGTAAAGGAATGGAAAACACCTCCAGCTCTCTTCCCCTCCAAGTCCCCCATTGCTAATGACAGCCAAAAGAATTAAGCCTGGCAGCAGAGAAGATGCAGCAGATAGGATATGAGATAGATAGCAGATAGGATAGCAGAAGATATCTCTAGGCTGACACCTGCTCCAGTCTTTCAAGGTTATCTTCTTCTTCTATGGTTTCAGGTACGTGATTGCGATTTCCGATCAGGGCTAATGTTAGTATTGGTTGTTGTATCATTGTTAGGGTTTGTTTTGTTACTTCTCGTGCTTGTAGAGGGTCTCCCCCTCCCCTCTCATTTGTGTTTGAGGGGTCTCCACCTCTCTAGTTTGGCTATTTTTGTTTAATATTTGAGGCGATTCCTGTTTCTGTGTAAGTTCTTCCCATTCTTTCCCCTGATTGTTAGTGTTTCTCAGTGTGGCCCTTGATCTGAGTTGGTCTATGTGTCTCCTCCAGTTCTTTCCTTCCTCTGTCTCTACCCTGTATGACTGGGGTCCTGTTATTTGGGTTATTGTTGCCGGTATCCACAATGGTTCCCCCGTGAGGTTTTTTGCATAGACTAGGTCCCCTGTTTTGAATGTGCGGCACTTACTGGAGAAGTCTGTTGGCTCTTCTGGGCTATATGTGGGATGTAGTCTGTCTAGATTAGATCTTAGTTTTCTTCCCATTAATAGTTCTGCTGGGCTTTTATTTGTTGTGGTGTTTGGTGTAATGTGTTGTATACTTAATAGCTTATATATCTTTTCCTGTATATCCCCAGTTCCCAATTTGGGTAGTGTTTCCTTAGTATAACGGACTATGCGTTCCACCCATCCATTCATAGCCGGCTGACCCCACACTGTTAGTGTGTGTCTTATCCCTTGTTCAGCTAGGAATCTCTCAAATGTTAGTGCCGTGAATTGAGGTCCGTTGTCAGATACAACTAAATCCGGCAATCCATGTGTCGTCAAAAGCTTCCTTAGTTGTCTGATAACAGCTTCTGTTGTGGTTGAGTGCATAATGCTTACCTCTAGCCAATTTGAGTAAGCGTCTACCACTATTAAGAATGTGTGTCCTTTAGTGGGTCCTGCAAAATCAATGTGTATCCTAGACCATGGGCCCCTAGGTGTTTCCCAGTCAAGTGCAGGTGCAGAAGTGGGTGCAGGTCTAGATTCTTGGCATTGTTTGCACGTTGTTACCCATTCCCCAATATCCTTATCCATCCCTGGCCACCATACATAACTCCTAGCCAGAGACTTCATTCTGATAATACCCGGGTGACCCTCATGCAATAATTCAAGTATTCGTTCCTTCAATATGTCCGGTATGATCACCCTATCCCCCATAGTACACATCCTTTTAAGATAGAGAGTTCCATTTGTCTATTCCAGAACGGTTTAGCAGTCTTGTCACTTTTGGTCTCTGGCCACCCTTTACCTACCCAATTTAAAATCTGCGCCAGGTTTCTATCTCTTGCAGTTTCCCTAGCAATGTCTGTTGATGTTATGGGTAGGTTTGCCAACGTCTCGATTTGTAGGGTTGATGTGGTTGGTGCAGGGTCCTCTTTTAACTCAGGTAGGGGGGAACGGCTCAGGGCGTCAGCATGTGTTATGTTCTTTCCTGGTTGGTAGATCAAGTTGTAGTTATATGCAGCGAGGAATTCGGACCACCTCGTCATCCACAGTGACAGTATGTTCAGTGTAACTTTGTTTCCTGCGAGGATTCCTAATAGAGGTTTATGATCTGTGACAAGCGAAAAATTTCTGCCAAAGATGTACTCGTGGAACCGTTTGAGTCCTGTTATTGCGGCCAATGCCTCTCTATCTAATTGGCTGTAATTCCACTCGGTCTTTAATAGAGTTTTTGAATAGAATGTGATAGGTGCTTCTTTTCCATCAGGTAATATGTGGCTGAGTATGGCACTGATGCCGAATGGTGATGCATTGCACATTAATGTCAGTGGCAGGGTTTCGCTGTATTGTATTAGCACACAGTCTGATGTGAGTAAGTCTTTTATTCCCTGGAATGCGGTTTCTTCTTGTCGCTCCCAGGTCCAGGTAGCTTTCTTATCAAGCAACCTGTGTATTGGTTCCGCTATCGTTGCTTTCTGTGGCAAAAATACATTGTAAAAATTAATAAGTCCCAAAAAGGCTTGTAAATCTGTTTTATTTTCGGATCTGGGAGCTTCCTTTATTGCTCTGATTTTGTTTTCAGTGGGATGGATCCCTTCTTTGTCTATGAGGTATCCCAGGAATTCAACCTTATCGGTGGCTAAGTGGCACTTCTCTTTTTTGACTTTAAGTCCCGCCTCTTTAAATTTTTGTAAGACCTCCCTCAGGCGGTCTTTCAGTTGTTCTTTGTCCCTGGCTGATACTAATACGTTGTCAAAGTATGGTACCACTCCCTTTATTCTTTGCAATAGGCGTTCCGTTAAGCTCTGGAATACCCCTGGGGCCACGCTAACTCCAAATTGCAGTCTGTTGCATTTGAATGCCCCCCCTGTGGGTCACAATTGTTTGTGCTTCCACTGTTTCTGGGTCAACTGGCAATTGTTTGTAGGCTTGCGCAAGGTCCAATTTTGCGAAGATTCTACCTCCCCCCAAAGAATGTAATAGGTGCTGTACCACCGGAACTGGGTATGTACTTTGTTGTAGTGCATGGTTGAGGGTGGCCTTATAGTCTCCACAAATACATACGGACCCATCTGGTTTAATAGGAGTAACAATTGGGGTTTCCCACCTTGCGTGGTCTATTGGTTCTAATATCCCCTGTGCGATAAGTTTATCTAATTGTTCATCAATTTTTGGTTTTAACGCAAAAGGAACTCGCCTCGCCTTTAACCTTACTGGGGCTACATTTGGATTCAAATTAAATGAGATAGGGGACCCTTGGTACTTGCCCAGTTCTCTGTTGAAGATGTCCTGGAATTCTTTCATCAGGTTCTCTTCCCAGTCTGTCTCAGTGATGTTGTTTATTCCGGTTACTCCGATTCCTAATGGTGCAAACCATTCGAGTCCCAATAGACTGGGGCGATCCCCATCGACTATGGTTAGTGGCAGGACTTTAGTGTGTTTTTTGAATTTAACTTTGAAAGGTCCAGTTCCTACTACAGGAATTCTGTTTCCCTGGTAGTCTTTTAGTGTGAGTTTTTGTATCTCTAGCTCTCTCTTTTTTATATCAGGTATTAGGCTTTTGAGGGTATTCCACGATACCATTGATAAGTATGAGCCGGAATCCACCTCCATCTCGCATGGCTGATCTTCTATGGTGACTTGCACATGTACCTTTTTCACATTTATTGAGCTTGAGTATCTGATAGTTATTGTTTGATGTGTTTCCTCTTTTCTATTGGCTTCTTTCCACCGCTTGTTTCTGCTTTCTTGACTCCAAAGGCTCCCTATTTGCCTTTCCCTCTCCCTGGGAGGGGTATTCCATCTTTGTCTAGGGCTATAGTTATTTTGTTTTGGCATGCCCTAGCTATGTGTCCCCGCCATTCACAATACCTGGCATCGAAAAAACAGCATTCGGAACGTGGATGGTCTCCTCCGCCCCTGGCACAATGGAATTCTGACTTCCTTTTCCTTCGCTCCCGTCTACCTTTTTCTGACCAGAGTTGATTTACCTCTTCTTCTTCATCATCGTCTTCTGATGGGGATTCAATGTCCTCATAGTGTGTCATGGCGGTGGGTTTCTGAGTTTCTTCTGGTTTCTTATTGTGTGTTTGGCTAGTGTCTTTTGCAGTTTCCTTTATTAATTTATTCATTCATCACATGGTGGCTGCCGATTTTTGTGTTGCTTCTGCTGTGGTGGCTTCTTCTATGGCCTCAGTCAATGTTAGGTCTTGTTAGTAGTCGACCTTGTAGTGTAAGGTCTTTTAATCCGAGGACCATGTGGTCCCTCATGGCCTCATCCATGTTTAGGAATTCGCATGCTCCACCAATGTCTCTTAGTGCTACAACAAAATCTCCGATGCTCTCGTCTTCCTTCTGGTCGCGCTGATAAAATTCATGTCTTTTGATGAGGCATGAAACGATGGGCGCATAATGGGCTCACAGTAATTTGTGTAAGTCCGTCCACTCCATTTTCTTCACATTGTGGGGTGCTGCCAATGCCTTTGCCATCTTGAATACTGCGGGCCCACAGTGGGTGAGGAAGATGGCTCTCTTCCTATTTTCAGATATTCCTTGGAGCTCGCTCCCTTCTAGGAACATAAGGAATCGGTCGATGTAGGATTCCCAGTCTTCAGTTGCTGGGTTGAATGGTGCGGGTGGTGAGTTGTTCCCAGCCATTTCGTCTCGCTCGGTCCTCGTTGCCACATGCTCAACTGGTCTCCTTTGTCTCAGTATCCCACCCTCGTCTCCAGTGTTGCGTTGTGGGAAATAAGACTCGAGACCCAGTTGATCTTTTGTTCTCTTTATTTCTCTCTAGAACTGAACACCTGCGAAACCGCAGCAGCCTTTTTTTATAGCTGGCTGCTTGCGGCTCGTGGCCAATGACAGCTCTTCAAATTTCCCGCCATCCGGACTGACCTATCCAAGGTGAGTATGCAAATATCTAACAATCCCCTCATCGCCAACTTGCCTCCCCAGCCTGTGCACTTTTCTGCAAGGCTTCCCTACCATGCCCTGCTCTGGCTGCTTCCCCTTGGAAGCAACGGAGAAGTTGCTCTGCCACGAACGGGCAGTGAGGAATGTGTCCAAGTGATGCTCTTGCACTGAAAAACCTTCCCTTACCCTACTCCAGTGTAAAGATTGGGGCCTTTTTATTCTGTCCTAGGCCAATGGGACACTCCAGGCACAGGTCACCATCAGCATTATCTTTGTGGGCAGCTGTGGTATGAGCCCCAGGGGCTGGAAAATAAGGCTTAGGGGGGATGGTGAGACTCAGCTGCCTTGGCTTCTACCAGGCCTGACAAAAAGTGCCTGGGCCAGGAAAGCTCTCCCCAGAGAGCAAAGCCTTGGATGACCTGATCTGTCACGAAACCCTCGAGGGGCTTCAAAGTTTCCATGTCCCTCTGCCGAACCAGGCAATACTTCAGACCCCAATGGAGCCAGTGTCTGGTAGCAGTGTTCCTGGCTTCCAGGTGGGCAGGTGGCCTGGGGCTGCATGCTCACCTCTAGCTGCACCACAGTGGACTTGGCCCCAGTGTGCTGCTCTCCTCCGAGGGCCGCCTGTTTGCCCACCTGCTGGCCAGGCTGGCCTAAAAGCCATGCATGACATGCATCCCTCTGTCATGGGCTGGATGCAGGACCAAAGGCAGAGGGGAAGGTGAATGGGCAGTAACCACCCAGAGGGCTGGCAGCAGCTGAGAGCTGGGCCTGAAAGGCAGCCTTGCCTCGCCATCCCCCCCATGGCATGGTAGTCTTGCACAAAAACACATGGGCCAGGGAGGCAAGTTGGAGATAGAAGAGGGGTGGCCCAGGAGGGTCTCTTCTTGCTGATCCCCAGTTTATTGGGGAGACGGAAGGGGCAAGAAGCAGTGTGGAGAAGATAGCAGGGTGGCCGGTCTCCTCTTCTGCTGTTGGAAGCTGCTGAAGTCTGCTTCCTTTCCTCCACTTCCACATTCTGCCTGCATTGCAATATCCAAGGGAGCCGCACCCGAGAGAGCTTGGCAGTGCCCTGGAGCACAAAATTAGTTTCATTTCTTTGCATGAAAGGGCACATGGGATGCAGGCCTGCTAATGCATGACCCGCAAAGTGGCCAGATTGTGGGGTGGTACAGCCCTCTAAGCCAAAATGGCTGGTTTTCCAACTTTTTTTGAGCTTAGCCTAACATGTGAATAGAAGCGTGAAGCTAGACCAGCTGCATATCAGCCTGCATATCAGGGCTAGCTGTCTATCCCTAACAGGGTGCTCTCCAGTGGTGAGGAGTGGCTGGGAGGGGAGGGGCAGGACTGAATGAGTGACATTGAGTTGGCCACACCCACCCAGTCACATGATCACCCAATCATTAGGGCAGAGCCAATTGTTAAATTATTTGAATCCCACTACTGCTTTAACTCAACAGTGAAGGAAAGAAAGAAAGAAATCAGAGCCAATAGCAACAACCAAACAATACATAGGCAATTAAATCAAAGTCTTGTAAATCAAATTATATTTACTATATGTATCAAATTGACCAACCAGTAAGTACATTAACGTTGAAAATTGAAATCAGGCATTGAAATTAAATAAAATGATATTGTTTGATATTGCAAATATCAAACATGTTTTGAGCTTCAAACTATTTTAATGTACAATTTCTCATATAAATATGGGAATAGCATTGTGATCTTAGTGACATCTGCTGAATAAAGTGAAATAGCATCAATGGAACTGTGGTTTCACTCATAGCTTACCCAAATACTAATTTTTAAAAGAAGCATACCATATCCTTAACCTGGGATAGCATCTAGTCTTCTTCTGCAAGTGGAATACCTTTTGCCAGCACTGAAAACATTAGGGGTGATTCTTGCTCTTTGTATGGCCTCATTCAAGAAGCTGTGTTAAAATAAAGTGTCCGATCAAAACAAATAGTATTAACTTTTGTTGTAAATGAAAACTTTAGTTTTATCAAAATTATACTGAAGTTCACTTGAAAACTAATGCTTCAAAGCATCAAACTTTGAAAAGCATCCTTCTAATGCACTATGAAGTTTGGTGATAAGATGCTCTTGCATTTTATTGGAGATTTTGGAAATCACCTGCAGCATCCAGTATATATTCAAAATCTGGATGGAGGGAACTGGAGGAAAAGAGAAAAGTGAAAATGTAGCTTGTTCCTGATGATTCCTAGATTAAATAAAATATAAATTGCTCAATATTATATATGATATGTTTTGTAAAGAAAATGTTTCTTCCGTTACACCTTATTCTTACTAGCACATGAACTAAGCTACTTCTATACGGTTTTGTACTAAAGAAAGTTGAATAACAGCCAGGTTTAATGTTAAATATGTAAATTTTTCAGCTGCAAACTGACTTGCTCAACCAGTTCCAAAATTATAATTTTCTTTGCAATTCATAATAATTTTGCTTGCTAGTTTCAATCTGAAACTAACATTAATTGTATGAAAATCATAGTAACTTCAGTTTGTGTCCATGTTTTCATTAACAGAAGTCTAAAACTAAATCTCAGATCCCTGGTAGCCAAAAATAAGGAATGTTTGTTAGTGTTAATTAAGAATACATCATAAATTACAAAATGATTGAAACAGTTGTACCTCTAGAGGTTTTGCTTTCTCTTATAGGTAGTAATACTATGATAAATTCATACATTTGAATATGATATCATTTATGCCATCAGCTCATTAGAATCAAATCAAGATACTCATGTTTTCTACTCCTTAAAAATCATACAGAGTAGATGGAAAAATTAATATCAGCAGCTGAATACATTGCATTATTTAGAGTCTCCTTGACCCATGAGATGGGTGGCAAATAAATTTGATAATAATAATAAAAACTATAATTATTATTATTGTTACTTTTGTTATTATCATCATCTCTTTTATTCATTAAACATGAAACTCAGTCAACTGAACATTTAAAAATGTATCACAAATATTGACTGGCACAGATGGTTGATATGGGTTGCTGCCAGCATGCTAGGTATCAGCCAAGTATCTTCTTAACACAGTTTTTTGCAGTTCCACTGGTGTTATTGTAGGAAGCTGCAATTTCTTGATGTATTTTATAAAATTCTTGGACATTGTACCAAATGCCCTGATGACAGTGGGTATCACTGTTACATGTTTCATCCATAATCATGTAATTTTGATGGCCAGGTTGTGATATTACGTGATTTTTTCCAGTTCTTTTTCTTCTACTCTGGCGTCTCCTGGTACAGCGATGTCAATGAATTGTACGCTTCAGTTTTTGACAATTGTGATATCTGGTGTGCTGTGTTACAAATGACAATCTGTCTGTATTTGAAAGTCCCATAAGATCTTCACCTTCTCATTTTTGACAACTTTTTCCACTTTATGTTCCCATGACTTTTTGGATGCAGATAAGTCGTATTTTTCACGTAATGACCAGTGGATTAATTTACCAACTCAGTCATATCTAGCTTTACAATCAGTTTGCATGATTTTTCCGCACTCACATATTAAATGTGAAACAGTTTCAATTTTGTCATTGCACAGTTGGCAGTTTGGATTGTCAGTGGGTTTTTTTCTATCTTCGCTTTCATGGCATTCATTTGTAGTGCTTGTACTTGAGCAGCAAGTATTAAACCTTCCGTTTTGTTCTTGATGGTTCCCATCTTAAGCCATGCCCATATCAAGTTGTTATCACATTTCCCTTCAATGTTTTTCAATGCTGTCCATGCAAACTTTTGGTTCTCCATCTATTTAATCTGTTATCCAGCTGTTATTCTGCCTTTTTTCTGTTATTTTTATAACGTTCTCCATTTTCACAGCCTGCAGCAATTTTTCTGTACTTTAATTCACACAATCATTCAAACTTTATTTTTCTTCTTCTACAGTTTGATGGATTTGCAATAGTCCTCTGCTCTGTATTCTTCCTGGTAGGTACAACCTGTCAATGTCAATTCGTGGATGTAAAGCGTGGTACATATTCAAAAGTTTGCACATTTTCTGGTCCAAGTTTTCCAGTTCAGCCAGTTCACCTTTGTGGCTTCTCTTCCCTTCCTCCCTTGCTTCTCCACTCTACCCTTTTTACCCCCTTGTCTCTTGATCTCCATCCTCTTCTGTATTCCTCTTTTCTGTTGCTTTCTGACATTGTATCCACTTTTCACCTTATTTTTCCCTTGTGATGTTGAACAGTAGTGGCAAAAGTGAGTCCCCTTGGAAGATTCCTCATCTGATGTTGACTTCACCAATGTTCTCCCCATTTGCTGTTAGAACTGTTTTCCATTTTTGCATATTTGCTTTCAAAAATATACAAATATTTTTGCTGATTCCAAAGTTTTCCAGACAGATGTTAATTCAACTGTGAGGTAGTGAGCCAAATGCCTTCTTGTAATCAATCCACACCATGTTTAAATTCATTTTTCTTCATTTTGCATTTTTTAGTACCATTTTGTCAATGAGCAACTGATCTTTAGTTTTTCTTGATTTTTTATAATTTCCTTTCTGTCCTACTGGATACAAACTGTTTTCCATCAGATGATTGAATACTGAATTTGCCAGTATTCTTGTAAAAAAGTTTGAACGTTGTTGGCAGACAAGTAGTTAGGCTGTAGTTGCTTGGTTCTGTGCCGTTTTCTGGATCTTTCATTATCAAGTATGTTTAGCCAACTGTTAACCATTCTTTGCTTGTTGCATTTTGAAGTATTTTGTCAAACTGAATGGCCATGCAGTGATGGAGGCTGGTGAGGTGTTTTAGCCAGTATATATTTAGGACATTTGCAACATCCCTGAATCATGTAATCACCATTTCTGATCTTCCCAGCCAGCTTCCAGCAAGCAAAGTCATGGGGGAAGCCAGATTCACTTAACTCCATGATTCATTTAACAACTGCATGGTAAAATTGTCGAAAGTTTGAGCACAACTCAATTCTTGCTTCGCACTGTAATCCTGGTCCCAATTGTGGTTATTAGTTGAGGAAAACCTGTAAAACAAATGATTGGAAAAGATACAGCTGATAAGAAAGCTCTCCAGTATAGAGGAAGTAACACAGTGACACTCACACATCATATTATATAGCCCAATATGATGATATCATCATGCTACTTCCTCAATGGAACAAAGGAAACAGTGAGCAATCAATAAATTTAAACAGTGGGAAACCAGAATGATGCAAAAATGCTAGACAGGAATAGAAGAGATGTTGTAGGTATAGTAGTTGAACTCTGTGCCCCTTCTCATTTTTTATAAGGTTTGAATAGTGTTATAGTGAAATGGCAGACCTACTTCTCTTCCCATACCACTAATTGTCTGCTAAACATAACATGGAAAAATCCATAATCACTTTTCCTTAACTCTCCACCCCCTTAATGTGCCTCCTTATATGTGCATGTGCTCATGCCTATGTGCAAAAGACAGTTATTCACATAAATAAATTGTGCGTGTATGTACTGTATGTGCACTATTCCAACAACTCAGTTAAAAAGAAAATGAAGGGAAGAGAAGACTAATCTGCTAGACCTCATGGAGCTGGATGACTTTGAATATATCATGCTCTTTTTTGAGAAATTAGAAACACATATCTACCAATGTACACTTGTTGCAGTATATATTGTAGCATCCCTATTGGCCGTATTGGAAATTCTGGGAGTGTTCAATACTCTACAGGCTACTGTTTTCAAAGAAAGTGTGTGCAATCAATTTGCTAGCCTACATCTGCTATTGGTGGTTACAGTAACAAACAACTTGCAAAAGCTCTTCTGTTTCTAAATGGATAGTCATACTGTGAAGAGATTGGCTGGATAAACCTCAGCCTGAATCACTTTCTCACAGCTGTTCTGTAGTAAAATGCAACCATGTCATTGCTGAATGGTGTCAAACTAGTTTAAAATATGGAGGCAGGAGCAGCAAATTAAGTACTTCCTTACCAATAAAAATGTTTCTGCTAGCATTTGACTGTCAGCTTGATAGGCTTGGAAAAGGAGACCTCACTTTAGAGAAGCCGCCACCTTTTCCAGGAGAAAAAGTGAGCACAAAAGAGGGAAAGCAGTTAATTCAAGCCATCAGACGAACTCTAGGC
Source organism: Pseudonaja textilis (assembly GCF_049901715.1). NCBI lineage: Eukaryota > Metazoa > Chordata > Lepidosauria > Squamata > Elapidae > Pseudonaja > Pseudonaja textilis. The sequence goes on from NC_141996.1 coordinate 58,754,336, forward strand.
AACCTCAGATCAATGCTATTTCTTCTCTCAGTTTGGAGCTGGATCACCCTCTTGAGGGCAGGAATTGTCTTGTAGCACTAAGGAGACAACTGGCCTGGTGCCCCAATGGATTATGTCATACTGGAGGTGGTTAATGGACTAAGATAAGATTCCACCTCTATCCCCTGTGCATCTTGATCCCTTTCAGCCCATCTTTCTTAATTTTAAGTCAACTTTAATGTTGATATCTATTATTTTAAAACTTAATTTTTATCTTGCTGTCTTTTGATGTTTGATTGTAAGCTGCCTAGAGTCAACTCTTAGTGAAATGGGTGGCATATAAATTTAATAAATAAGTAAATCCTGGTTGTTTTCAGACTGGAAAACAAGGACTGGTCGCCTCCCCGGGCTCCCGAAGCTTTGCTTTGCATTAATGGCAAAAAATTATCCTTTGTTACAAGTGGCACAGTGCCAATTGTTATCTACAGTTGTTGAATTTATCATATTAAATTCCCTTGAAAAGGGAGTGCTGTGTTTCATGGCAAAAAAGTGGGCCTTGTCCTTGGATGAACTATACAGGGTTGATTGATTGGCACTATAAAGCAACAGCACAGTAAAAATCCTCCCCTGCTATTTTAATTGCCTGTTGGTTTCTTGGCCTTCCCAGCCACTTTCACATTACAAGGCTGATATCTATGACTTTGGTTTTCACACATAGCCTTTGAATTAAACTACAAAAGTAAGGAAAAGTAAGGATAGAGCTGAAGTCTGATACAGATAATCAGAGTTGGAAGGGACCTTGTAGGTCATCTAGTCCAACCCCCGGCCCAAGCGGGAGACCCTACACCATTTCTGACAAATGCCAGTCCAATCTCTTCTTGAAGGTCTCAACTGATGGCGCTCCCACAACTTCTGAGGGCAAGCTGTTCCATTGGTTGATTGTTTCACTGTCAGAAAGTTTCTCCTTGTTTCCAGGTTAAATCTCTCCTTGTTCAGTTTTCATCCATTATTCCTTGTCTGGCCTACAGGCACTTTAGAAAATAGCTATTTTCTAAAGTCCCTGTGGAAGGATCTGGAAGGACCTTTTCTGCTTTTTTTAGACAAACTATTTCCAATTTTGTATGCAAGCAGCCGGTACGGGCCCCTTCTAAATGCACAGGGCTTTGCTTGTGGGATGCACTAGGACTATTTTTCCTCTGCTTTTTTTTTTTTAAAACAAATTTTATTAATTTTCAAAGAGAGTACACAAACAAAACATAAGACATAAGAACATAAAACATCTTTTCTAACAACTACTTAACAAAACAAATAAGACATCTCATTTAAGTACAATATAGTTCTAAATTATCACGTTTCCACACACAATTTAATATGCATCTTATATATTCAACTTCATATCTTATTACTGTTTTCCACCTTCTTACTGTTTCTTCCTTTATTTCTGTTCAATTTTATTCATTAGACTTATACTTTCATATATTTCATATTACTATATTTCATATTATTACTATTTCATATGTTCTTATCCAACATCATTACTCCTCAATAGACAAACATAGACTAACAAAACACATAACATAAAAACATAAAACTTCTTTTTAGAAAGCGGCTTAACCCCGGGTTATAACTTTTTGTACAGACGTAAATCAAATTCATGCTCAGCTTATATACTATTTCATATCTTATTAAAATTCTACATTTTGCATATATCTTCTCCCCTCTTTTCACTCTCTTAATTCTATTTTATTTATTTAATCTCAATTTAAATCATTACACTTGTATCTTTTGTCTGTTCTTTTGCAATTATCCATTTATCTTTCTCTTTAACACAAACTTTTTCCTGTAATGACTGGTTGAAGTATGACACCTTTCTATTTTCCCCCCAAATTTAACACTTAAAATTAGACATAGTTTCTATTCTGATTCTGCTTAGTACATTCTACATAGCATTTTAAAATATAAAACATAATAATCTTATAGTATATTAAAAATAGTGTTCCATAACAAATTAGTTAATTAAACATTAATTACACAATCCCTACAGTATTCTATTAACACATATTTCAAATACAAATACTAAAATACAATCTTGTATACTTTTGCAGAATCTCTATTTAGATTATATTTTACCCTTTATCTCTGAAAAAAAATTGTTTATTAACATCTTGTTTTAAGTCTTTATAACTTCCCTTCGCTTTGTCCCTTCCTCCCTTATCAAATCTAACCTTTTTACCACCCCCTCTCAATCTCCAACTTTTTAGTCTCCCCTCTCTGTTGTATTCCTCTTTTCTGTTGCTTTCTATCATTATATCGATTTTTCACCTTACTTTTCCCTTTCTTGATTGTTTTTTTAGAACTTAAATTCTTTATTTTCTTCTCCTTTTTACCCTTTTTTAAAATCATATGTCCATTAAAGATGGCTTCTTCTTCATCATCCCAGCCTTTTTCTTGTTGCATTTCCTGGTAAGCAGAAATTGCCATTTCTAAAAAGCAAAAGATAGATCCAAAAGAGCCCTTGCCTTCCTCTTCCTCTTCTCTTAGTCTTTCAAATTGCATTTTCAGTTCTTCAACAGATACCATTGTAAAAAAAAAAATATTATTATTATTTTTTTAGACAATCCAAATGTTTTCTTAGTCTTTCAAAAGATAGTTAAGGTCCCAAAGTCATCAAGCAATCAAAATCAGCACAGTCAGCACAGTCTGTTTCACTTTCTTCTACTTTCTCTTCCTGGGGCAACATTCAATTACACAATTCCAAGGCATTTTTTGGAAGTTTTATTGTGATTTAATCTCTAATCTTATAAAACTCCAAGCAGTCTCCTTCAACAAACGTTAGTATAAATCATTTACCTCTCTTCCTTCCCACTTAAAGCAAAAAGATTTAAATTTTTAAATATCAGTGTTTAGAAATCTAATGTCCCCTTAGCTTCAATTTTGAAAGTTAGTACCTTCTGCTGCCAAAGCGGGTATTTCCGATTTCCATCTGCTGTCTCCGTGGGAAGGAAAGTGAGGAGAGAAAAAACTTTCCCTTTACTTTCCACCGCAGCTTAACGATCCTCTGGGAAACAATATATCACTTAAAAAGCCAAAGTTCCAGGGTATTCAGATGTTAATTGTCGTCCCGGTTCAGCCAAAAGCTTTCTCTCTCTTCACTTCCTCCAGCACATAACTTGTCCGGTTGAGAGGTTCTTTGTGACGGCCATTGCTGATCGTTGCTCCACCACCTTTGGAAAAGGGAGTTAAGCCGGCTGGGAAGGGGGGGTGCAATATCCCCCGACCCCTGCCCAGATCCCCCCTCTCTTCAGCTATCCCTACAGGATAACTATAGCCTCCTAATCCAATTGGATCGAAGGCACTCCAGCAGCGAGCACAGCAGGAATCGTGCACAAACATGAATTCCTGCTGCCTCCGAAGCCTGTCAAACCAGAAGAGCTATTTTTCCTCTGCTTTTTTATTTCATAACACCAGTTCCTTTTGCAGCCCGCTCAGTTTTTCTTACGTTCTTCAGAAGGACTCACACTCTGTGATCACCCCTTGCATTCCCAAATCCAGCCAGTCACGGCTTGTGTTTGAGCTAGCAGCTGGCTGGGGTGTGGCTGGCAATCAAGGAGGAGGTGAGGTCCCACTGTTTCCGCAGAGAAAACCCACAATCACACACCTGGTCCACTCACGCTTCCACTCCCCTCACTAGTAAGATTATAAATTTGAAGCAGTACTCACCTGCTTTCAAGCAGCTGTTGAGCAGAAAAGCCCAAGGACTCCCTTTACTACCCTATACCTTCTGGACTGGAGAACAGCAAGAAGTCTGCATTCCTAGGCTAGCTAGCTTCTTATGTTAAGTCCCTGGTTTTTTATACCCTTTTCTCCCTTTGTAAGTTGATTTTGTGTGAGTGTTTGTATTTGTGCCTAATGTTTCAAACCTGTTTGAGTTTGTCTTAATTCCCGCCGGAGGGCAAACTCCGCGAGTGCGGAAGGCAAACTCCGTGGGGTGGCCAGATTGTATTATTGGTTTTCTGTAATCTCTTTAAGATAGTTTTTCATATTTGTTCTGTGGCAATCTCCTGTCTGTCCCTTTTGTAATTTATATTTTGTGTCTTTTGTCTGTTTGTTTTGCTTATTTGGTATGTCCTGTGTTTGTAAGGGTTTTCTAAATTATCTTTTGTTTCCTTTTCCTATTTGTCTAGTTTTCTTAATTACTTAGGCTTTTGTCTATAGGGATTCTTTAATACTTTTTTTTTTGAAAACAATTTTATTGATTTTTTAAAAACAAACAAAACAGACAAAACATAAAAACATCCAACTTACTTTCATAAATATACAAACAGTGTATCGGTTGGTTTACCGATTTTTTGTGCATCCATTTCATGGTCTCGATTACAATTACATTACATAATATCTCATATTGTCAATCAGAAGTTATATATCCTAATATCACTATAAAACAATCATTTGACCATAATTTTATTCATTCATACTTTGTGAGTACTTTGTTTACTTAATTTATTTTATAACAAATCATATAGTCATACCAAATCTATCCTAATAACATTGTATAAATATAATATCAAAAAAGAAAAAAAAATAGATCTTCATATATTCGTTATTTTCTGAAATTCTAAATATTCTATTATTGTATTTTATTATCTAACCATTGGTAGAAAAGGTCCCGAATTTTATAGAATTTTTTATCCTCTTGTTCTCTAACTTCAAATGTCAATCTACTCATTTCAGCACATTCCAATATTTTCTTAATAATTTCTTCCTGCAATGGTATTTTCTCATTTTTTCAGTTTTTAGCAAATACAATCCTAGCCGCTGTTAATACATTTACAATCAAATATTTTAAATCTTTACTGTATGTATCAGGTAAAATTCCCAATAAAAATATCTCTGGTTTCAAGTCTATGTGTTTCTTTGTCATTTTTTCCAACCACATGAGAATTTTAGTCCAGTATTTTCTAGCATCCTCGCAAGTCCACCACATATGGTAATATGAGCCAGGTATCTGATGACATTTCCAGCATTTTTTGGATTTGTTCTTGAACATTCTTGCTATTCTTGTCGGGGGAAAGTGCCACCTGTAAAACATCTTATACAAATTTTCTTTATAAGCTGTTGACATTGTCATTTTATAATTTTGACACCACAATTTTTGCCATTTCTCTAAATCAATCCCATATCCATAATTCTTCCCCCAAGCAATCATAGTTTCTTTAACTTGTTCTTCCTCTAATTTCCAGTAAATAACCATATAATTTTTTAATCACCCTTTCATCAATGCCTGTCAAAATCTTATCTAAATCAGTCAATTTATCATAAAATCCCTCTGTTTTAGAATCTTTAAGATACCTTGAATGTATTTGCGCATATGAAAACCAATTCATCTTTATACCTTGTTCCTCTAAGTTTTGCATCGATTTAAGTTCACCCTTTTTATCCAGTATTTCCCCATATCTAACTGTTTGTTCCTTCTTATATATTATAGGATAAGAGAATGCTTCAATAGTTGATAACCAAACTGGAATTTTCAAATAACATTGTCTTTTGATCTTCTCCCAATTTAGCCACAGAGACTCCCGTATGTGATGTCTTCTAAAATAACCCTGTGTCTTAGTTCCCTTATACCATAGAAAAGCATGCCAACCCAACAACAAATCATGTCCTTCTAGTGTCAACAATCTAGTCTTTCTTAATGTTATCCATTCCTTAACCCACATCAAATTTGCAGCTTGATAGTACAACTCCCAATTAGGCAGGCCAAAACCTCCTCTAGTTCTGGCATCTTGTAAAAGTTTTAGCTTTGTTCTGGCTTTCTTGCCCTGCCATATATACTTCAACACAATTTTATTTAAGTCTTCAAAATAGTCTTTTCCAAGCCTAATTGGTATTGTTTGAAACAAATATAAGATTCTGGGTAGGATATTCATCTTGATTGTTGAGATTCTCCCTATTAATGACAATTGTAGAATTTCCCATTTCCTCAAATCTAATGCTATCTGCTGTTTAAGTTTAATGTAATTGTTCTCTTTTAATGTACTACATCTTAGTGTCAAATATATCCCCAAATACTTAACCTTATTCATGACTTGAATTTTCAATAAGTTTGCCAGCTCTTCTCTCTGTCTTAGTAACATATTCTTTGTCAAGATCTTTGTTTTATCTTTGTTTATTTTCAAACCAGCCACCTCACAATATATCTCTATCTTTTCCAGTAATTTTGGAGCTGTCTCTAGGGGGTCTTCCAGAATAAAAGCCAAATCATCCACAAAGGCTGGTAATTTAAATTCTTCCTTTTTGATTTTCATTCCTTTTATGCTTTTATCATCTCTAATATTTCTATTCAACACTTCCAAAGTCAATACAAATAGCAAAGGATATAGCAAAGAAATAGCAAAGTGGGCATCCTTGTCTTGTACCTTTTCTTATATTAATAGAGTCTGTAAATTCTCCCTCTATCATAACCTTTGCTGTTTGCTTATAGTATATGGCTTCTATTGCTTGGATAAATTTTCTGGCAAAACCCATCTGTTCCAATAATAATATCATTAATCTCCAATTCACATTATCAAATGCCTTTTGAGCATCTAAAAATATCAAAGCCATTTGCTTTTCGGGGTGTGCCTCATAATATTCCAAAGTGTTCAGAATTACTCTCATATTGTCTTTGATTTGTCCCTTTGGCAGAAATCCATTTTGATCTGGATGAACAAAGTTATTTAAGTATTTTTTAAGTCTTTCTGCCAAAATTGAAGCAAAGATTTTATAGTCTGCATTTAGTAAAGAAATAGGTCTATAGTTTTTAATTTGCAGTGGATCAGCCTCTTCTTTTGGAATAAGTGTAATATAAGCTTCTGACCATGTTTTAGGTATCATCTTCTTTGACCTAGCTTCGTTCATGACTTCTAGCAATGGAATGCTCAACGATTCTTGTAATGTTTCATAAAATTTTGCCGGAAGCCCATCTGGACCTGGTGCTTTCCCATTATTTTGCTTCTTAAGTGCTTCAGTTAATTCCATCATTGTTATACTACTTTCTAACATTTTTTCAGTCTCTTTAGGTATCTTAGGTAGATTAGCATTCTGTAAATACTGTTTAACTTTTTCCTCCTCTATATTCTCCTGCTTATATAGTTGTCCATAGAAGTCTCGAATAATTTCCTTTTTCTCTTTATTGCTATAACAAACTTGGCCTTGATCATCTATTAACTGTAATATTTTCCTTGATTCTTTCTCTTTTCTCAATTTGTATGCTAACCATCTACCTGGTCTATTTGCATCTTCAAAGTAATTCTTTAAAAAAAAAACAATTTTATTAGTTTTTATATCTTCAAAGTAATTCTGTTTAGCACTTCTAATTTTCTGTGCCAATTCTTCTTTTTCTATTTGACCCATTTTATGTTTAATTATATCCAATTTTAGTTTGATGTCCTTTTCCTGTGGCATTTTTTGTAGTTCTTTTTCAAGTCTTTTATGCTCATCTTCTAAAACTTTGATGGTTTGCCTTTTGTTGAGGTTCTTTTTCCTTATATAGTCAATTATCAAGCCTCTAGCGTATGCCTTCATTGTATCCCAGACATTCTGAATTGAAGTATCTTCTTTTTTATTCTCTCTAAAGAAAAAGGCCAATTCTTTCTCCATCCAATGTATAGTCTTTTCCTTTAAAATGGTATTGTTTAGCATCCATCTCAATTTTCTTTTTTGTCCTTTCCATTTAATTGTCATTGGATTGTGGTCTGCCCAAGTACTTAATTCAATGTTTGTTTCTTGAATGTTAGATATTAGTTCTGTTGAGATCCAAATCATATCTAATCTGGACCATGATAAATGTCTATTTGAATAAAAAGTATATTGTTGAGTTTTAGCATTTCTTTCTCTCCATATATCTTTTAAATTTAATTCATCTATCATTTTGAAAAAAGATTTGGGGAGAGTCTTTCTGTTTTGCTTTGTTGTCGTTGCTGCATAGTCCAGTTTATTGTCTACAATTCCATTGAAATCTCCCATCATAACTATATTAATATAGTCCAGTCCAATTATTTTCATGTGTAATTTTTTGTAAAATTCTTCTTGTTTATCATTTGGAGCATATATTGCACTCAGGAGTGTTTTCGTATTGTTATCCACTATTTCCACCATTAGTACTCTTCCGTCTTCATCAGTATGAATCAATTTTGCTGGGATAGTCTCTTTAATGTATAAAACCACTCCTCTTTTCTTACACTGAGTCAAGGAAGTGAATATTTTCCCTAATTTTGGCTGTATCAACAGTTGTTCATATTGTTTTTAATATGTACTTCTTGTAAACAAATGATATCAAATTTTAATTTCTCTAATTTATGAAAGGTTTTCCTTCTTTTAACAGCTGAGTTAAGTCCATTTATATTCATTGAAATCAATTTTTTCTCTTCCATGATTATATTTTGTAATTAGGTTTGGCAGCTCTCGTAGATCTTAGTTCACGTTGTTCTTTGATCTCCACTTGTCCACCTACTGCGCCTTCTTCTTTTTCGGTCCCCATTTGGTCCTCTTGGGATTCAATTGGTGGGATCTCTTTTTCTGCCTCTGCCTCTCTCCTTCCAAAAAATTCAGCATAAAATAATTCTGCTTTCTCAATTGAATCAATTCTATGTCTCTGTTCTTGCCATGTAAGCATTAGTCCTTCTGGAATCAGCCATCTATAATTCACCTCCTTTTTCAGTAGCATTTTGGTCAGTAATCAATATTCTCTTCTCATCTCTCTCACTCTTCTAGGTATTTGTTTTAAAACCACAATCTCTTTGCCTTTATATTTCAACATCTTCTCTCTTGCCACTTGTAATATTTGTGTTTTAATGGCTTTTTTTTTTGTAAATCTGATGTGGACCTCTCTTGGTAGGTTGTTTCTCATCACATATCTTGTAAAAACTCGATATATCTCATCTACTCCATCCATCATCTTTTCCTCTGTTATTTCCAGAGCTTCTGTCAAAATTCCTATCATTATCGCAGCTAGATTTTGTCCTTTTTCTTCCTCTATATTTTGAAATCTGAGATAAAATTCTGACCTGTCCATCTCCCACTTCAGCATCCCGCTTTTATCTTGTTCAACCACTGTTAATCTGCTGTCAATGTTTCCAATCTTCTCTTCTCTTCTCTTTGTTTATCTTCTTCTTCAATTTTTTGGAGTCTCTCATCATACTTCACCATCATTTGTTGAATGTTTTCAATTTTTTCATCGGTCTTCTCTGTCCTTTGTTCAATATTCTCTGTTCTTTGTTCAATATTCTCTATTCTCTTTTCAATAATATCTGATTTTGTTTTAAGATCTTGGATTCCTTGCATAATCATCTGTAAAGTCACTTGTTCTTTATCTTGCTTTAACATTGTCTGGATTAAGTGTTGTCCTCCAAGTGGTGGGGAGGCAGAAGCAGGAGTTGAGACGCCAGGAGGTATAGGTTTCTTACTCATTTTGCGCGATTCAAGTTCTTCAAATTCTTTTAATCCTTAGTCCAATTAATAAGGTAGCCAGTTATAATCCAAGTAAAAATGAGAGATAAAAATAGTAAAAAATAAAAAGTGCAATAATAATAAAAAGGAAGAAAAAAAGAAAAAATTCTTCAGGTTCTTCAGAACCTTAATCCAATTATGAGATAGTCATTTGTAATCCAAAGTAAAAAATAAAAATAGGAAGAAGAGAGAAAAAAAAACCTAATAGTAATAAAAAAAAGAATAAATAAGAAGTTTCTTCAGGTTCTTCACACCTTAATCCAATTGAAACTTCTCAAAAATAAGGAAAAACCATAAAAGTGCCCCAAAAATATAGATGGAAGAAGCAAAAATTCCAATAAAAAAAGAAAGGGAGAAATTCTGAGGCCTTCCCTTTAAAATAAAAAATAAACGTAAAAATATTACAAAAATAAAAGTTAACAATAGAACTGGTAAGGAGGGGTAAAAAAAAGAAGAAGAAGAAACACACTGCACTTTGTTTAATTATCCAAGGCTCTTGTTATGACTTCTCCACGAGCTTCAAAGCCAAACTTCAAGTATTCAGTTGTTGATAGGAGTCCAGAAGAACACCTGTAATAACACTCTCCTGTGCTCTTCCCTCTATCTTATCAAGTTGTAATGTCCTTGAGAGAGTTTTTCACAATTCTCTCAACTTCAAATTGAGTATTTTCAAGCCTCTAGTTGGCAGTGTTACAAAGTTTCTTGTTCTCACTTTCCCCCTCCTTTCCCAGGAAAGACACAATAGGAATTTTTAAAAAAGAGTATGTATATATATATATATATATATATATATATATATATATATATATATACACACACACACACACACACACACACACACACACACACACACACACATACTAAAGGGAGCCTCTAATCTAAAAAAATTAAAAAGTGAAAAAAGAGAAGAAAATAGATAAATATGTATAAGAGAAAAACCAGTCCAGTTAGCAATTGCTAAGTCGCGTTAGAAATCCAGTAACAGAAAAAAAGAAAAAAAAGCCAAGCCTCACTTTGACATTTCCCTTTAAAAAACCCTGCTTATTCAATTTTGCCAAAACTCTTACAGATTTCTTCTTATTCTTAGGGTGTCCTTTCAAATCTCAAAATATTGTACAAAAAAAGTCCTCACCGAGCCGACACACTTTCTCTTTCAATCTCTTCCATTCTGGAGCTGTCCCAACTTCAGCAGCTTGATGGCTGCCTCTCTGCCGCCGGCAAGAAGGGCTTCTCCTGAATCAACCAGGGACTTTGCAGTGTCCCTGGGATCCACAGGATGTGCCCTTCACTGTCACCATCTCTACGGGACGCTTTAGGTCCGTTTGGACTGACCAGGGACGAAGATATCGGCTGCAGTCTCAGAGCCCCGAGATTGCAGCCGTATCATCGCGACGTCAGCTCCGCCCATTCTTTAATACTTTTTATTTGATTCCTTTTATTAGGTAAGTTTGTTTTCTGGCTAACCTGATGTTCCCCTTGGGCTTTTCCTGTTTTTGTGACACTACTGTCTTCGTGAAGTTCCCTTTCCACAGCTCCATGGGATAACAAGATCTCATTTAGTTAAGTGGAAAGTAGTTGGGATGAGGAAGGAGCAGGAGACCAGCAAACACTTTTCACGTGGAGAATGAAAGTTTCTAGGTCCCTGACTCTGCAAAAGAGGATGGGTGCCTGAATTTGCATATTATAGCACCCAGGAGCATCCTTTTTTTTTTAAGGAAAAGCATTTCCAAGTCATTTCCTCTCTCTTCCGTGAGGCAAAGAAACAGAGAAACAAAGAGAGGAGACAGATGTTTGCAAGGCGAGTCCTTGTGGCTGGAAGAGAGGGAGAAGCATGAGGTATTTTAGTGGGTCAGGGAGGTCTTGAGGGCCTGTACTATCACTAGCTGCCCACCTCTGGTCTTCCCTACCCTGAGATACCTCATGTGCACATTGGTGTTCTTGAATTGTGAGCTCTTAGGAAATTATCCCCCCCTTATGTATTCTAAGCAGCTAGTTCCATTAGGGAAAACAGGATGAAGCAAGTGGGGAAAATATTTTTGTTTGCTATGTTTCCAGTCTGAATTAGACCATAGCAGGGTCCCTACAAGAGAGCCCTCTTAAGGATTATATATTAATAGAAAAGCAGCTAACTTACCTTTGTTCTTAAACACTAAAACTGTTGCACATAAAAAACAGAGGAGCTCTGGTCAACTATCAGTTTTGCTGTACTACCCTATAGTTTGCTGAAGCCCCCACAAAATGCAAGCATGGGATAAACTGAGCTTGGATTGTTTCAACAGGGTAAAATGTATATAATCTCTGGGCCACTCTCAGGTGGCTATTCCTTACATGCTTTTGTCTATGTTTTGGAAATAGTATTCACCTAGCTTTTGCTTTGGCCCCCAAAAGTAAAAGCTGTTATTTTTTTCAGGCCTTGTCTTGAGTTTCACTCTCTTTGGCATCTCAGTGGCTCGGGAAACCTTCTGGGACCTTACAATATAATTTTGCATTTAAACATAGCTAATGTTCAATCGAACACATGTTTAGAAAACACAGGAGAGGGAAGACAATACACAGCAATGAAAGCCCCCATTTAAATCAACTTTTTTCAAACTTAACAACTTTAAAAATGATGACTTACTTTACTACTTCTCATTGATTATATAGTTTTCAATTTTTATTGTATTTTGCTTTTGCAAGCATTTACAAGAACTGGACACTTTATAAGCACAGTGATATCTTTAAAAGGGTTCCTTGATCCAATGAAACCTTCTATAATTGGCTGGAGACATTAGCCAACTTTACATTTGATATACAAAGAGATATAAATAAACAGAAGGGACAGTATTGGCTCTGTAATGATCCTGGTTCTGATTTAGATATTTTGTGTCACTTTCTTACAGACATTAACTAAGCAGAAATACCAATATCAGTAAAGTGTTTAACAGCCCTTCTACATATTAAGCCCTTTTCAACATATAAGGATGTTCTAACTTTCTTAGAATTTGCCAGTGTGGGGGAGTGTATCATATTCTTCTTGTTCAATTGTGTCAGAGATAAATGTGCTAGATTTGGCATATGGTTAAGAAAGGTTCTAATACTAATATGTGTCTAAAGTGATTTTATATCAGTGTAGACAAGACAGAACAACAGATTTAGAACTCTTAGAAAATAATCCCAAGGTAGAGGTGCTCAGAAGTCTAATTTGCTTATGAAATAGAATGAACAAAATGTACAAATTATAGGAAACTCTCAGTTCAATAAAATTATAACAACAGCAGCCCTATAATAAGGTTAAATTAGTTTTGCTTATACAATACTTATGGAACATTTTGTAATAGAAGGCCAGGTAGCCTATAAGTACATATAAATGGCAATAATGTGCTCACTGTCCCTCCCATTCTCTCTCTCTTTAAAGGTTGATGCAAGGCTACTGTTGTGAAAGTGGACAGAAAACAAGATGCTATTCATGGAACTGCAATTGGCTAATTAAGGGCCACTCCCTGGTTTTTGATTTACCTTATAATGAGGTGAGGACATTTAATGCAAAGCTCTATTGGCCCTTTCTCTTATGATTGCTGTCATGCAAAGAACATCTTCCATGTCCTAATTCTGTAAACTTTATTATCTTCCATGTCATCATATGGAATAGGAACAACATAAAGTCATTTGGGGACAGCAAATGTAAAATATATGTGGCCTAGACTATGCAGCATTTTCAGTTTTCTATGATTTCTTTCTGCCCAAGTTTCTTAATTGCATATTCACAAAACTGTAAATGTTCATACTGTATTAACTGCCAATTATTAAAAGATTTAATGTATTTACTGTATTAGTTGTAAAAATTACACTCTCTTCATGAAGCAATAAAAATTATACAACCAAATCCTTGATTAGAGCTTTAGGAGACATGAACTAAGGTGAGTGAAGTCCTTAAAAATTTTAGCTAGCATTCTTGCCTTACATTTTTATGAGTGAATGGGTATTTTGTACAAAAGGATACACTTTTGTTTAATAACAGAGGAGGCAAATGAACATTGCTTTCAAAATAATATTTATGAGAAAATTAAAATATTTCAGAGAAACAAAAGTCAGCATTGCATAATTTCATGGTTTGTTGCAATATTTATTTCAAAAGAACTATTTCCACTAAGTCATTAACCAAGTACAGTTGTTTGAACAACACTCACAAGCTACTTCAGAATGAATAGCATGGCATTTGAAAAAGCTATTTTTTTAAGCAATCTCCAGATGGGATACTTTGCACCCTCTCATGCCATTATCACCTTTGCACACTCAGATCCTGTCCAGTTAGATTAATATACAAAATATATTTATGAAACACTGCCCTTTGCCATCAGTTCAAAGAGACATACATATTTTATTTTAAAATCAAAATTCTATTGTACTTGTATGACTTTATTTGTTCACTATCATTATTAGAATCAAACAAAAAGCCACAACAGTATGGACATTTTTTATTTTTCAATATTCTTTCTCATGCTAGATATTATATAAAGAGGGGGAATCAGTGGTAATATTCAACCGGTTCGCACTGGTTTACGTAAACCAGTAGTAACGATTTGGCCTGGATCTCCAAACCGGCAGCAACTTCTGGCTGGCCATGCCCCAACCGGGACGCCCAGTTGCCCGGCAGTCGCCACTTGGTCGCTTGCTCGCTCAATGCTCGCTCTGCCCATCCAAGGCAGCCCTATAAAACGCTTCAACCTGTGCCCCCTATCGCTTGTGTATGCATAGTCTGCTCTGCAGTTTGCCTGCCTAAGCTGACTTCGTCACTTACCTTCTGCAATGCATGTGCCCCAATGGAGCTGCCTTTTCCTGGCTACAGGTAAGCACTTGCTAGGCCCCCTATCCCTGGGCTCACATAGCTCATGAACCCGCTAGTGATCCATTGTGGCCTAGTGTGCTGCCCATCCCCATCCCAGGCCTCACAAGGCTGGTGAAGCTGCTGTCCCATCCCCATAAAGCCACCAGCAATAGCTTGCATGGCAGCTGCTAGCCGTAGCCGCCCATCCCTGTCCCCGGGCTTCCAAAGTTGCCAGCACTTCTTGCTTGCCTCGCGTAGCTGGCAAAGCCACCAGTTACACACACACACAATCTCACAAAGCAACTGCAGTGTTAGTCATAGCCACCCATCACCGTCACTGGGCTTCTGAAGCTTCCAGCACTTGCTTGCTGGAGCCTACTGTCCATGGCCTCACATAGTCAGTGAAGCTGTCCCAGGGATGGGGACAGGTGGCCACTTATGGCTAGGGACCATGGTGCAAGCAATCACTGGCAGCTTCACCAGCTATGTGAGGCTGTGGATGGTGGGCCCTGGCAAGCAAGGAGCGCCGGCAGTTTCAGAAGCACAGGGACGGGGACGGGCGGCTATGACTAGCACTGCAGCTGCTTTATGAGATTGTGTGTATGCAGCAAGGACATGTTATCATAATGATACAACTGAAAAGTCACACACACAATCTCACAAAGCAGCTGCTGCTGAAAAAATCTAAAAATGACACTTGTGAGTAAGTGCGATGCTTGGTTTTTTAACCTTTTTTTGTAATTTTGTGAGGTTGATGCTTGCAGCAGGGGACATTTTGAAGTCTAGCTGCTTTTATGAGACAAGCAAACCTTTGTGAGATTTTTGTCTTAGTAAGAGTTTGGGGGTACAACATTTTGCAGCAAGGTCATTATTAAAGCTGCTGTTACAATACTTGTTGAAATTTCTGCAACTGAGCCTGCTTGATGGGTTTCAATGTGTTCCTGATTGACCTGGGTTTTGTTCTTGCCTGGGTCTTTTGTCTTTCCTATCCTGGTGGTTAATTATGCCAGGAAAGAATTTCCTCCAGGTTATCTTAATAATTGCTGTACTTAAGTGTTCTTTTCAACTGGTGCTTTTTTGCCTGGGGCTTTCTTAAAGGTGGAAGGGCTTGCTTGAGTTTTCTGAGATTTCTGGTGCTGTGAGGTTTTAGGGGAAACAATAATGCCTTGATGGTTTTTATTACAGTGGCTTTGTCTTCCCTGTCCCCAAGGTTAAGTAAAAAACTGGTTTTATCTGCAGTCTTTGAGGGGGGGAACTGTTGTCATTCTTTTGGTATTTTCCTGGCACTTTCCTAATTTTGGGGTGGAGTGGGGGTGTATGCTCCCGAAGTTATCTACACATTAACAATGAACAAATGCTAATTGTGATATGTGAAAATTTCATATTAAGGATTATACCTGTGAAAATACTGACCTAAATATATACATATATTCATATACTCAGTGAACTGAGGAATAAATTTCAGAAAAAGAATTCAGTATTGGTCTGTGAATGTACCTATGAAATTCATTCTTCTGGATCTAACTTCTTAGATGAAAAACTGTATCTTTCTTGTTTGTTGGACCCCAAACACATCCTGATAAGACTGTACATTGTTGGGTGAAAACAGAGATCCCTTCTTAGCCCTCAGCTTACAGCTACAGTCGGGTCCAAAGCACAATATTATTTTATGTCTTTTGCAGTAGTAGCTGTTAGGTAAGGATGAAAAGGCAACAGAGTTTGACCGCTTTCTTTGCCAAGAAACCAAGAATGGCACAATCAGAATCATCAGATACAACAGATCCAATTCCACAACTGTCACAGTCACAAGCACTACAAGCACCACTGCCACCACTTGAACTTGAAGAAATCAGCAGATCACTCTCTGAAACGGAAAGTCTTCCTGATCTTCCTGACTGCTGGACATTGCAGCAATATCGAAGCTTCCAGGAGAAGTATGAGGGACTGGAAGTTTCAAACAAAAAAATAGGTTGTAAGTACTGCGCAAAACATGACTTTGCAGTAGAGAAAAGTGTTCATGTGTCCAAGAAATGGAAAAATTTCAAGATTGAGGCAGCAGGGACAACTAAATTTGTTCAAGCTTCTCTTAGGAAAAAATGAAAGAACATTTTACATCTAAAGCTCACGCCATTTGCAGTGAAAACTTAAAACAAGGGGAGCAGGATGCTATAACAAAAGTAGTGGATAAGATGTCCGACAAATATTTATCTATTACTTGTAGTGTATTTTTGACAGTTTACAGTCTGGCACAAAGATGTAAACCATTTTCAGACATAGAAGGACAGGTAGAATTGCAAACTGTAATTGGAGTAGATCTGGGAGTACCCTGTTTCTCCAACAATACGGCCTCCCCCAATAGGAAGTCCCAGCATGTTTTATAGGCATGAAATGAAATTAAGCCCCTCCCCCCAAATTAAGGCCTATATTAAAATATGCAAAATGGGGGGGGAATGGGGGGGCTTGCTGTTAGGAAGTACTTTTGTTGCGCACCCGGATATGGTGCTGCCTGCGTTGACCCTGATACAAAATGCCCCACCAACGCCGAGGTCAACATCCAAGCTGTCACTGCCCACCTGCCCGAAGATGCAAGGGGGAGGGGAATTAAATCACCCCCGAAAAGACGGCCTAGCCATTTTTTCGGAGCTCAAAAAAAAATAAGACCCGGCCTTATTATATGAGAAACATGGTAGGATTGCATTCACAGTCAACTGCAGTGAAAATAGTTGATTTCATTGCAAAAGAAATTACAATGTTTACCAGCATTATTGAACAAAATCTGAAAATATGTTTAATTATTGACGAAGCCTCAGTGCTATCATACAAACCAGTTGCGATAGTTTTCGTAAAGTTGCGGATTCAGATAACCCACCAACATTTTTTGTTGAGCTTATTGAATTGGAAAAACAAGATGCAAAGACAATATGTTCAATAACCAGCCTACAATCACCCCAAAATTAGTATTGGTGTTGAATTGGCATGTTTCCATATTCAAACAGCATGTACATCGTTTTTCACATGTGTTCAGCCTACAATGTGGTTGGATCCGGCCTGCAGGGCCATCCCAGTCTATCTGTGTTGCTTCGATCCAGTCTACTCGTGTCACTTCAGCCCAGTCTATCCAATGGAGTCAGGAAAGATCAGGCCAATGTAGCTTCGGCTCAGTCTACCCAATTAGGCCAGATTGGCTTCGGCCTGGTCTACTCAATGCAAAGAGGAAATATGCCAGCAGTTTGGGGAATGGCTTTGTAAGAAATAAGGAAATTCAAAAATAAAATGGTATATAAGATGCTTAAAGGTTTCACAAATGGGGGTTGGACTAGATGACCTGTAGGGTCCCTTCCCTCTCTGTTAATCTGTTATCAAATGAAATATATCTCCCTGTATCTACATGCTTTGCTTTTATACTTCTGACATGCTCCATTAAGCCTTTTTATATGTTTACCTTAAGTATAATATGCCTTTTATATTATTATTTTGTTCAGGGTGGGGTTGTTATAATCTCTTTGGAAAAATGGTAGTATATAATGAGCTTTTAAATTGTATCCTCAGAAGATAGAAAGAGGCCCTGATGAGGGGATGCTACATTCCTTAACACTAAGGAAAGATGCCACGTGGGCAGCCAAAGTAAGAGGTACGGAGGGCTACAGATGGGAACATAACAGACGGGGACAATTCTCCCTGGAGACACCCCAGGATTAGCTGCAACACCTGAGGGCAAATCTAATGAGTTTGAAGTTGGGAGGGAATGAGTCTCAAGAAGGAAGGAACTTGGGTGACGATATGAAACTGTATATAAAGTATGTTTTGAGGTTCTAAAGGTGTGGCTTTTGATTTTGAACGTGCTTGTTGAAGTTCTAAAGACCGCCGGCCTTTGCAAACCATCTAATATTTCTTTTTAATAAATCTGTTATGTCTTTGGGACTGGCTAAAGTCCCCAACCAAGTCCGTTCCTGTTGCGGGGGCGTTTACAGCTCCCATTGGCTGGCTCCCTTCGACAGCTGGCTATAAAAGCCGGCTGCTGGGTTGAGCCAGCTGCTGTTCGCTGGGCATGTCTGCTAGTTAGCCAGCAGACGCGACAGCCCTTTATTCTTCTGAATAAAGCCCGTTCTTGTTAAGCTCTGGTCTAGCCTCTCCTTACTCGATCTATAACACTGGCGACGAGGATGGGATGACGGCTAACCAGAAGCAACTAACAAATTGAGCTGGAAGTCACACTTAGCACTGAGCCGCAGCCGCGCCATTGAGAGCTCGGTCAGTTCGCTGAGTTCGGATAGTGAAAGCTGAAGCGTCTGTAGCCGCTCGGTTAGAAGGGCTACAGGAAGTGAAAGTTGGGCACTGAAGCTGCAGCCGCCCTGCTCGTAAAGGAGCGCAGAATTCAAACGCTGCCATTTGAATTCAAACCTTGAGTGAAGCTCGGCGCTGTATTCCGCAGTGGCCAACGCTCTCCAGAGAGCGCGCAATTTGAATCTCTGTCAGTTGCAACCATACAGCCGTAACTGCCTACGCTCTCCAGGAGCGCGAAATTCAAATTGTTGTCAGTCACGGCGCTATAGCAATAGCCGCCAGATGCTCACAGGGAGCGTAAAATACAAATAACCTCTCGAGAACTGAAGTCACTGAGCTAGGTGGGACGCTGTAGCCACAGCCGCCTACGCTCACGGTAGCGCATATTGGGCCACGTACACCTAGAGAGATAGATCAGTCCACCCACGGACTGAAATTTCATGATGAACACCAACCCAGAGTTCCCGCCATTTAAGCCAGACGAGGAGAAGTGGGACTCTTACAGAAACCGCTTCAATCACTACATTGATGCCATCGGTCTGGCTGATGCTGCGGAGCACCGAATAAAATCCTATTTCCTCAGCTTCTGTGGGGCTGCAGTCTTCGATACATCAACAGCGCTTTTTGCGCCACGGGAAATCAAGAGCGTCCCATGGGCAGAGCTGTTGGAAACACTTTCTAACCATTACTCCCCTAAACCATCGCAGATCGCTAGACGCTTTGCTTTTCGGATGAGGAAGCAAGCCGAAGGGGAGTCCATCAATCAATACATGGCCGCCCTAAGGACAGCAGCTCTCCACTGCGAGTTCAAAAATTACTTAAACGACATGTTACTCGACCAACTCGTCTGCGGGGTCAAAGACTTGAGGCTCCAGAGGCGTTTGCTGGCCAGAAAAGATCTCAACCTCGCCCAAGCCGTTGAGGAAGCCTTAGCGGCAGAACTAGCAATCCAGTCAGCCGCTGAGATCCAGGGCACCATACCCAAACCCAGCTCTACCACTGTACACTCCGAGGAAGTGGTGAGTGAGGACGACCCTACCGAACACTCGGATGTTCATCGTCTCAAACCATCGAGGCAGCCACAGGTAGGGGCAAGGCATGAAAACAGCAATGCACCCAAGCACATTCTATTGTGCCTATCCTGTGGAGGACCCCATTCACGGGCAGCGTGCAGGTTCAGGAACGCTACCTGTAACAACTGCCACAAGAAAGGCCATATCGCCAGGGCCTGCCAGGCAACGCACAGTGTCCCACAAAAGCCATCTTTTTATTCTCCTCCTGGGACCCAAAGGCAAGTAGAAAACTGTTACACATGCTATCACGCTAATCACACTTTTCATACCTCTAATAAAATCACACTTTCTATCCATTTAGAAGGTAAACCTTGCCGCATGGAGGTAGACACGGGGTCAGCGCTCTCAATTATCTCGTGGAACACACTCAAGAAAATCCAACCCAGTCTATCGAAGAACCAACTTCAAAAGTGCCATCTCACCTTGAGGGACTATCAAGGGAAGAGCATCCCAGTACTCGGCAAAGGCAAGTTCCTCGTTAAATTTAAAACCTTCAAAGGCCATTTGCCTTTAGTGGTTGTTGACGGTACTCTCCCTAGTCTTTTGGGGTTGGATTGGTTCCCCTATCTCGGTCTTAGTATAATGGGTATCCATGCTGTCTCAGCTTCTGATACTGACTCCCTATTTTCTGACTACTCTGATGTATTCAGTAGTGAATTAGGTTGTTACAATGGCACACCCATTTCCTTCTCTGTAGACCCCCAAGCAGTTCCCGTCCGTTTAAAACCACGTAGAGTGCCCTTTGCCATACGCCCAAAACTGGACGCGGAGCTAGACAAACTACTCAAGCAAGGGGTAATAGAACCTACGGATTTTGCTAAATGGGAGACCCCGATTGTCACGCCTCTTAAAAAAGATGGCAGTTTAAGAATTTGTTCTGACTATAAGACCACAATTAACCGCTACCTACAGGTTAGCGCTTACCCAGTTCCAGTCATTCAGCACCTGTTACACACATTCGAGCCTGGCACCATTTTCGCCAAATTGGACATGTCACAAGCATATCAACAGTTCCCTGTTGACAGTCAAACAGCCGATTTACAAACTATTGTTACTCACAGGGGGGCATTCAGGTGCAAGCGTCTCCAATTTGGCGTTAGTGTTGCCCCAGGTATTTTCCAGTCACTAATGGAACGAATACTTCAGGGCCTCCCTGGCGTAGTACCTTATTTCGATGACATATTGGTCTCAGCCAGGGACAGACCCCAGCTATTCCAAAGAGTCAGAGCGGTATTAGACAAGTTCAGGCAGCATGGCCTCAAACTAAAAAGGGAGAAATGTGCCATCGCCACTAAGCAGGTGGACTTTCTGGGGTATAGAATAGACGCCTCTGGCATCCACCCACTGGAATCTAAAGTCAAAGCAATCCACGAGGCTCCCACCCCATCTACAAAATCTGAACTACAAGCCTTCTTGGGCTTATTAAATTTCTACGCATCATTCCTACCCCACAAAGTGTCAGTAGCTGAACCCTTGCACAGACTTCTAGACAATAATGCACCATGGCACTGGGGACCCAAAGAAGATTATGCTTTCAAAGCTGTCAAATCTCTGCTCACCTCAGACGCTGTCTTAATACAATTTGACCAACGCCTTCCTTTAGTCTTAGCCGCAGATGCATCCCCTTTTGGGATAGGAGCTGTCTTAAGCCACCGACTACACAACGGCTCCGAGGCACCAATCGCTTTCTTTTCCAGAACCTTTTCAACAACGGAGCGTAATTACAGTCAAATTGATAAGGAGGCCCTAGCCGCAGTTGCTGCGGTAAAAAAATTTCACGAATTCCTTTTTGGTCACAAATTCGAGCTCGTCACAGACCATAAGCCACTTCTGGGACTTCTGTCCAGGGACAAACAAACCCACCCAGGATGACGAGATGGACTTTGTTCCTGGCGGCCTATTCCTACAAACTCGTCCACCGCCCGGGAAAAAATTTAAGCCATGCCGATGCCCTCAGCTGCTGCCCTCTGCCAGCCCCTGTTGAGGACCCGGCCCCGGTCCATGCCATCTTCGATGTCAGCGAGCCCAACCTACCTATCACCGCTGGCGACATCGCCTCTCACTCCAGAAAGGACAGAACAATCGCCCAGGTCCTGGACTGGGTAAGGAGGGGGTGGCCGGTCACTAACTTTGCAACCGAATTCACACCATTTAAAACTCGCCAACAGGAGCTTTCTAGTTTACAGGGTTGCCTGCTGTGGGGTTCCAGAGTCGTCATTCCAACCTCACTGCGCGCATCCGTCCTAAAGGCGCTGCACGAGGGCCACCCGGGTATCGTCCGGATGAAAGCGTTGGCTCGTAGTTACGTCTGGTGGCCCGGCATGGATGACGAGATCGTCAAGTGGGTAAGCTCTTGCCGGCCCTGTCAGGAATCTAGGCCATCACCGCCAATCACCACACCAACTAAATGGGAGAGTGCCAACGCACCTTGGTCACGGCTGCATATTGACTTGGCCGGACCAATGCACGGCAAGACTTTCTTGGTGGTCGTGGATTCATATTCAAAATGGATCGATGTGGCCCTACTACCCACAACCACCACTCAAGCGGTTGCCAAAGCCCTGACCCGTTTATTCGTGACACACGGTCTACCGGACACCCTGGTGTCTGACAACGGCCCCCAATTTGCATCAGCGGAGTTCAGCCGGTATGTCACCAACCTGGGCATCCGACACATCCTCACGGCCCCTTTTCACCCTGCCAGCAACGGGTTAGCGGAGAGAGCTGTTAGGTCAACGAAAGAGGCGTTGGCCAGGTTCAACCAAGAGGACTGGCATTCGAGACTCTCCGGGTTTCCTCTTGAGCCAACACACGACTCCCTGTACGGTCACAAACAAATCACCAGCTGAACTCCTAATGGGTAGACGCCTCAGAACTGTGTTGGACAGGCTACACCCCCACTATTGTCCTGACACCCCTCTAGGTTCTGACAGTTTGGTCAGAGATTTTGTTTTGCAGGACCCTGTGTTTGTCAGGAACTATGCCGGCGATCCTTTGTGGGTACCAGGAAAGATTGTGGCCATCACCGGTCCAAGGTCTTATCGGGTTCAGTTGGAAGACGGACGCGTTTGGCGGAGGCACCTGGACCAGATAAGGAGGCGACGGAGCGGTCACGCCAATGCAGAATCGTGGACTCCGGTAAATCTACAATCACCTCCCCAGAGCCCAATCGGGGACCAGCTGAGAGACCTGTCGCAACCGGCCGAACCGAGGGAGCGGGCAGTAGACCGGGACTGCCCGCCAGAGTCTCCAACGTTGCTGACCAGCGAAGCCACCGGGTTGTGGGACAGAGACTATGTAGCGAACCAACCCAAAGGCAGAGATTGTTCACAGGTGCCTGATCAGTTTCCAGAACTAAACCGCTCTCCAACACCGATCAGTCCGGGTTCCCCGAACTCTGTGCCACACAGTGACTCACCTGAGCTACGTCGCTCCGGGCGCCAGCACAGACCGCCGGCGTATCTAAAAGACTATACATGTTCGCATCTGGGGGGAAGGGGTGTTATGTCTTTGGGACTGGCTAAAGTCCCCAACCAAGTCCGTTCCTGTTGCGGGGGCATTTACAGCTCCCATTGGCTGGCTCCCTTCGACAGCCGGCTATAAAAGCCGGCTGCTGGGTTGAGCCAGCTGCTGTTCGCTGGGCATGTCTGCTAGTTAGCCAGCAGACGCGACAGCCCTTTATTCTTCTGAATAAAGCCCATTCTTGTTAAGCTCTGGTCTAGCCTCTCCTTACTCGATCTATAACAAAATCCTCTTTGTTTTCAACGATCCAAGGGTTTTTTTGTTGGTTTTGAATTATTTCCAACAGCATCAAGCTGGCCACACCCACCTAGTTGGCCACATCCACCCAGTCAGCCATGCCCCCCCCCGCCCAAGGTCTACCCACAGGCCTGATGCGGCCCTCAATGAAATTGAGTTTGACACTCCTGTACTAAGCTAATAACTCTCAAAGTCATTCTCTTTGTTAGTGTTTTGTTCCTTGATTGCTTCTTTATTCAAA
The DNA here is from genome assembly GCF_049901715.1 of Pseudonaja textilis. Classification (NCBI taxonomy): domain Eukaryota; kingdom Metazoa; phylum Chordata; class Lepidosauria; order Squamata; family Elapidae; genus Pseudonaja; species Pseudonaja textilis. The sequence goes on from NC_141996.1 coordinate 58,777,965, forward strand.
GGATCCAAGTGATGCAGAAATGTTGGTAGTTATACCTTTCTCCCTTATGATCTGCATCCAGTTGCTTGAGCTCCTTTGCTATCTTGACAGAGATTCTCCCTGTTCCATATGGGAGAAACAGAGGCATGAGTCATGGAGACCAATCCAGGCATCTCCCATTCAGAGAATGTGGTCCAATGTCTGGCAAATTGCTTGGAGTGATTTTACCATGGTAACAAAACCAGATTGCCAATCATTTCAGCTGCTCTTGTCTCCAGCATCTTTCTATTCTGCCTCAAAAGCAAAAGTTCATCCAGACTCATCAAGCCATTATGGAAACAAAACAACTCCTGTCCCTCACTTTTATGAAGGAGAATGTAATAGAGATATTTTCTAAAATCTGTTCTGCTTGTAATGACTGGCTTTCCATGCTGTGGCTTAGAAAAAAATCTCAGATCAGCAATTTAGAGTTATTATTATTAGAGAACATGTATTGTATCAGAGCATAAGGCCCTAAATTGGATCGAGTCCAAACTATCAAGCAGGGAAGTCTCCCTGCTTCCTCCTCAAGCAAAACAAGGCCTAGCTTGTTCCCTGAGGTTTTTACAACTATGCTCTGGAATTAATTTTAAACAGCCTGCATTTTGAAACAAGCTTGGGAGTTGAAGGGCAAATTTATTTCCACCCACAGACTCCCTCTCATTCTAACCTAGAGCAAAGGATTTTTAACTCTTTCCCTTTTTTGTCTAAATGGCAAGAGATGCAACGTCTATTTGCTTTGAGAAGGAAAGTTCAATTGCCATTCACTTTTTTTAAAAAAAAAATTTTTTTAAGAAGGAACAAGGGTCCTGGTGAGAAGTATGTGACTGCTATAGATAATCTTGCAACAGTATTGTTCATCTAGAACAAATTATTTCTGCCAGGAGGAACATTTGCAACATTTTAATATTTAAGATATCAATAAGATATTGGAAGTGAGTTTGGGAGATTTTTTAAAATAATGTTTTGCCTAGGGCTTATATACTGCACTTATTACATGTTTTCTACTTTAGAATGGTAGGGAACCATGCTGTTAAGAGTTCAGAATTCTGAGGCAGCTGTAGCTCTGACAGCTGTACAAAGGGAATTTAAAATTCACCTGTGATCTTGGGCCCACAGATTACAATCAACTTTAGTCAATCAACCATAGACCTACATGCATGTACTTCTACAAGTACAATGATCTTTATTATGTGCTTTGTGTGAATATAATTGCATATGTAAAGGTTTCTTTCTCTTGGTAGTTGCAGTGAACTTGCAGACATCTTCAAAAATAATTCTGTTAAAGTGATTTTAACAGGGTTGGGATGTTATGAATTAATCATAGAATTCAGACTACTGCAAGGACTTTAGTAAGATGCACATTAGTTTTGCCATGAGGCACTGAAGCATCTGATGTGCTCCAGGGCAGTGGAGATGGCATTTTAGGTGGCCTTACTACGTATACACCCACATATACTTTATGTATCAAGACTTCCTCTTTTTTGTAGCTGCTTGAATAATCAGAAATTGCTCTTCAAAGCTGGGCAGCAGACTTAAACCATAGAGGAATAATTTCTTATCAAAGTTTAATGGATGAAAAAACAGGTGAACCATTTGATAACTGTTTAAAAAACTTTTAAAAGAAAAAAATGCACCTGAAAATCCAAATAGTGCTTGTGGTAATTATAGCCTAGAGTTACTTTAGTGATTGAGATTGCATGTAGATTGATAAATAAAATCCAAACCAAACCAGAAGTGAACAATTGATGGGAAGTTCATTCAGAGTCACCTAATCCAAGACAAAGCTGTAGGAAGACCATCTCTACCCTCAGGCATCCTTTCTTCAATATGAATCTTGTATCTTTTGCCTTGTACTAATCAGGTATAAATTACAGAGATTGATGTCTACTTGGAAACCAGGCTGAATGTATACCTCTCCTTGAAATTAACAGAAAATATTTTATTTGTTGCCAAGAGCTAATGTTGATTAGTCAGCATTCTCATCAGACAATGCTGACCTATTGAAAGATAAATTAATCAATGTTTCTCATCTGAAAACTACATTATAGTTAAAATAATTTTTGGAGTTACCAGTAGGAAAGTAGGAAATTTGAATGAATGTTTACATGGCATCTTGTATTGCATGTGACTGGTATAAGATTTATTATGGCTAGTTCAGACTGAGCAGAATTTTTCTTGTAGTAGCCCTGTTGCAGTACCCAGAGTCAAAATTATTCACACAGCCTTGATATGATTTCCTTCTTTTCCAAGGCATCATGATGAAGATCAAATGAATGTAGCTATGGAAGCTTCTGGAGATAAAACTCATAATGCTAAAAATCCACAGGGTTTGCCTAGCTATTTCTTCCTTCCTTCTATACTTTTAATGGGACATTAGACAAATGTTGGAAAAACAATGTTTAGGTATTTTTGTATCTCACTCTAAAGATTTCATGAACGAGGCTGGGCAATACTGTTGCACAATAAAAACTTTGGAAATACTCCTGAACCTTTTTGTGAAATTCTGTATATGGGAGAGTAGGTTGCACAATAGAAGCATCATTTAGAAGCACTCTTTGTATTTATTTTATATAGAACAAAGAAGAAAAGAATGTTTCCAACTTGTCAGCAATATTTACAAATTCAGTGATTTTCCCACATGGGTGGGATAGAATGAAAGTTGCGTAAGTGATTAAGTAAACTTTATTTCTATATTTTATTTGGTCAATGAATTGCCAAAAGTATTGCATGTATGTGATAGTAAAATAACAATATACTTAAAATAATTATGCAGGGCACAGATATCAAACTCAATCACATCACGTGACATATCATGATGTATTGTGATGGTTTTTGCCCTTGCAGAGCCGGGATGAGCATGGCCTGCATGTGATGCATCTGGCCCGTGGTCTGCCAGTTTGACACCCCTGATGAAGGGAAATAATTTATGCAACCAGTTAAAATGGGTGAAGAAGTTCTGGAATGCTGAGAGCAAATTCAACAAAAATAATTTCAGCGGATGAATTAGTTCATATTATAAGTCCCACATAAGTTTACAGTTCCTCAGATGGTAGTAGCAGTTGTCTGTTCCCCCACTCCAGCTGATCCTCAAAGTCAACATTTCACTTATCCTTTTATTTGCTTATTTTATTTATCAGTTGTAATAATTATAACAACTAAGACTTGCTGAATGTATAGATATGTTGCAGGATCCAAACTGGGTCGGTCATGGGACCAGAAGTTTAGTCTTCTGAGCTTTTCAAACTTGTGCTAGAGCCCATCCTCAGAGAACTTCTCTCTAGGTGTGTATAGATATGTCTCTAAACTGATTTCTTAAATTACAAAAATAGTCACCTGGGTGGGAAACTGAATTTATAAAGATGAAATCTATTAGGAACAATCTGAAACAGGCAGTAGATTTGTTGACCACCACTAGGTGGCAAAATTCAACACGACCTCATTATTATTCAATAAGAATACATAGGGTGAATAGCATAACTAGCCATTTTGCCCGGTAGATGGGGTTTTTACCATCTGGATGACTGAGGCATGGAAGTGTGATTTAACAACAAAACTCTTTTTCCTGCCATAAACTAAATGTGAACCAACTTTTTTGAGAAGATAGTATCACAAAGTGCCAAACCTTATGGTGTGCCCACTCACTTTTTTTTAATCCTGTTGCCATTTTGCATAAAGATAAAGAATAAATAATTTATGCAGGTTTGTGAAACAATATTGTTAAACTGCAATGATGAAAATGAGAGAATGGTGAAATATTTTTAAATACTGAAACTTTCCCATGTATATTTCATATCATTGAAAGAAAAATCAATAAAAGAAAACAACTGATGTGTCCTAGTAAGTCTCACATTACGTAGCACACATGAACACATATAAACATCTTGAATTCTATTTTCTCATTTGACAGACCAGCTGTTAATAATTCTTTGATTAACAGTTAACATCCTGCTTCTTTTCATAGAAACTATAGTAGTGGTGGTACTGTGAGCAAAAGTCAGTTTTTCTTTTCTTTTTAATCAGACACGAATGACAGGATTTTCTGCTTGGCTGAAATACAATAAAAGAGCAACATTACTGGAGCAAATTTAAGATGTCACATATGGAGATATATATGCACATACATTTTACTTCTTTCAAGGGATAGGGAATCTTAACTTCCTTCTGGATATGTAGAATGTCTACAGTTCCTTAAAAGGGCTCTACAGCCAAGGATTTCAAAGTAAACCATTTTCTTGGAGACTTCTGATTTGTCCCATTCATGATGGACAGTAATAAGGGTGAAATTCGACCACCTCAGCTCACCTTGGTAAGGTGGTAGGGACAATTTGTTAGATTTTGCAGCAGCAATTCAATCCAGGAAACACACATAGACAACTGATTCAGCAGGATTCATTAACTTCTTTATATACATATAACACATAAGTAAATGTACAATATCAATGTAGGTTTTTCCAATGTGGTAGAGAGTTACAGGCAAAAACACAAGCAGATGAGAGAACAGCAGAGAACAGTTTCAGTTTCAATTCAGCAGTTGCAGACAAGACTCAGAGTTTAACACAGCTGCAGAGCTGCAGAGTTTAATATAGAGCCACGCCTAGGTTCCTTCCAGTTTCAGTTTCCAAACAGTCCTCATTGGCTGACTTTGTTGATATGCCTATTCATTGGCTGACTTTATTACCATGGCTCTTCCAGTTCATGAATATTCTGACATGATTTGAATTGGTTCACCAAACTGAACAGATAAAGATTGCCCCGGTTGGCCCTGCCCACACCCGCCCAGTCACTCAGTCACCTGGTCACCTCTTCCGGCTGCTCACTTGGCCCTTCTGGTCAATCAATGGCTGAAGAAAGAGAAGGAGACTTTACTCTGTGTGGAGACTGCAAGGTTTTGAATTTTGAATTTCATCCCTGGATAGTGAATTCTTAAACAATTTATCCTAAATTTCTGTTGAATGAAAAAGTGATGGGGAAATTGTAATAAAAGCTCACTCCAAAGAGTTTGGGCTGCTGTCAATGTGACTGCCACAAACCACTGGAGCAACATGCCTGTCAGGACTCTGACAATACACCCCCATTCAAATCATAAGTCTCTAGACCATCTCTCAGAGTTAAAAATTGATTTATTAGGAATGACCATGTTGGCGTTACCTGGGTGCAGCCGACTCAGAGACACATCATTCATTTCACCCTTGACCCTGGTCTTCCCCCCACCCCCTGGATGTATATTCTCCAATGGGACATATCCATAGCTAAGAATCATAAATCATGCTCTCCAGTAATAATCTTGCATGCCAAAAGCTTCAGCTGGCTAGCAATTATCTGAAGCATTTAAGGAATGCACTACTTTCCCAACTCCCTTTCTGTTGGCAACTAAAAAGACCAAAGAAGTATTTTTAGTTGACATTCAGCTCCCCTCACTTCTTGAAGATGACCTGTACAACACAAAAAGAAAACAAATTTATTGCAGGTATAGAACTTAGGGTTGTGACACACACACACACACACACCCAAGTTTGGTTGGGTTTTCTGCATGGAATCTCATCACAAGGTGATCAGCTTGGACATTTCTACTTGTTACCCAAGATGCATCTGATAAGGGGTAGCCCTTCCACCTGATTAAATATTGGAGTTGGCTCCTGTGCCACCTCGAATTCAGGTTTTGCTGCACCTCATAATGGGTTTGGCCCTCTATGGGGTCTGGGAGTTCATGAAGTGGTGGCCTCAGGGTCGATCCAACCATGAGTTTTAAGAGGCTACTATGGAATATCGGGTGTATTTTCTCTAACAGCCAGGGCAACTTCAGTTGCATCGTGACTTGATTGATGGCCTTTACTATGAGGAAAGGTCCCATGAACTTTGGCCCCAATTTCTTACTAGGGAGCCTTAACCTCAAGTATTTGGTGGAGAGGTAGACCTTCTCCCCCATCTGGAATGGCCTTTGCAGTGCCCAGTGTTTGTCTGCCTGTTTCTTATAGCTTTGTGCTGCTTTTGCCAGCACCTTTTTTACATTCTCCTAAGTTGCTTTCAGCATTGACATCCAATCAGTCAGGCTGACTGAGGTGGGATGATCCCTTGGATACTCAGGAATTGGCATGAAGTCCATACCACTCACTACTTTGAAGGGGGTTAGTCCCGTGCTACTGTGAACAGCATTATTGTATGTGACTTCCGCAAAAGGCAGGAGGTCCGTCCAATTGGATTGCTGATAATTCACATAGCACCTCAGGAACTGTTCTACCATGGTGTTCAATCTCTCTGCCCTCCCCCCCCGCCCCCATTGGTTCTTGGATGAAAAGCAGATCTAAGGCCTTGGCATGACCCAATAGTCTGCAGGAACTCCCTCCAGAATTTAACTGTGAAGTGGACTCTGTCTGAGATAATTCTCTGTGGCACTCCATGCAGGCAGTAGATGTGTTTCAAAAACAGCTTGGCTAACTGGTGGGCTGAAGGTAGGCCGCTGCATGGTATGAAATGTGCCTATTTGTAAAATAAGTCTATTATAGTCCATATCACTGTGTTTCCTCCACTTTTTGGCAACTCTACTATGAAATCCATTGCGATCTTCCAGGGCCTCGTTGGTTCCGCAACTGTCTGTAGCAATCTGGGGTGTGTGTGTTCCTGATTGTTTTTTTCATTGTGGCACAAATCGGGCAACTCTTCACATAATTGTCCACATCTTTCTTTATGCCAGGCCATCAGAATTGCCTCTGAGATAAGTGCAAAGTCTTTAAGAACCCAAAGTGGCCTGCCAGTTTCGCATTGTGGCTCCTCTGAAGGACTAGAGTACGTAAGTATTCTGAGACATAGAGTTTGGTTCCTATCCATGCAAGTTCATCTCTTTTCATTGTTTCAGTGTTGATTGTCCTGGAACCAACATTCTGCTAGCAGTTCAGTCTTTAATTTCGTGGTTAAGTTATCTGCAAGTCAGTCTTGTTGGTCACAGCGTTGTCACCTGGTGGTTACTTGGGCAGCTATTTGGGTAGGGGGGATGATGGCATTTACAATCTCCTCTCTTTCACATTTATATTGGGGCATGCTAGAGAGGGCGTCAGCCAGAAAGTTCTTTCCCCCAAGGATGTGCTTTAGCACAAAGTTGAATCTTGTTTGGGTGATAGTTTTCGCAGGGTCCTAAGGCTTTCCAGATTTTTATGGTCAGTTCAAACTTCAAATGGTCTCTGGCCCTCTTCCAGCAGGTGGCACCAGGTTTGCAGTGCCCACCTTATCACAAAAGCCTCTTTTTCCCATGCAGTCCATCACCTCTCTATGTCCGTGAGCTTGCGGGAGGTGTAGGTGCAGAGTGTAGATTTCCTTGGTCGTTTCTTTGGAGTAGCACTGCTCCCACTGCCACGTCACTGGCTTCTGCTTGAATGATGAAAGGTTGTTCAGGATCAGGGTGCTTCAACACTGGTTTTTTTGCAAACAATTCTTTCATTGTTTCAAATGCTTTTTGGTAGGTTAGGTTCCCCCAGGTGGGGTTTCATTTCTGTACTCCCTGTCTTTAGAAGATACATCATGGTTTTGGCAATCCTTGTGAAGGAGGGAATGAATTGCCAGTAGAAGTTTGCAAACCCCAGGAAGCTTTTTAGCTGTCTGTGGGTGCAAGGGGTTTGCCAACTGAGGGCAGCTTGTACTTTGGCTGGGTCCATCTCTATGCCCTCCTTGGAGACTCGGTATCCCAGGTAGTCCAACTGCACATGGTGAAATTTGCATTTTGACAGCTTGATGTACAGGTTTGCTGCTAGAAGTTTTTCCATACTTGACGCAATAGAATTATGTGGTTGTCCATCATCTCAGTGTTCAAGTAGACAAGGACACCTTTATAAAGATGTTTATGTAGCACCTTGTTTATTAATTGCATAAACACCGCTGGGGCTCCCTGTAGTCCAAAAGGCATGCCTTTGAATTGGAAACTCCCTAGGGGGTCAATTGAATGCTGTTTTCCATTTGTTTCCCTCCCTGATGTGGTCTTGATAGTATGCTTCTCTGAGGTCTAATTTGGTAAAGACCTTCCTTTGGCCAGGCGGGATAGCATGTCCTTCATGAGTGGGAGGGGGTATTGATTGTGTTATGCACAGTCCATTGATCGCTCTAAAGTCAACGCATAATCACATAGTCCCATCTTTTTTTTCTTTGAAGAGAACTGGGGCTGCAACCTGTAGCTTGGCTGGCTCAATGAAACCCCTTTCTAAGTTTTTGTCTATATATTTGCGCATTTCTTGCATTTCACAGGTGAAATGCAGCTGCCCCCCTGCCACCAGATGGTCGGGCCCAACTTGTCTAGCCAGGACAGTCCCAGTATGACTGCATCTGTCATTTTGGGAACCTCTACAAATTGAATTGTTTCCCCGTGTTCTGCTAGCTCTAGTCTCACTGGTTCAGATTGGCTTAAATGGTTTTCTACATCTTCATTACAGAATACTGAGATAAACTGAATCACTCAGCTGGAAGGAAAACTTTGGAATAATATTTATCATAAGTGCTAAAATTAATTGAAGAGATGAAACATTTTTAATGTGAAAGCCAAACCACAATGGTTTTAAAATGTAAACTCTTTCTTGAAGCATTGTTGTCTTGGATATTTGCTCTGGAGAAACAGGTACATATTTGAATAAGCTGGGGGGGGGGGAACCCACAACAAAAAAAGATTTCCCAAATACATATAAATATAGAATTCAGTCAATCTAACAGTTCATCAGTCAAAGTTTATCTTGGTCAAATACCAGCAAAACACAATACAATTAACAAGCTCAGTAAAAGTAGTGAAAGTGGAGGATTGTGTTATCTTGGTCTGACTTTCTTAAGAAAAAATCATTTGTAAATGTACAGCATGGTTATAATACTGTAAATAAATACATGCCCTGCATATTAGATTTTCAGATAAATGCTCCCAGAAACCTTTTATCAGAACTCGGTAATGCTCCACATTTTTGTTATCCTCTGCATTCTAAACTGGTTCTGCCACTCCTTCATATTCACCCTATATCATACACTGTTAGCTGAGAAGAAGATCACCTTTTCATACCTCTAGTGACGAACATTCAAGGTGTATTTAGAAAAAACATCAACCCTGAATCATTAAACAATTGACATTTTACCAGAAGCAAGGCAGGTTATCCACTCTTGCTTTGTCTCAATATTCAGAATAATAGAATAAGAGAGTTGGAAGGGACCTTGGAAGTCTTCTGGTCCTGTTGCAGCAGATCCTGTTTCCAAATCAGGATACAAGACCACAACAGGTTGGAGAATACAGGTTTTTATTTGTGCACAAGGTTCAGAGCATTAGAATGGCAAATTCTGAAGCCCTGGCTCTTCCTGAGGCATCACTTTTATACATGTCATGACCTCAGCTTAGCCCAGCATTGTACTAAGCAAAGCCTTGGGAAACTGGGGGACCCCTGCCAAATACAAAAGTGTTTTATGTGTAATTTCCCCACTGCTTCAGTCCAACCCCCCGCTCAAGCAGGAAACCCTATAACCGGGATGGCAAACCTATGGCATGAGTGCCATTTGTGTTGGCACACGAGCCGCAGGCAAACTTACCTCACTGCACATATGCGTGCCTTACAGGTGATTTTCGGCCTCCCAGAGGCTTGAGGAAAGCCTCTACAGCCCCCAAAATAGGCCCGTTTTGTCCCTTCCTGTATTTCCAGAAATACCGGAAATGATGAAATGGGCCTATTTTTCAGCCTGCAGAGGCTGCAGAGGCTTTAATCAAACCTCTGGGAGGTTGAAAAAGGCCTCAAATGGGCTGAAAATCAGCTGGAAGGTGCAGTACAGGTAAAGGGGTTGCAGAGAGAGAGGGGGAGATTGTGCCCACATGCACAGGAAGCGGGGGCCCACATTGCCTTCTGGGTGCTGGCACGCGAGCTCACACGCATGAGCACGCACACAATTTTTGGCACAGGAGCCCAAAAAGGTTAGTCACCACTGCCCTATAACATTTCTTACATCAGGGTTAACACCAGGACAATGTTCACTCCTTCTACCTAAAATGAGCCCACATTTAAGCAATAAGTATTGCACACTATACTTTATGCATTAATTTTGAATCTATAATTCAGAAAACAACTGAGTGAGCCCAAGGGAAATGTCCTTGAATGTCTAATGTCTATTCACTTGTTGGTTATCAAAGACAGCACATGTAGCAACAGCCAAGCAATTTAGTGGGGATTTATACAGGTTAGTTCCTCCAAAGAAAAATCAATTTTTTTTGCACAGTGCAAACTGAACCAAGCTTGCTGTGTCATCTCTGTTGCAGATGCAGAAACACAGACAGCTCATGCAGTGAATGATGAATTGGGAAAATGGCAGTCTCTATTGCCAGAAGAAACCACATAGGGAGAACAAACACTGAGATAAGCCTCTTCTACAAAGGGATTTAAAGCCAAGGTCACTTTTACTGGAGAAAAAACTGCATGTATAACAAGATGAAAAGAAAACTTTTGACCATAGCCCTTTTATTAAACTCTAACATACATTGGAGGGACATCTCTACAACTTATTATTATGCTAATAATAAACCAAAATGAAAATATTATGTCTTTATTATGTGCCTTTATTATTTATTTAAAGGAGCTGCCCTAACAGAGCCTAATCCATGTCAGTATTACAGCCTTATGCTTACTTTATTTATGTTACTGCATTTATTTATATCCTGTGTTTAAGAGCTCAAAGCAGAGGTGGTATTCAACAGGTTCTGACCAGTTCTGGAGAACCGGTAGCAGAAATTTTGAGTAATTCAGAGAACTGGCAAATACCAGCTCTGACTGGAGAATTTACACTATCCTTCTCCTGCCACACCCACCAAGCCACACCCACAGAACCGGTAGTAAAAAAATTTGAATCCCACCACTGGCTCAAAGATGTCCTATGATTTAGAGCAGAGGTGTCGAACTCAAGGCCCTTAGATCTGGCCCATGGGGCCATCCTAGAAACAGCAAAGGACCGGCCTGCAGATCCTCTGCCAGTAAAAACTGAGCTCGGGAGGGCCACACACAGCCCTCCCAACTCCATTTTCCCTGGCAGAAGGTTGTAGGAAGCTGTCACAGCTGAAAACGGAGCTCAGAAGTCCGTTTTTGCTGGCAGAGCACTTATGCCACCACAGGCACTCTAAACGAGTGACATGCCCCTCCCACCCCCTGAGGCCAAACACACACACACTGAGGTCAAACACAACCCCCATTCCATGAAGTTGAATTTGATGCCCCTGATTTAGAGGGAACAATCCTGCTGCTAGAGAGTGATTAATTTAAAAGCACGCAATAGGCCTCTGGCCTAGTTCTGTATATGGAGTGTTTGGCATTAATCAATTAGCACCTATTTTAGATTAAATTGAGAATATGTAAATTGGGTTCCTCATCAGGCTTTATAATCCCCATTCTAGTCAGTTTTTTTTTACTGCAGGCATTAAAAATATATGAAATACAGAAAATCATTGTCACACAGTCAACCAGATGTTCAGACTGGATTTGGCATTTTTGTCCACCTATCAAGTCCCAAGGACCTGGGATAAAAATTGATGTTTGATGATGTTACAGATATTGTCACAGGATATTTTGTTGGACTTATTACTATTTAGTAGATTTTAGAAATCTACTAAACCACTTTCCGAATCACTATGAGCAATTTACAGGGTTAAAACAATAAAAATCAAACTCAATAAAAGCTGACCATTCTGAATGTAAAAATGAGACACTAAGAGACACTACTGTACAGACTTCCTAAAAATTATGGAGGTTTGTAGACAATCTCCATAATGCACCATTTTAATCACCATGAATGTTGAGATCCTATGTTCTATGCAAACATGTGGAGTTGAAACTATTAAGCACATTGTTACTGATGCCAAAGCAGTATATTTTGCCACCAGACTATGTGACTTGTGTTCACTCCACCTTTTGAAATCACGTGTACTTGCAAATCAATGATACAGCTATGGATAGCTTCTTAATATGCCAATATCATCATGACTAACCTAGAACAATGTACTTTTTACTCTACTCCTTGAAGCCACTCCCTTTATTTGAGTTTATTGATGACTTTTATTATTTCAACCCATGAAAATGAATTCTGGTGGCAGGACAGGGATGTGTAGAGGTGGAGAAGCCCAGCTGCAGTTTCAGAGTACCTCTTCTTGCGTTTGGTGCAATCCCTAGAGGATACCTGAATTCTGGAGAGATTCATGTTGGTGTAGGGGAATCTTGGGTTGCAGTGTGGGGGAAGGCAACCCCCTGGCAGCGAAGAGAAGATCCCCTGAGCCCAGTGCGAAAGAGCTAGCCGCTTGTCAATGGCGGCTCCAAGTCCAGACTGCCTCTGATGTGATAAAGCGAGTAAGTGACAGCTTGTAAGATCGGTAGAGAAAGAGGTGCAGAAAGACTTTAACAGTGAAGAGTGAGACCGGCGAGTGATTTCTTTTCCTTTTATTGTGTGTTATATCTGTCGGAAGCCTGAGAGAAAAGCGGCTAAAAAAGCAGAAGTTTGATTAGCGTGGGTGGAAAGACTCGGCAGACGGAAGTGAAAGTGTGGATTATAGCGTTTGAAAGGAGAAGACTGTGAGTTGAAGAAGAAACTGTTGAAAAGATTAGGAGACTTGTGGATTTGAGTTCTTAAGTGGATTGTTACATTGGAAGATTTCCTAGGTTTAAAACCTGAAGAGGAGAGAGGCTATGGAAGAAAGGGAAACGCGGCACCATATGTGATACATTGAATCTTTGAAGTTAGTGCAACAAAATAACAGACTCTATTTGACACTATTTGCCCAAAAGACCTTTAACCGATTTGGAGGAGAACATTATTTGATCCTAAACTGACTGAGGTGAAAGCAGTAGGTGAAGGAGATCAAGATATTGAACTTAAAAGCATTGACAAAAAAAAAAAAAGTAATTGAATTTTGGGAAGAGACTGATTGCTGGCAGCTATTACTCAGCACTTTTCACCTCCCTCCTTCCGGTGTGTCTGAAGAAAACTACAAAATTCCAAAAACGTTGGATTTAAACCTGACTCTAAAATTCTATTTTCTTACCACTCTACCTTATTTCTTTGTGGTTTTCCCTTGGTATTACTCTGTTAAACTTTTTATCCTGTCTTCTGTTTATTGACTCTTTGACATTAAGGCGAATCCCTTTTCTCTTTTTACTTTCCTTTTATAATAGCTATAAATTTATTTATTTAGAAAAGGTATACTGATTGCTAGACTTAATTGCTAACTGATTTAATTGTTTTGAATAATTAGTAACAATAAGGATTGTCATACTCCGACCAGTTGGATAGGGAAAATAGTAACAAGGTTAAGAATTTTATAATTAATAAGTAGAAGATAAGTAGAAGAAATAGAAGATAAGTAGAAGTTAAACAGTAATTAGCAAAGGTTAAAGTACTAAAATTTAGTGTGTGAATATAATCAACTTATTGGGGGAAGAGTAATACTATTTTGGATCAAAATATTGGTGACTTAGAACACTTAGAATATTTAATACTAAGACATAAGATTAGATAAAAATTTATACATATTTATAAAACCTATAATCTTATAAAGTTGAAATCTGGTTAGATTTGATATATTACTTGTTATACATATTTGTTATATAAATTTATCATAGAGAATATTATATAGTGTTGGATAGTGCTCTATAGTACTGGAATATAGATTGTGCAAATTACATACCAGATTGAGGACATAAGACCAAAAATAATATATATTTATATATTTTAACTTCTAGTTGAGAGCATAGAACTTAACTACTTAGTAGATAGGTAGACCAATTAATTAGACATTGAAATTTTATCATAAGGGTTATAATACTGAATGGTAATTTGGGATAACATAATTAATATAATTCAACAGCAAAAACAAATACTAAAAGAAATGACTTCTACAACAACCACGGCCCTGAAAATGGGAAGGAAGACTACCCCGACCTTAACAACCACCCTGGCAACAGCTTCCCCTACAATTCAAAAAACCATTGAAGAATCCCTAACAGGAGAAAAACAATCCAATGTCTCGAATGCTAATATACAATCAACTCTGTTAACTTTGCAAGAATCAATGTCAAAACTGCAAGAAATAATGATCAAAAATCATAATGAAACAAGAGCGGATATTAGCGAATTAAAAGAAGAGATGGGAAAGCTAAAAGCTGAGATGAAAGCGGACATACTTAAGGTAGAGGACAAGATTGGGACACTACAACAGGCTATGGAAAAAAATGAAACAATGATAAAAGAAATAGAGATAAGGATGGAATGAATGGAAAAGAATCTAGAAAGGGTAGACGAAGAATTAAAAAGTGTAAGCAAGGAAATGGAAGATTCATTGGTCTACCTAGAAATGGACAAGGCAGCTGCATATCTGAGATTCCAGAATGTGGAGGAATCTAAGGAAGAAGAACTGGAGCAGCTAATGGCAGAAATACTGGCCGAACTATTAGGAAAAGACAAAGATGACATACTCAAGGAATTTGACAAAGTCTATAGGGTCAGTACCAACTATGCAAGACGCCATAAATGTCCGAGAGAGGTTCACATTCATTTTGCAAGAAGGAGTGTGCGAGATATAATACTCAGACTGTCTAGAGATGGAACAATAATGTACAAGGGCAAAGAGATTATGATCCTCAAGCAAATTCCAAGAAAAATAAGGGAAATAAGACAAGATTACAAATCCCTAGCCAGTTATCTAAATCAGAAAGGAATCCCATTCAAATGGTTAATCCTGGAGGGGATGTTAGTAACATGGAAAGAAAGAAAAATCAAAATAGACTCTATGGAACAGGCACAAGACTTTTATGAACAGTTAGTAGGCACAGAAGATCAAAATAGTAAGGAGGAATCAAAAAGAAATTCGCAGGAAGACCGAAGTCGCCATAGAAATAAAAAAGAAGGATCCCCCCAAAGCCAAGGGAACAACTATCCACCTCAAGAGAGAGAAGAACCAATCCCACAACAACTACAAGGAGAGAGCCGAATTATCACAAGACAAAAAGTGAGACAGATTTAACTAAATGGAGGAAGAAAAGAAACTTCTATCCATCAATATAAATGGTTTAAATTCGACAACTAAAAGGAAAGGGATAATAGCTAAATTAATTAAACAAAATGCCGACATAATATGTTTACAAGAAACTCACATAAGGAAAATTGATGAAAGATATTTAATTTGCCCTAAACTATTTACGGCACCAGCAGATAAACAAAAAAAGAAAGGAATTGCAATATATGTGAAAGATGACTTAAAAGCAGATCTAATTTGGTCAGACACAGAAGGAAGAACTCTGGTTTTACAAATCTCAATTAATACTACTTCATTTCTGTTGGTAGCAATTTATGCTCCAAATGAAGACCAGAAAAACTTTTTAAAATATTTACACCAAAAAATAATAGGATTTGAAAAAAGAAACATCTGTATGATAGGTGATTTTAACTCTATTGCTGATTACCAAAAGGACCATAGTAATGCAAGCAAGAACAAAAAAGGGAAAAGAGAATTTCCCAAGACATGTAAGGAAATGATGGAAGAACTAAATTTGGTGGATTTATGGAGAAGATTAAACCCAGAAGAAAAACAATTTACATTTTACTCTAACCCACATAAAATATGGACAAGAATAGATATGGCATGGATGAATGGGGAAATTGCAAATGAAATAAAAGGAATCAAAATTCTACCAAATGAATGGGCTGATCACAACCCAATTCAAATAATTTGGAAAGGCAGGAAAAAACCAAAGAAAAGATGGACATTAAACACTCAATTAATAAGAGAAGAAGAGTATATTAATAAGCTTAAAAAGGAATTAAATTATTTCCTAAAGGAAAATGATAATGATGCAACCTCGAAACAAAATATCTGGGATACATTGAAGGCAGTTATAAGAGGAATAACAATCTCTTATAATGCCATGAGAAATAAAAGAAAATATGCTCAACAAAATAAATTACAACAACAAATTAAGGAATTAGAAATCCAATTACAAAAATCCCCTAAAAACTAAAGAGTACAAAATCAGCCAAACATAAATTGAACTTAATGAAACAAGAAAAAATGGAAATAAATTTGAAAATGACTAAACAAATCTATTTTGAATATGCAAATAAACCAGGAAGATGGCTATCTTATAAACTTTAAAAAAGGAAAGAAAAGAGATTGATATACCAATTAATAGACGAGAAGGGCGACTTACAACAAGAGATAGAAAAGAAAAAAGACATCATTCACAAATATTTTGAAAAGATATAAAAAAGAAGAAGTCAATGAGGATAAAATAAGAAATTACTTAGAGGAAACGAAAGATAAAGTAATTGGAGATGAATGGATAGAATTATTAAATAAAGATATTACATGGTCCGAATTGAAATCAGCAATAGAGAATCAAGGGAATAATAAAACCCCAGGGCCAGATGGGATCCCAGCAGAATTATATAAGGCAATCGCAGAATTAATTGGACCACTGATGATGGAAGTGTTTAATGAGGTAATACTGGTAGCTAAGATGCCAGACTCGTGGAGGGGAGCATTGATTTCGCTGATCCCGAAGGAGGAATCTGACCACAGATATATTAACAACTACAGACCAATTTTACTCCTAAACACCGATTATAAAATATTCTCCTCCATTATAGCCAATAGACTAAAACAAGTTTTAAACCCATACATACATGAAGACCAAAATGGATTTCTCCTGACTAGACAGATAAAGAATAATTTAAGAACAGTAATAGATGTTTTAGAATTTTATGAAGCCCACCCTGAGAAACAATCCGCACTTATGTTTTTAGATGCAGAAAAGGCATTCGACAACTTAAATTGGCATTTCTTAATTCAAAAAATTTATAATATGAAATTAGGCACTAAATTTGAAAATATCATAACAACAATTTATGATACACAGCAGGCCAACATCTTAATAAATGGGGAACACACAGGTCCAATAAAAATAGAAAAAGGAGTTAGACAGGGTTGCTCTCTTTCACCTCTTCTCTTTATATTCTCTTTAGAAACACTCTTAACACATATTAGGCAAAATCCCGAAATCAAAGGATTGAAGATTAAAACAGAAGAATACAAATTGCAAGCGTTTGCCCATGATATGGGTTTCTTTTTAGAGGAACCAATAGAAAAAGGATATAAATTGATAAAAGAACTAGAACAATTCAGTGCAGTAGCAGGACTTAAATCAATAGAAAAAAAACAAAATTGATGACCAAAAACTGAACAGAAGATCAGAAAAAGGAATTAGAGGTAAGTATGGGAATACAGGTAACAAAGAAAGTTAAATATTTAGGAACATGGCTAACACCACAATGTAAGACACTCAAAGAGAATAACTATGACAAATTTTTGCAACTTTTTTTGCAAAAAATACTGGCAAAGAATTAGAAGGTGGCTAGAAGAGATAACAGAAGAACAGATTGAATATAAACCAGAGTCCTTCCTGTTAGGGATTTTTGACAAACAGCTACC
Source organism: Pseudonaja textilis (assembly GCF_049901715.1). Taxonomy (NCBI): domain Eukaryota; kingdom Metazoa; phylum Chordata; class Lepidosauria; order Squamata; family Elapidae; genus Pseudonaja; species Pseudonaja textilis. The sequence goes on from NC_141996.1 coordinate 58,795,447, forward strand.
TAAAAAAGTGAAATATATAACAATACCTATCTTAACAGCGGCCAGACTAACGTTTGCTCAGTGCTGGAAATTACCTCACATACCTACCGAACAGATGATCATCCAGAAAATCTCAGACTGTGCAGAAATGGACAAACTAACCTTAGCCTTAAAAAATAAAGATTCTTCAATATATTATAACAATTGGAATTGCTGGTATAAATGGTTAGACCAAAGATAGTCTATATATTATAAAGTAAAAAAAAATGGGATAAACTTATATGAGTGCAATCTAAATATAGATATGGATAAGATGTGCGTATATGATATAAAATAAGAAGAGAAAAGATCTTACAAACTGTCGAAAATGAGAATGTTTTTAACTGTTCACTTTTTCTTCTTTCTCTTCTTTCTCTTTCCTTCTTTCTCTTTTCTTTTCACGTTTCTTTCTTTTTTCTTTGCTCTTTTCTGCTGTTTCTATTTGTGTATGTGTTGTTGATTTGTTTTTAATTGTAAATTTAATAAAATTTGTTTTAAAAAAAACAAAATGAATGTTTCATCAAATCCTATCAAGATTCAACAATTTCCACCCCATCATCCAAATCAGCCTCGACCTATCTACTGAACAAGTCCACTTACTTGATATCACTGTAAAGTTACTTAATGGACACATAAATACTTTATACAGGAAAGTTATAATTACCATGCCTATATGCTTCAAGCTTTCACTCAGAACCCATCAAATCTATCATCTATAGCCAAGCTTTACATTACAGTTGCATTTTTTTTTGAACCCACTTGATAGAGATATCAATCAAAGGAATTAAATTAGGTATTCAAATTAAGCTGTACCTCTATGATCTGTCAGCAGTGGTCCTCCGGACTCTACTTAGGACAAATAGACCAAACTTTGCACAAATTAATTAATGGACAGGTATGACATTAGGACTCAAAATAAAGACCAACTAATTTAAGAAGATTTCAAAAAGTCAATAAACTCCATGGCAGACCTCAAAGACACTGTGAAAAGTGGAGCTTTACCATTGTGTGACAACTTGTTGAAGAGCTCTAGGCTAACTCACCATGGCCAACTCACCACAACCAACTCACCGCAATACAATTCAATGCTGTATGAATTGCTTCATTCTCTTTTACTATTTATTGTTACTTTTACTATTGATGACCGCATTTTCATTGAAATTATTGTAACTATTGTATTTTTGGATTTATTTTATTTTATTATTATTGGCCAAATTATTATTGAAATTAATTTAATTTTTCTATTTGTTCAACTGTCCTGCAGTGACTTGTTCTGTGGCAAGTCATCCCATGGTGAGTTGGAAGTGGTGAGTTGTCTCATTCCATTGTTAAAGTCATATTCATAAAAGGTTTTAAATGTCTGAATTAAAGGCCTAAGACAATAGCAAATGCATACACAGATTAGTTTGAAACTAAGGTTTCCCCAACATATAAAAAGCAGTTTCATCATGGTTCCTTCCTAATGAGAAAACTAAGTATCTTAATAAGGTAACATACAAAAGTCATGTGTACTTCCTAGCCAGATGTTCAGATTTTGATACATTTTTGTGCTTCTCCATTTTTATTAAGCTACAGGTGGTCCTCAACTTACGACAGTTCATTTAGTTACTATTTAAAGTTACAACGGCACTGAAAAAAATTATTTATAACCATTGCAGCATGTGATCAACATTTAGATGCTTGGCTACTGGCTCATATTTATGACAGTTGCAGCATCCCAGGGTCATGTGATCAACTTTTGCGACCTTCTGACAAGCAAAGTCAATGGGGAAGCCAGATTCATTTAACAACTGTGTTAGTAACTTAACAGCTGCAGTGATTCATTTAACAACTGTAGCAAAGAAATGGGCAAAATTCACTTAAATGTTTCACTAAGCAATGGAAATTTTGGGCTTAGTTGTGGTCACAAGTTGAGGACTATCTGTAGATTATTTTGTTATGTGATAAAAACATCAAAGATGTAGATATATTGGACTAATTTCCAGAGCACTTGTGCTGATTAGGAGTTATGGAAATTGTTCAAATACTTGTAAAACATGTGGTTGAGAATCTAAAGTGTGTATGATAAGCACATATGGAAAATGCTATCTGTGTATAGATAGTTGTACCCTTAGTGTTTTTAACCATTCTTTTTATCTTGTTCACCACCACAATTTCTTGGATAGATCGTACAAATATATTTATAAATAAAATAAAGCATGGATTGGAAAGAAATAAACATGAATATGAAGTAAAGTATATTTTTGACAAATGTATTTTAATGCATAGAATTTCCAGAAAATGCTGCTCTATATTTATATATAAGTGAGCACTATTAACTATTCCTTGAAAGGTATCCAGCTGTCAGTATACATGACAGCAGATTGGAAGTATTCATGAACATTTAAGGCAAAAAGACAATGAAGGAACAGCTTTTAGTGACTGAGGAGACCATATAATCATGGAGATGGCAGAAGGCATATAAATAGCTGCTATCCAGCCTGAGGCCATTTGAGCAATAGCAGCAGCAACCGTACTTCCACTGCTAGAAATAGAATGGGAAAGGAAGAAAATGTCAGCATAAGATGATAGGTATGGTGTAAGCTGTATTTTGTTGTATCACACTTCTGCATTTTAAAGAGGCAAATGAATCACTAAACTGCTGTTCAGTGCTTTAAACTACAAGCTGTTCAATGCTCTGAATTGCAAGATTTATCCTTCAGGATTGTCTTGTGAATAATTCTTCTTTCCGAAGATTTCATGCAAAACTGTTTTAAGCATAGTGAGAGAAAGCTCCTTCGAGGGAAGCAAGAAGGAGAATTAGGCAAACTGGCACCTGGCTTTTCTTTGGTCTCCCACACTTAGAAAATAATAGCTTATCTCTAGTGGGCCTGAAATTTTAATTAACAGGATTGTGAGTGTTATATTCTCCTGTTCACTCTTGGAATTTCATTCAGCTAGGTGGAATTTTGCTATGTTACCCTGCCAATGAAGGGAGAATGCACATAAACTGCTATAGCGGTGAGGAAATTAATTTCACAGGCTGCAGGGTAGTTTCTGGTAACATAAAATGGTTCTCTTTGTGCTGTAAGATGCCTACACATCATGCATTCTACATTTTCTATGTATGTAATATGAGTCCTTAAGGCTTTGCTGTCCAAATATTTGATGTTGTAGAAAAAATTATTTATTGAAATAATTGAACACTGCTTTCCTCTTTAATACGGCCCAGTTTCTAAAATCCAAGAACATGGCTGAATGGTGAACAGGAAAGAAAACATCAATCACATAAATATTCATGATTCTATTATTAAGGAAGATTGCAAATCAACATGCTTTTAATTGTTTTTCTTTCTGTTTTTAACTCAAAGTATCTTTAAAAGCTTGGACCAGTAAGATATCATTCCTCTGCTTACTTTTAAATGCAAATCCCTTTCTTTTTCTCTCTCTTAGTTTTGAGACATAAACTCGAAGTGTGGAAATCTTCTATATTTCATTGAGATAGGTAGCTTTCCAGATTGGCCAGAATAGCAGCTAAAACAAAAGAGAACGAAACATCAGGTTTGCTTTTTCGACTAAATTCAGGGACCCCTTTGTTCCATACTAGCAGGCTTGTAGGCCTGCATTCCTATTGGTCCAGAAAAGCCGGGCCGTGATTGGACAGAACTAAGCATTCTGATTGGTTCTTATTCGGCTGCTGCAATTGGGTAAAACCAAGCGCGGCAAGCTCAAATGCATGTCATAGGCTGCCTAGCTGCAGCCAGCTCTATAAAAGGAGCTGCCTCGGCTGGGAGTCTTGTCTCAGTATCTGGTTTCCTAATAAAGAGCTGTTGTCACTATTTCGAGTCTCGTCTCTCCTTGGGACCCACCGCCCAGACTTAACACTGGTGACGAGGATGGGATACTGAGACAACAGAGCTGACTAGCACGTGGCAGAGAGTGCATAGACGACCTGCAAGATGGCCAGCAGCGCCGTGCCACCCGCACCATTCAATCCGGCCAGCGAGGACTGTGAGTCCTACATTGATCGTTTCCAAATGTTCTTGGAATCAAACAACCTGAAGGATGCCACTGGCAGCAAGAAGCGAGTGGTTTTTCTAACACACTGCGGACCCGCCATTTTTAAAATGGCCAAGGCGCTCATGAAGCCAACAGATGTCAAGACCATGGATTGGGATACCCTAGCTCCCATCCTCCGGAACCACTACGCCCAGCAGTGCCGATTCTCGTCCATCGGCATGACTTTTACCAGAGGGATCAGTGCGAGGGCAAGAGTGTTGGAGAGTTCGTAGCCGACCTGAGGGACCTAGGAGGCTTGTGCGGATTCGTCAATCTAGATGAGGCCATGTGTGACCGAGTCATCCTCAGCCTGAAAGATCCAACTCTCCAAAGCAGACTGATGGCTAAAGGAGACATCTCCCTCAACGACGCCATAGCTGAAGCCACCGCAGCTGAGGCCACCCATAAGTCAGTGGCGTGAATGTGGTGTTCAAATGGAAACGACCGCCAACCCACCAGCGAGACGGCAACCACAACAGACAAACACGCAGCATCCACCCACCACGGCAACATCGAATCCCCTTCTGACAGCAAAGAGGAAGAAATTCACAGACTTTAGTCGGAATGCGAGCGATGAGACCGGCACAGTCGTAAGTCGAGTTACCAATGTGCCAGCTGCGGAGGAAATCACCCGTGTTCTGAATGCAAGTTCCTGAACACTGTTTGCCGTTTTTGTGAAAAGCGAGGGCATATTGCCAAAGTATGCCGTAACAAATAAAATTCCAGCCCCCGACAATGGGGAAACAGCCCAAGAAGAAGAGATGGCACCCCCACCATGAACCGGGACCGCCATAATGACAGCCGATGGAACCGGGACAGCCGACCCAGGAAGTTCGTCGAGGCACCCAGAAGAGAAGAAACGCACCAAACAGTCACCATCGGCCACGCTTCATCAATAGATGCACGAAAGATACGTGTAGAGGTCAACATCGAGAATCAGCCTTACACCATGGAGGTAGACTCTGGTTCCTCCCTCTCTATGGTCTCCTGGAGGACCATCAAAAGACTAATTCCCAGCATCCGCCGCCAAGAGCTTAGCAACCAGAAGCTAATATTAAGAGACTATCAAGGTAATCGCATTCCGGTCATTGGCACTGAACATTTTCAAGTCTCGTTCAGAAACCACACCACCATCCTACCACTCACAATCGTCAATAAAGACAGATCCAGCCTACTCAGGTTGCAGTGGTTCGCACCGTTAGGGATCGAGATGGCAGGCATCAACCACACAGAAGACGGAAACTGGGAAACAACGCTCATCCAGGACTTCCAAGAAGTCTTCAGTGAACATCTAGGCAAGGACAAGGGGTCCCCTATCTCCTTTAATCTCAGCCCTGACATTGCTCCCATCCGTCTCAAGCCACGCTGAGTGCCTTTTGCACTCAAGCCTAAAATAGATGAACAATTAGACAAACTAATAGCGCAAGGCATGTTAGAACCCATCGATCATGCCCGTTGGGAGACCCCAATTGTCACCCCCATCAAACCCGATGGCTCCCTGAGAATTTGTGGTGACTACAAGGCCACCCTCAACTACGCATTGAAGCAGAGCGCCTACCCGGTGCCAGTAGTCCAACATCTCCTGCACTCACTAGGGGGTAGCAAGGTCTTTGCAAAGCTCGACCTGGCTCAAGCTTATCAACAACTGCCAGTTGATGCTGAAACCGCCGAAGCCCAAACAATAGTGACACATAGAGGGGCGTTCAAATGTAACCGGCTCCAGTTTGGGGTCAGCGTCGCACCGGGCATTTTTCAAAGTCTAATGGAGAGATTGTTGCAGGGAATCAAAGGAGCTGTGCCCTATTTCGATGACGTCCTGGTAGCAGCCCCTACCAAAAAACAATTGGAAAAATGACTGAGGGCGGTCCTACAGAAATTCAAAGATGCTGGCCTCAAGGTGAAAAAGGAAAAGTGCCAATTATGCACTGAAAGGGTTGAATTTCTTGGCTACCTCCTTGACAAACAAGGAATTCACCCCACAGATAACAAATTGAAAGCCATCAAAAATGCCCCCAGACCAAAGAACAAAACAGACCTCCAAGACTTCCTCGGACTCATTAACTTCTATAACATTTTTCTACCCCAGAAAGCAACTGTCGCAGAACCTCTGCATAGACTCCTTGATAAAAAGGCTTCCTGAATATGGGGACGGCGAGAAGAGCATGCTTTTCACCAGATAAAAAAACCTTTTGACTTCAGACGCAGTCCTCATGCAATACAATGAAACGTTACCTCGGACTGTTACTTGCGACACATCACCTTTCGGGGTTGGCGCCATCCTGAGCCATGTTTTACCAAATGGAACGGAAGCCCCCATTGCATTTTTTTCCAGAACATTGTCCAAGCCAGAGAGGAACTATAGCCAGCTGGACAAAGAAGCCCTCGCCATCGTTTCAGCAGTAAAGAGATTCCATGAATACATTTATGGTAGGACATTTTCCATTATTACAGACCATAAGCCCCTACTTGGCATATTGGAGGGAGACAAACCCACTCCACACATCTTGTCACCTAGAATGACAAGATGGTCTGAATTTCTTGCCGCTTATAATTACAAATTGATACATCGCCCTGGCAAGACAATCTCGCACACCGACGCCTTAAGTCGCTCCCCCTTGCCAAACTTGCAAGAGGACCCTGCACCCACATTACCAGTCTTGCAAATTGAAATGATCCCCATGCCACCAGTAACCGCGCAAGACATCGCCCACGAAACTAGGAAGGACAGACTCTTGGCGCGAGTTCTCAGCTGGGTGGAGAGGGGATGGCCAGAAACCGAGCCAAACAAACTTTTTAAACCGTTTAAAAACCGGCAAACTGAACTCCTTTCGCAAAAAGGTTGCGTGTTGTGGGGAGACTGGGTAGTAATACCAGAGACACTACAGAAAAAAGTTTTAGACTTGCTGCATGACGGGCACCCTGGTATTGTGCGCATGAAAGCCCTGGCCAGGAGCTACACTTGGTGGCTAGGCATGGACAAGCAAATTGAAACCTGGGTCGCCACTTGTAACAGATGCCAAGAGACTCGCTCGGCTCCCCCTAAGGCCCCACCATTAAAATGGGAAACACCCAGAGGCCCTTGGTCGCGCATCCATATTGACTTCGCAGAGCCAACCAAGGGGCACACCTTCTTAATCACTGTTGACGTGTATTCAAATTGGCTCGAGGTGAGCACAATGAAGACAACCACCACAGAAGCTGTCATCAAGAAATTAAATAGACTTTTCGCAACGCATGGTCTGCCAGATGTTATCGTTTCTGACAATGGGCCACAATTTACCACCTTAGCTTTTGAACAATACTTGGCAGACCGCAGCATCCGACATGCATTGACATCGCCAGCTCACCCGGTGGTAAATGGTAGAGCTGAACGCATGGTTCAATTTACAAAAAAACCTCTGCACAAAATGGAACATGGCGACATCCATGAGAAGATCACCAAGATGCTTCTTCTACAACATATCACACCAAATACCACCACCAACAAGAGCCCAGCAGAGCTATTAATGGGCAGAAGACTCAGGTCACCTCTAGACTGCCTGCACCCTGCTTACACTCCAGAAAAACCCCTTGGTTCCAGCAGCAAGCACCGCACCTTCAGGGTAGGAGACACTGCATTTGCCAAAAATTTTACAGGGGACCCATTTTGGATCCCTGCAAAAATCACCCAAGTCACAGGCCCCCGCTCCTACCAGCTTGAGACCACCAATGGGAGGTCATGGAAACGTCATATCGACCAGTTAAGATCCGGGCTGGCCGCTTCCCCCCTCATAGATTCTAACCAAGAAATCAGATGGGGGGGGGAAACCTCAAGTTCAGAAAATGAACAAACATCTGTACAAGTAGAACACTCCCCACAGACATTAAACAAAAACCAACAATACTTACCAGCCAGAAGGGAGTCAAATGGGCACTTTGCCTGGAAGCAGCGGCCAGACAAGCTCCACCAGCACAGAGACCCCAGGCGGGAGCAACAGAGCAAACGACTCAACTGACCCAGAATCACCAGGCGGGAATCTCCACCAGAGGACCACCCTTCCAGGCAGTTCCATCTTGCAGCTTGAGAGCAACGCAGAGCCCGTCTGAACCCAATGGTGAACAGAGACATTGTGAACTGCGCAAGTCTAGTAGGCAGGTACGAAGACCCGCCTACTTGCGTGATTACATTACCCCGCCCCTTGGACGGAACCAAGAGGGGAGGGGTGTTCCATACTAGCAGGCTTGTAGCCCTGCATTCCTATTGGTCTGGAAAAGCCGGGCCATGATTGGACAGAACTAAGTGTTCTGATTGGTTCTTATTCGGCTGCCGCGATTGGGTAAAACCAAGCGTGGCAAGCTCAAATGAATGTCATAGGCTGCCTAGCCGCAGCCAGCTCTATAAAAGGAGCTGCCTCGGCTGGGAGTCTTGTCTCAGTATCTGGTTTCCTAATAAGGAGCTGTTGTCACTATTTCGAGTCTCGTCTCTCCTTGGGACCCACCGCCCAGACTTAACACCCTTTCTTGTCATCTAGGAATCCCAACAGCCTACGACCAGGGATGGGTTTCTATCAGTTCTGTCCACCTCTGTAGAACCGGTAGCTCTGAAGAGCAGCAGACATAGAACTGGTTCTATGTCTGCTGATGTTTTTGCCCACCTGCCAACCCGGGCTCTTACCTGACCTTTATTTCCTGATTTTTCAACTTCAGCTGCCGTGCAAGGCAGAACTGCAGTTAAAAAAATCAGGAAAAGAGTGCTGTTTCAAAGCCTGCATGCTGATGACGATTTACAGGTGCGCAAGCGCAGCGTGCAGGGAAGCATATCATAAATCACTGAACCTTGTAAATCACTGAACCGGTAGTTAATCCTGTCATATCCCACCCCTGCCTATGACAGTCTCTTTAAACTCTGACCATCGACGCTAGCAGCATTTTTCTAGGGGGGATAAACTTTCAAGGAGACTGAATTAGCAATTCAAAGTTTCTACAGCCTCCAACGTTTTCTCTCAAAATTGAGCATTGGGGCTTGCTTCCTCTTTAGGAAAAGCCATCATAACAGCAGTTCAAATGTATTTTACAGCCACTTAATTTCCGAATCATTATAGTGCCGTTCCGAACATTAAGCTCACCTCATGTTCAGCTCTTAAACGGACGAGGCTCTTCCCCCATACAACACTGAAGGGGATTGGAAGCATAAACGCTTCTTACTTTCCCAATATACAAGAGATATGAATTGGAGACTGGGATTGGCTATGTTTTATATATTTAGACTTTGTCTTGCTCGTATGCTTAAACTATTACCTGTGCTTCCATGTCTCTACCAATTTGCAGATTCCATCTTCCCATGCTTCCCATGGCTATGAGAGTCTCCCATGGCTATGAAAGTCACAGCCTCAAATTGTGTAGGTGGAGTCTCTGAAATTAAATAGGGTAGTCCTCAACTTACAACCACAATTGAGCCCAAAATTTCTGTTGCTAAGTGAGACATTTGTTAAGTGAATTTTGTCCCATTTTATGACTTTTCTTGTCATAGTTGTTAAGTGAATTATTGCAGTTGATAAATTAGTAACCCTGTTGTTAAGTGAATCTGGCTTCCCCATTGACTTTGCTTGTCAGAAGGTCACAGAAGCTGATCACATGACCCTGGGATGCTGCGACCATCATAAATATGAACTAGTTGCCAGTCATCTGAATTTTGATCACATGATATGGAGATATTTGCAAAGGTCGTAACTGTAAAAAATAGTAATAAGTCACATTTTTCAGTGTTGTAACTTTGAACAGTCACTAAATGAACTGTTGTAAGTTGAGGACTACCTGTAATAGTGGTGCTTCTCAGTCTGACATTGGGAGAGTGCAGACCAGATTGTTACAGTCTTCACACACAAAAATATTTATTTCCTCCTCCTCCTCATTCTCTAAAGTGAAGAACTAAGAAAAAGAGATGGTGAGTTTATACTGATGAAACAAAAGTGAGAACTCATCTGACTGTATTTTCTCATTTTTCTTCTTAAGCATGTATGCTCAGGGAAGAGAAAGGAGGAGAATCTCTTTTACTGCCTGAAGTCTCCAGTAATGGTGTAGCTTTATTTAGGCAATGCCTCTGAGTCTTTAATTAATAGCTAAGGAGGGCCCTTAACTCCACCTGTTGCTTTTCTTCTTGTCTTTTGTGGGAAGAAAAATCCAAGTCCAGTTCCAAGCCAGGAATAAAATGGAGGCTGCTTAAGAAATAAAGTCTGTTTATTGGTACACAGAACCAACACACACACAGCATACAGTGCTGGGACAAAATGGAGTTGAGAGTCGGTGGGTTTTATACCTTTTGGATCCCTATGGGGTCATGGTTGGCTCTGTAGGCAAAGGGGGAAAGGCAAATTGTAGGTATTTGTCTGAGTTAATCTTCTCTTGTCTAATTGCTTATCTGGAGTTTCTCTCTGAGCCAGTCTTTCTGAATGGATTACCAAATTGGCATTTCTAAAAGCTGGCCTCCTCAGTTTCTGCTTGGGGCAGGGAGACTGGTGCTGGTTTCTGCCTCCCTTTAGATTTTTTCCTGATTTCCCATTTAGGGGAAATATTCTATCTTGCCTTTTTAATATTCCCCAAAATATTTCATTCTCTGGGAGAATGGGTGGGTGCTGACTTTCTACACTTCCAAGCAAGGATATTTTCTTCTCCATTGCAAATCAGGCTTCAAAATCACATCGACCCAACTCATATTGAGGATAACTGGTAGGAAATTGGAGCAGGATCCTTCAAGATACAAAAGTCTCTTTACTCCATTTGCCAAGAAAGGTGAATGTTCAGAGACAGATAAGGAATACTCACCATTATCTTCTTTACATATTAATTAAAATCATGTAAGAAATATCTGGAAAGAACATGGGTATCATAGCAGCTATAAAAAGTCTGCTGATCACACTTCTGCTCTTCACTTCTGTCTCCTCAGAACAGGAATTCTGTCTACCTGAGAAGCAAGAGGAGGAAGAGGAGGGACAGTTCCTGAGATTGATCCACCTCTGCTATCAGTTATCATTCCATAGGAGAAGGAGCCATTGTTTGCCATTTCTTCCCCTCTCCCTATGCCCAATTTTCCTTCATGCATCTCCTAGTACCCAGCAAGGGAAATAGGAGAGAGGGACAAGAGATTCAATCCCCCTTCAATTCCCCACCTCCCCCGTTTCACCTCAAGCAAACCTACTCTGTAGGGAGCCTTTCTTCACATATGTCCAACAGCTTGGTCAAGAACAGCCTCTGGGGCTGAGAAGTACCTTTTCTCAGCCAACTCATCACAGTCAAATTGCCATAGCAAACTTGCTGCAACCAACTCCCCATGGCCAACTCACTTTAGGACAATTTGCCATGGCCAACTCACCGCAGGACAACTTGCTGCAGGAGAAGAGTTATACTAATATTGAAGAATTGGTAGAATAGAATCATTAAAGAAAGGATTCCAAAGGAGGGACATTGCCACCCATAGGTGTGCTTTTAAATGTAAGCATCTGCAATTTGGAGTCAGCATGGCTCCTTGGACTTTCCAATGCTTAATGGAAAGGCTGCTACAAGGCATACCTGGAGTTGTCCCCTATTTTGACAACATACTCATATCAGCCTCAGACAAACCTCCAGCTATTACAATGTGTACGCAAAGTTCTTAGTTGTTTTCAAAGAGCAGGGCTCAAACTCAAAAAAAAGTGCACCATCACAGCAACTCAAGTAGATTTCCTCAGGTACCGGTACTGGCATACACCCAATTGAGTCAAAGGTACATGCCATACACGAGGCCCCAACCCCAACAAACAAATCAGAGCTTCAATCTTTCCTTGGCCTGCTAAATTTTTATGCTTCATTTTTTACCTCACAAAGCTTTTGTTGCAGAACCTATGCACAGACTTTTAGATAAATAAGCCCTTTGGAAATGGAGGCCCAAAGAAGCTTCTTTTAAGGCTGTCATATCATTACTGACCTCAGACAGTGTTCTGATCCAATTTAACAAAGACCTTCCTTCACTTCTAGTTTATGGTGCTTTCCCTTTTGGCATAGGTGTTGTATTGAGCCACAGACTGCCTAATGGCCAAGAAACACCCATTGCCTTTTTTTCAAGAACCTTATCACAGACTGAATGTAACTACAGTCAAATCAACAAAGAGGCTTTGGCAGCAGTGGTATCTGTGAAGAAATTTTATGAATGCCCTTATGGTCATAATTTTGATTTAATTATTGACCATAAGCCTCTATTAGGAATTATCTCAGGAAACCATGAAACACCTCGGATGTTGTCCCCTAGAATGACCAGATGGACTTCATTTTTAGCAGCTTATTCTTATACCTTGTCTCATCGAGCGGAAAAGCATCTCAGCCATGCTGATACCCTCAGTTGCTATCCATTGCTTACTTGGGTGAAAGACCCTGCTCCAACTACTGCAGACTTCCTGATAGATGACCTCAACCTACCTCTTACAGCTGCTGATATAGCTCACCACTCTCCCAAGTCCTTGATTGGGTAAGAAGAGGATGGCCAAAAGGCCCTTTTGCCCCTGAATTCTTGCCTTTTCAAATGCCAGTAAGAACTGTCCTCCCGGCAGGGCTGTTTGCTCTGGAGAAGTAGAGTAGTCATTCTCCCAAAATTACAAGTCCCTGTTTTAAGACAGTTACATGTGGGTCATCCTGAGATAGTAAGGATGAAGGCCTTAGCACAGCTATGTATGGTGGCCAGGCATGGATGCCCAAATATCCAGTTGGGTAGGCACCTGTCAGCCCTGCCAGGCCACCAGGCTAGCCTCTCCTGCTGTCACCCCAGGAAATGGGAAAGCTCCAGGATGCCCTGGTCAAGGCTCCATATTGATTTGGCAGGCCCTTTCCGGGGCAGACCTTCTTAGTCATGGTAGACTCTTTTTCAAAGTGATTGGAATTGACCCTAATGCCAACTACCACCTGTGAGGCAGTGATCAAGGCCCTGCAACTAATTTTTGCCACCCATGGCCTATGTTCTGTATTCTGTACAATGGTAGATTTTGTCTTCTGTACAGATGCAGATAGATAAACTCAACAAAACATTCTTACAAAGTCTTTATTATTGGTTCATCAGGTATCCTCATAGCTCGCATTTGTGATGAAGTTCTTTAATGACCAATCCTTTGCATAGCTGTCTTGTAGGTAAAAAGATGGTTATCTCCTATCCCTTTTCTCCCATCTTGTAGCAATGGAAGTAGAACGGTTACCATGAGTCTGTGAGTTCAGCCAAGAGTGAGGAAACCACCTCCAACCCATCGAGGGTCAATTTAGTGACCAATCAGGATTACAGATGTGGTCACCTGGCATGGACTACATTTCCCAGGATACCTTAACTACATTTACCATGATGCATTGCCTTAAGGGGACAGCTCACAATTGCTTTCCAGGGGCAGAGCTTCCTAGTCATGGTAGACTCTTTTTCTGGTTGTAATTGGCCCTAATGCCAACCACCACCTCTGAGGCAGTGATCAATGCCCTGCAGCTAATTTTTGCCACCCATGACCTACCTGATCTATTAATGTCAGACAATGGCCCCCAATTTACTTCTAATGCATTTGAATTATTCCTTGCTAACCAAGGAATAAAACATGCCCTGACAACTCCTTTCCATGCATTGAACAGGCAGGCTGAACGTACTGTCAGATTAGCCAAAGAAGCCCTGGGTAGGCTAGGGCCTTCTGATTGGCACACTTGACTGGCCAGATACTTATTAATTTAGCACACTATTCCAAGTGCTGCCACCAATCACTCCCCAGCAGAACTTCTAATGGGCTATCATTTGTGAACCACCCTGGACAGGCTTCACCCAAATTATGTCCCGGCCATGCCCTTAACTTCCACCAGCCAGACCAAGTCTTTTATTGAAAATGACCTGCGAGGAATTTTGCAGGCCACCCCTTGTGGGTCCCTGGCCAAATAGTGGCAGTGACAGTCCCAAAATCCTATAGGGTCCGGCTTCAGGATGGCCGCGTATGGTACCACCATATTGACCAACTAAGGGGACATTGGAGTACTCCTACGGGTGGCCAGTCCAATGGATCCAGTCTAGAGAGTCCCCAGTCTACCGACACAAGGCCCTGTAGACCCAACAATGGAGCTGACCTACCGTGGGAAACGTCCACAGCAAACCCCGAGTCTCTGGAGGCTAAGGTTCCTTCATCCCCACTTCCAGAGAAGCAGAGTCCTGCAGAAGATCCTCCTCCCATGATGGCTCCAGCTGAACTGCATAGATCAGGGAGTTTGCGAATGCACCCCGCCTACTTAAAGGGCTATGCATCCTCCGTTCTGGGAGAAAGGAGTATTCAACATTCTGAGACTGTTTTCCCTCTGGTCCGCATTTCCAGTGGGAATGTGGGCCACTCCTATTGGCTGAGCTGTTTAACAGCTGAGTATAAAAGGGAGCTGTCAAACAGCATCAACTGTTGCCTGTCAGCCAGCTGCCCTGTTAGTTTGCAGCATTCATACTTTGCGAGATGACTATAATTTACTTATTTATTTTATAACAAATCATATAATCATACCAAATCTATCCTGAAAACATTTTATAAATATGGTATCAAATAAAAAAGAAAAAAAATCTCTTTATATATTCATTATTATCTAAAATTCTAAATATTCTATTATTGTATTTTATCATCCAACCATTGATAGAAAAGGTCCCAAATTTTATAGAATTGTTTATCCTCTTGTTCTCTAGTTTCAAATGTCAATCTACTCATTTCAGCACATTCCAATATTTTCTTAATAATTGCTTCCTGCAATGGTATCTTCTCATTTTTCCAGTTTTTAGCAAATACAATCCTAGCCGCAGTTAATACATTTACAATCAGGTATTTCAAATCTTTCCTATATGTATCAGGTACGATTCCCAATAAAAAGATCTCTGGTTTCAAGTCTATGTGTTTCTTTGTCATTTTTTCCAACCACATGCGACTTTTAGTCCAGTATTTTCTAGCGTCCTCACAAGTCCACCACATATGGTAATATGAGCCAGGTATCTGATGACATTTCCAGCATTTTTCAGATTTATTCTTGAACATTCTTGCTATTCTTGTTGGGGAAAAGTGCCACCTGTAAAACATCTTATACAAATTTTCTTTATAAGCTGTTGACATTGTCATTTTATAATTTTGAGACCACAATTTTTGCCATTTCTCATGAATCCCATATCCAGAATTCTTCCCCCAAGCAATCATAGTTTCTTTAACTTGTTCTTCCTCTAGTTTAATTTCCAGTAAATAACCGTATAACTTTTTAATCACCTTTTCATCAGTACCTGTCAAAATCTTATCTAAATCAGTCAATTTATCATAAAATCCCTCTGTTTTAAAATCATCATACCTTGAATGTATTTGTGCATATGAAAACCAATTCATCTTTATACCTTGTTCCTCTAAGTTTTGCATCGATTTAAGTTCACCCTTTTCATCCAGTATTTCCCCATATCTAACTGTTTGTTCCTTCTTATAAATTATAGGATAGGAAAATGCTTCAATGGTCGATAACCAAACTGGAATTTTCAAATAACATTGTCTTTTAATCTTCTCCCAATTTAACCACAAAGACTCCTGTATATGATGTCTTCTAAAATAGCCCTGTGTTTTAGTTCCCTTGTACCATAGAAAAGCATGCCAGCCCTACAACAAATAATGACCTTTGATTATATTTTGTAATTAGGTTTGGCAGCTCTTGTAGATCTTAGTTCACATTGTTCTTTGATCTCCACCTGTCCACCTACTGCACCTTCTTCTTTTTCAGTCCCCATTTGGTCCTCTTGGAATTCAATTAATGAGACCTCTTTTTCTGCTTCTTCCTCTCTCCTTCCAAAAAATTCTGCGTAGAAAAGTTCTGCTTTCTCAATTGAATCAATTCTGTGTCTCTGTTCTTGCCATGTAAACATTAGTCCTTCTGGAGTCAGCCATCTATAATTCACCTCCTTTTTCAATAACATTTTAGTCAGGAATCAATATTCTCTTCTCTTCTCCCTCACTCTTCTAGGTATTTGTTTTAAAACCACAATCTCCTTGCCTTTGTATTTCAACGTCTTCTCTCTTGCCACTTGTAATATTTGTGTTTTCATGGATTTTTTTGTAAATCTGATGTGAACTTCTCTTGGTAAGTTGTTTCTCATTGCATATCTTGTAAAGACTCTGTATACCTCATCTACTCCATCCATCATCTTTTCCTCTGTTATTTCCAAGGCTTCCGCCAGAATTTCTATCATTATCGCAGCTAAATTTTGTCCTTTTTCTTCCTCTATATTTTGAAATCTGAGATAGAATTCTGACCTGTCCATCTCCCACTTCAGCATCCCACTTTTATCTTGCTTGACCACTGTTAGTCTGCTGTCAATGTTTCCAATCTTCTCCTCTCTTTGTTCATCTTCTTCTTCAATTTTTTGGAATCTCTCATCATACTTCACCATCATTTGTTGGATATTTTCAATTTTTTCATCGGTCTTCCCTGTTCTTTGTTCAATGTTCTCTATTCTTTGTTCAATATTCTCTGTTCTCTTTTCAATGGTATCTGATTTTGTCTTGAGATCTTGGATTCCTTGCATAATCATCTGTAGGGGCACTTTTTCTTGTTCTTTATCTTGCTTTAACGTTGTCTGAATTAAGCATTGTCCTCCAGATGGTGGGGAGGCAGATGTAGAAGTTGAGGCACCAGAAGGTATGAGTTTCCTACTCATTTTTTTCTAATTCTTTTAGACCTTAATCTAATTAGTAAGGTAGCCAATTATAATCCAAAGTGGGAAATAAAAAAAGTAGAGAGTAAAAAGCCCAATAATAGTAAAAAAGAAAGAAAAGAAAAAATTCTTCAGGTTCTTCTGAACCTTAATCCAATTATGAAATAGTCAATTGTAATCCAAAATAAAGGATAAAAATAGGAAGAAGAAAAAAACCCAATAATAATAAGAAAAGAATAAAAAAAAGTTTCTTCAAGTTCTTCACACCTTAATCCAATTGGAAAATCTCAATAATAAAAGGAAACCATAAAAATAAACCAAAAACATGGATGGAAGAAGCAAAAATCCCAATAAAAAAAGAAAAAGGAAAAATTCTGAGGCTTTCCCTTTAAAATAAAAAGCAAACATAAAAATATTGCAAAAATAAAAGTTTACAGTAGAGCTGGTAAGGAGGGGTAACACAACTAAAAGAAACATTTTTGTCCATTTTAGGTCTTGTGATATGATGGAACCTAGAAATTTGAAAGTCTCTGCTATTGATACTGTGTTGCTTGGTATTGTAAGAGGTGGTAGTATGGGAGGGTTTTTCCTAAAGTCTACTACCATTACTACATTTTTGAGTGTGTTCAGTTCCAGATTGATCCGGTCAAGTTGAGGAAAGTTGTTCAACCTCCCATCTGTATGCTGATTCGTCATCTCGAATGAGACCAATCACTGTTGTATCATCTGCAAACTTCAGTGTTTTAATAGATGGATTGTTTGAGATGCAGTCATTGGTATATAGGAAGAAGAGAAGTGGAGAAAGTACACAGCCTTGGGGGGACCCTGTGCTAATTGTACAGGTATCAGCAGTGGTGGGATTCAAAAATTTTTACTACTGGTTCTGTGGGTGTGGCTTGGTGGGTGTGGCAGGGGAAGGATACTGTAAAATTTCCAGGCAGAGTGGTATTTGTTGTTCTCTGAACTACTCAAAATTTCTGCTACTGGTTCTTCAGAACTGTTTAGAACCTGCTGAATACCACCTCTGGGTATCAGATGTGATTCTGCCTAGCTTCACATATGATAGCATGGCTAGGACCAGAATCTGCAGAAGTAGTAAAAGAATCTACTCATCCCAACTAGGTAACCCAGTCACTGCCCTTAGGCAAGCTTGGGATATGCTTAATCAGCATCAACATTGATGGGGTCCTCGCTCTTGGATTGTATCAATGACTTCCCTGACATGAGTCTCAGGGAATCTCGCAAGCTATGGAAATTCTCTGCCATCCTTACACAGCTGCGGACAGCACAAGAAGATCCCACCTTGCCGGCACTTATCTGTCTTGACCAGTTCAGGATGCAAAAGCCTATCATTCAAAAACTACCATGGCAGCTAAGTGAAGAATGGATCAAGTTATCTGCTGCTTACAAGGCAAAGAACCTAGGCAGAGACCTCTCACTTTGCTGTCTTTAAGAATTTGTTGCCCACCAAATAAAGTTATGCAATGATCCTCAAAGCCTCAGCATCAGAAAAAATTGGTTCCCAACTGCCAAAAAAGCCAGCCAGAACTCTGGCTCAACCAAGAGTCCATCGCAAACTGCAAAGAGAAAAACCTTTGTGTCTGTGCATAAGACAGAAGTTGCTACTTTGCCCATGAAGAATACAGATGAGCAACCATCAGAGAAGCTCAACATAAACTTCTGAAAACAAAGAAAGATCTGATCTGTCCATTCCACAAGTCCTCGCATGCTCTGAACAGAGAATTCAGAAAGAAGTCCCTGAACGAAAGAAAAGCTTTGATCAGGGAGTACAAAATCTGCTACAAGTGCTGTGAGTCTATGGAACACATGACCAAAGCTTGCATAGCTAAGATGCAATGCCACCTATGCAGAAGTAACAAGCACCCAGATGCCCTGCAAGCAGACTCTGAGTTGCCACAACAGACAACTCCTACCTCTCCTCTGACCAAGGAGCCTCAGCATGGCACCAAAGCTCACCCAGAGGCGGACACGAGTGTCAACTGCATACCAGTATGTGGTTACTCACCATTCCCTCACTCATGCCACCAGATCTGTTTAGCTAAAGTCTACCCCATTGGATGCCCAGAAGAAGCTGTGAAGATGTATGTAATAGTGGATACACAAAGCAATCACTCATTAGCCAGGTCAGCATTCTTCGACCTCTTTGAAGTTCAATGTGAGGAAGCACACGGCAGGGAGGAAAATCACTGGACTCCATAGAATCATTAGATGGGAGTTCACAGTTCCCACTGCTACCATTGCAAGAATGGAATGCCTTACCAGATACTCGCAGTCAGATTTCACCTGAGGTACATAGCTAATCACTTTCCTACCCTAGATCCTGAAGCCAAAATCCTGCTCTTGTTGGGAGTGGACAACCCTGACCCTTTTGCTTGTCATGGAATGGTCAGAGGCCCAATAGGCTCCCCACTTGCCCTCAAGATAGAACTGTCATCACAGGAATAGTTTGTGTTGATCAGCTGCAGGCCCCAACCCAGGTGAATGTCTTTGCGACTTCCATTCTCAGTAATAGGAGAGCATCCCACTTGAAACCATGCCAAGAACACTTCATGCTTTTGACAAATAACCCTGTTTTAGGAGCAACAGTGTTCCAGACCAGTAAAGAAGACAGTGATTTGGCCTTGTTGATAGAGGACAAAAAATTTCTGCAGCTCATGAATAAGGAACTTCAACAGGATGCCCATGGGAGCTGGGTTGCCCCACTACCCTTTCGCATACTCTCTCACCTCATCGGTCTGAGGTGAATCCTGAACAGGAAGCCTGAAATGAAAGCTCACCTGGTGGAGTTCAGGGACAAGATGGTCCAGAAAAGACATGCCAGCTTTCCCCACCCCTGGAGAAAGATGAAGAATGCTGGTACCTGCCATTCTTTGGAGTATACCATCCACAAAAGCCAGGTCAGATATGAGTAGTCTTCAATGCCAGTGCACAGTTCCAAGGCCTCTCTCTGAATAAAGCCCTTCTCACAGGGCCTGATCTCACCAACAGTCTGCTTGGCATGCTCATCCACTTCAGAAAGGAAGCCACAGCCATCATGGCTGACATCCAGCAGATGTTTTACTCATTCCTCATCAGGGAAGATCATCGCAACTACCTACATTTCCTGTGGTTCAGTGATGAACAACACAACCAACAGATAACAGAATACAGAATGTGAGTGCATGTCTTTGGGAATGGTTCTTCCCCTGCAATTGCCAACTATGGCCTGCAACACACCACTCGTGTAGGTAAAGCCAAATACGGTGCAGATGCCAGGTGCTTTGTGGAACGAAACTTCTATGTTGAAGATGGCCTAAAATCTGTACCCAGCCCAGCAGAAGCCATAGACATTAAAAAGAACACACCAGATGCTAGCAGTAGCCAACCTCAGGCTGCATCCAAAATCACATCCAACAGTGAAGAAGTGCTAGAAGCCTTCAATCCTGAAGACCACACCAAGGGACTATAGGACCTTGATTTTGGCACCAATATCCCTCTTATCCAATGCATCTTATTTGGTCTGTGCTTGGACTTGAAGAAGGATGTGTTCACCTTCAGAGCCTCAGCCCAGAAAACTGTCTTCACAAGGAGAGGAGTTTTCTCAACAGTGAACAGCCTGTTTGACTCTCTAGGGTTTGCTGCACCTGTAACAATCCAAGGGAGGCTCCTTCTGTGCACACTCTCCCAAAGCACCAAATATTGGGATGAGCCACTTCTGCCAGAACAGAAGCAAGACTGGGAGACATGGCACTCCTCCCTGAGTTGTCTCCAAAGTATCAGTGTGCAGCGCACCTATGTTCCCATCTCACCCACAGCCACACTAAAGAAAGAATTGCATGTCTTCTCAGATGCATCAACGAAGGTAATAGCAGCCATGGGATACATCAGGGTCTATGGCAGGGAGAGCGACATTCACATCAGCTTCATCATGGGAAAGGTGAAACTAGCACCATAGCAAGGTCACACCATACCAAGGTTAGAACCCTGCAGTGTCGTACTGGCTGTAGAACTCACAGACCTGATAATAAAAATGATAGACCTTGAGCTACAACCCACCACCTTCTATACAAACAGCAAGGTGGTGCTGAGCTACCAAAGCATATGCTTGTATGTCTATATAAGCAATAGAGTGGAAAGGGTCAGAAAATCTTCAAGTCCTGAGCAGTGGCGGTCTGTGCCAACAGACCAGAACCCAGCAGATCATGCTACACAGTCTATCCCTGCATTCCAGTTGGCAGAATCAACCTGGCTAAAAGGTCCTGAGTTTTTGGCTAGCCTAGACACCCTGATGTCACAGAGGCCAGAACACCATGAGCTTCTAGACCCAGATCAAGATGCTGACATTCAACCTCAGATGCCCAGCAAATCGCTCAGGCAGGACAAGAAGACCAGGCCACTTGCTTGTCGACAATGGTCAAGGAGACAGAAAAACTTCCCCTTAACCATCCCTTAGAACCAGCTCACTTCAAACGTTTCTTTTTAATTCCGCCACTTTCTTTTCTTTCTTAAGAATTCTTAAAGCATCAATTCCGGGGTACCTTTTATCTAGTTGTTGTGCTGAATTGTCTTGGTTCTTATGTTGTCCACCTCCTTCTCCACTTCTGCACAAATCTTAATCCAGCTGAGTCATCCTCTTCAGGGTGGCCATTTTGGACCACCGCTCAGTCATCTTCGGGGGGGAAATGCCAAGCCCAGAGGGGGAAATGCAGTTCCTCTTAACCTGGCTGGTGGCTTCCCCTTACTCCACAACTCCCCCAAGGCAGCTTCAGCCCCTAATCATAATGATTGGGGTTCTCTGATGAAAGCCGAAGCCATGGACAGTCATGGTCCCCAGTCCATCAGCGAGGAGGGCTTAACCAGAAGTGAGACCTTGTCTTCTTAAGACACAAGGATGCATATCAGAACTCGTGGCCCATGGGGCTTGTGCACCAAATCCTACCCAGCTATGAGGGACTAGTTCACCAAGCTGAAGTTCAGATCGCAAAGCCACAAGAGTCATGCCGTGACTCCCAGACTTTCACCAAGATGCTCTACACCAGGCCAATCACTGACCTCATACTGCTGCTAAGGAAAACTGAACTTGAAGATTGAACTTCAAACTATGCATGTTTTGTGTCTAGCTCATTGTCACTGTCAAGCATCCAGAAAGTATCCATGGTATCACTCACTCCAAGACGTTATCTCTCCAATTGATTAATAGGAACAGATCTGGCATGTTCAAAAGCAATTTCCCAAGTGAAAGTTTTTTGGTGCATTACACAGAACCCATCTTCTCTCCTCTCACTTCTACACTTCATAAATCATGAGAACCAATTAACTGCAACTGTAAATCCTTAATACGATACACAGAATAACCTTGAAATTTTCAATTCCTCTAACTCTCTAAAAAAATGTGGCAGCTGAATTTCAAAGCTCACAGGCACCCCCCCTTGAAAACTCCTCCTCCTAAAAGAAAAGAAAAAAAACACACATATAGGGGTTAATACATTGTCCTTAAACCTCTCTCCCTGCCATGAGGACCCTTCGGTTTGTGGGGAAAATCCTCATGGAATTGGTTAACCAATTGATCAGCATGAACATCCCAACTCTACCCAACTAGCATCTGACAGGGGGTATCCTTTCCATAAGACCAAATATTGCAATCGGCCACGGTGTAATCTAGAATCAAGAATTTTTTGAATCTCATAATGTGTTTCCTACCGTTAAATGGTTTTGGGGGAGCGAGTGGTAGTGGTCTTATCATCAAAGTAGTAGCTGGTTTTAGTAAATTACAATGGAACACTGAATGAATTTTCCCAATAGTCGAGGAAAACGTCATTGGACAGTGACCGGATTAATTATCTTTGAAATTGGGAATGGACCCAAGAATTTTGGACCCAGCTTCTTACTGGGCACTTTCAACCTAAGATACTTGGTTGACCAATATACTTTGTCCCCTACTTTAAAAGGTGGTTGAAGGGATCTATGTTTATCCACCTGTTTTTTATAAATTTTCGCAGCTTCATTCAAAGCTTTTTTTGTATCTTCCCACCCTTTCTTTAATGAGTTCATCCATTCTATCAGGGACAAGGATGGGGGAGGCTGTCTTGGTAATTCTGGCATTGGGACAAAATCCATTCCAGTGTTGATTTGAAATGGAGTCAATCCCATGCTGCAATGTACTGCATTGTTGCAAGCAACCTCTGCAAAAGGTAATAACTCAGCCCAATTTTCTTGTTGATAATTTACATAGCATCTAATGTATTGTTCAATCATGGCGTTAGCCCTCTCTGCTGCTCCATTACAAGCATGATGGAAAGCTGAGTATAACCCTTGAGAGGAGCCAATGGATTTCAGAAATTCTCTCCAAAACTTTTCAGTAAATTGTACCCCTCTGTCTGATATTACTCTGTGAGGTACACCATGTAGTCTATAAATATATTTCACGAACAGCTTTGCAAGTTTTTTTCACAGATGGAAGTCCTTTGCAGGCTATAAAATGGGCCCGTTTAGAGAATAAGTCAATTATAGTCCAAATGACCATATTCCCTTCACTCTTAGGTAATTCAACAATAAAGTCCATTGCGATCTCTTCCCAAGGTTGGGTTGGTTCAGCAACTTGTTGCAGGAGGCCAGGGGTTTTTCCAGTTCTGTGTTTCATTGTGGCACAAATTGAACAACTTTTTATATAGTCCTCGACATCAGGTTTCATTTATGGCCACAACTGTCTTCTTAGTAAATGTAGGGTTTTTAGGAATCTGAAGTGGCCTCCCAGCCGGGAGTCGTGGCTACGCTTTAGTACCAGTAGTCTTAGGGTTGTGGGTACATAAAGCTTAGTCCCTTTCCAAGCTAGTCCATCATTCATTGTCAACTCAGTTTGATGGTCCAGGAACCAAGGAGTGGTCAATTGGGCCGTTTTCAATTCCGCAGTCAGCTTATCTTCCAGGCATTAGGGGTTGCAGTTAGCTTGGGTTCTAGTGGTTACTTGGCCGGCCAATTGAGCATCTGAAATTAAGGCTTCTTCTATTTCCTCTTTGTTAGGGATACACCCTAATCTGCACGGCAGTCAGGCAGGCAGGCAAAATATGTGAGATAAACGTTTTTGTAGCTTACACTCAGTAAAACAGATACACTGTGCTAGTTAAATAGTTTATTCCAGTAAGAGTTTTAGCATAGTCAAAAACAGTCCATATATCATTCACTAATTCAGTCTGTCCAGGGATTATTCAGTTGCAAAGTCCAGTGTTGAAAAAGAGAGGTCAATAAACTTACAAATATCAGTCCAGTAATATATCTCCTCGCAGTAGAGATATGAAGAAGTCAAACCTCCTTTCTTCCTTCAGCAGCAGGGAACACGCAGTTAACAAACCATCAATCCAGTATATCCAGCAATCGTCAGCAATCCAACAGGTTCTCTTGCTCCCTCTTATGGCGGTTTCACACCGCACCCAAAATTACATGCTTTGCAGTTTAAAGTGACACACACTTAAACTTACTATCATAGTTTATATATATATTATTTTACCCAAACTACATTAGGTAATCTTGTTATTCCTAACACTCTTGGTGGCTGTCAAACTGAGGTTTTCTGGACAGAGTATCCACCAGTACGTTTTTCCCTCCGGGGATATATTTAATGTTGAAATTGAATCGCTTGAAATATTGGGCCCAGCAGACTTGTTTAGGTGATAATCTCCTAGGGGTCTTTAGAGCCTCGAGGTTCTTATGATCAGTCTGTCAGCCTTCAAGATTTTCGAGGCTAGTCCCAGGGAGCCCTGATAGAAGCTTTTAAAGATGGGTTCAATGAAGATGTATATCAAAGCTGTATTGCCAGAAGTGAGTTGCAGCTGTGTTATGTGCTGGCAGCAGAGGTGGAAATTGATCTGACCCGAAGCAGACTCCGGGGAGGCCTTGGTTGGAGCAAGTCCTGCCCCACCAGCCCTCAAGAAGCCTTAATAAAACCTCAAAAGGGAGGAATGGTGGAAAAACTCAAGACCACTGCATGATTCCAATGTGGGAAGAAAGGTCACCAGGCTGCAGACTGCCGTGCCAAGCTGGAGCCAAAGGGGGCACCAGGAGAAGGAAGAAAACCTGAAACCCCCCCAGCAAAGCCTCGCAAAATGGCACTTAAAGTGGAGGAGGTTATAAAGATCACCCCTCCGAAAGGAGAGGAGCTAGGAACTCCAACTTCTTCTGAAGAGAGTGAATCCAAATCAGAAGACAACTCACAGGTAAGTCCAAACAAGGACCCTATGGCCATTCCAATGAGATTAAGAGTACCCACGTCGGGAGCCAAGGGGGAAATGTTGGCCTTGTGAGACTCTGGGTGCACAAGGTGCATAATCAGCTTGGAGGTAGTAGAGTAAATGGGCTTAAGGCTAAAGACTTTAAAAATGCCCATAGCCTTTTGCCAACTGGATAGATCAGTCACTGGGGGTGGCCCTGTACATTTCATAATGGAACCAGTAGAAATGACGATAGGGAAGCATACAGACTTTGTGTTTTATTGTGGCTCCTGGGATGGAGCACCCCCTAATACTGGGTTTGCCCTGGCTCTGGAAATGGAACCCCCACATTGACTGGAGGAGGGGATTATTGTGCATACATACTGACCAACCCCCAGAAGGAGAGGGGCAATCTCAACCGAAACCCAAGAATCCCACTGAGCTGGCATCCACTGGCACCGATAATCTGAGGGGGGGAGAAAATTCCAGAGGAATATTAGGACTTAAAGGAGGTATTCAGGTATTCATAAAAGGCCTCAGACGAGCTCCCCCCACCATCGCTCAACAGATTGCAGCATTGAAATTTTGCTAGGAGTGAAACTCCCAAAACCAAAATTGTACTCGATGACACCACAGGAATTAGAAGACCTGCAGTCATTTATCAATAAAAATTTGGAACATGGTTTCATCCAACCTGCTAGACCCCAAGTAGCAGCCCCAGTATTGTTCCGTGAGAAGAAAGATGGCTCTCTGCATTTATGCATGGACTATAGAAACCTTAACGCTATTTTGGTGGAGAACGTGTACCCCCTCCCCTTGATGAAGGATATGTTGGCCCACTTGGCCAAAGGGAAAATTTTTATGAAACTCGACCTGAGAGAAGCATACTACTGAGTTCGAATTAAGGGAGGGGATGAATGGAAAACTGCTTTTAACTGCCCAATGGGCTGTTTCCAATTCAACATTCTTCCATTTGGCCTACAGGGGGCCCCTGCAGTATTCATGCAAATGTTCAATCAGGTGTTGCATGAACATTTATACCAAGGGGTATTGGTTTATCTTGATGATATTCTTATCTACATGGAGACTCATGATGAACATGTGAAACTAGTGCGGTCAGTTCTGGAAAAACTTCAAGCTGCTGAGCTATACACAAAGTTGTCCAAGTGTGAATTCCACCAGGAAAAAATTGACTATTTAGGCTATCACATATCACATGATGGCATAGAAATGGATCCAGGGAAAGTTCATGCCATTTTGGAATGAGCCCCTCCCCGCACCAGGAAACAAGTTCAAAGTTTCTTGGGATTTGCTAATTTTTACCATCAATTTATCTCTGCTTTTGTGAAAATTGCAATGCCTATCACAAATCTCCTATAAACCAAAGGGGAGGT
The DNA here is from genome assembly GCF_049901715.1 of Pseudonaja textilis. NCBI lineage: Eukaryota > Metazoa > Chordata > Lepidosauria > Squamata > Elapidae > Pseudonaja > Pseudonaja textilis. Next base: position 58,821,777 of record NC_141996.1, read on the forward strand.
GAAACCGAAGCCTATTAAACCACTGCAGTGGTCCATGGAGTGCCAAGCTGCTTTTGAGAAGCTGAATCGACTGTTTGCTGCTGAACCAGTACTCAAGCACCCGGATATGGATGTTCCTTTTATAATCCAAGCCGATGCGAGTGACGTAGCAGTCGAGGGGGTGTTACTACAAGGAAACAAGATGGGGACTCTGCAACCATGTGCATATACTTCCCATAAACTAACTGAAACTGAAAGAAGATGGGCCATCTGGGAAAAAGAAGCTTTTGCAGTTCGCTGGGCTCTGTTAACCTGGAGGCATTTCTTAAAAGGGGCAAAACACCCATTTGAGGTGTGGACGGATCAAAAAAAATTGGAGGCTTTGAAAATGCCTCGGAAGCTGTCTCCCAAGCAAGTTCGCTGGGCGCAGTACTTTAAGCACTTTAATTTTTCATTGAAGTACATTCCGGGGGGAAGAACTTCATGGCGGATGCTTTATCTAGATTACCTCAATATAATAGTGCTTGCCAAGAAGTGGGACGGCCTATTGTCCCAACCAAACAGTTGGCGGCTCCAGTGGTTACCAGAGCCCAGAAAAAGAAGGAAGTTGATCTATCAAATGATTTAACTGCACAATTAAAAGAAGCTCTAAAACTTGATGATTGGTTCCTTGCTCACTCAAATAACTGTATGGTTAGAGATAGATTGGCAAGTGTGGGTGCCAAATTATATGTGCCAGCAAAGCTGAGAAACCAAATATTACAGCAAGCTCATGACTCTAAAGCCGCTGGACATTTTGGATTCATGAAGACCTTACACTTGGTTAAAAGGCAATTTTGGTGGCCTACCTTGAAAAAGGACATTGAAACTTATGTGGCTAGCTGTCCTATCTGTGATTCAGCCAAATGGCCTCCTGGTAAACCAGCAGGCTTACTACAAAATGTGGCTAGACCAACTGCTTCATGGAAGGAAATCTCTATGGATTTTATAGTAGAATTATCTGAAAGTGGGGGAAATACAGTTATTTGGGTAGTAACAGATTTGTTTTCCAAACAGGTACATTTCATACCTTGTCCGAAAATCCCACCTGCAAAAACATTGGCTAAACTGTTTATTTTACATTTCTACAGGTTACATGAGTTCCTGAATGCATAATCTCAGACAGGGTTGTCCAGTTTACCTCAAACTTTTGGAAGGAGTTCCTGAAGTTATTGGGCTCTGCCCAGTGCTTAAGCTCCACCCACCACCCACAAACCAATGGGGCTTGTGAGAGAACTAACTCGGTATTGGAACAATATCTTCCATGTTATATAAATTATCAGCAAGATAATTGGGCTGACCTATTGCCATTCGCTGAGGTGGCATATAATAATTTGGTACATAGTAGTACTGGGTTTACTCCATTTAAAGTGGCTTTGGGACAAGACTTTGCACCCATACTCGAGCTTCCACAGGAGAAACCTAACATTCAGTCATTAGATGAATGGATAACACAGCTCAAGCTTACCTGGCCGGTTACTCATAAAGCATTAGATGATGCTCATCAAGCCCATAAAAAATGTGCAGATAAAAAGAGAACTCCACAAAAACCATATCAAGTTGGTGACAAGGTCTTTTTATCCAGCAGATATTTGCAGATCACACAAAAGTCAAAAAAGCTTGGACCTAAGTATGTTGGATCTTTCTCAATTGAACGAATTGTGAACCTTGTGGCAGTCCAACTGAAATTACCTAAAACCCTCCGACGGAGCCACCCTATTTTCCATGTTAGTTTATTAAAACCTGAACATACCTCTGACTTGAGAGCAATTCTCCCGTGCCATTGCTAATTGAAGGTGAACAACATTTTGAAGTTAAAGAATTTTTGGATTCTCGAAAACAAAGAGGTCGACTCCAATATTTGATTGTTTGGAAACATTTTCCTCCTTCCTAGTCTGAATGGGTGAGTGAGAAAGATGTTAGAGCTCCTAAGCTTATCAATGCATTTCGTACTAAATATCCTGATAAACCCTAAAAAATAGTATTATGGTGTTACATGTATATTTTCTGTTACCTTCTATTTTTAACTTTTATAGGAGTAACGCCTCTTTTGCAGGAGGGCAGAATGTCAGCCTTCAAGATTTTCTCCCTTTGCTTTGCATCTTTCAGCTGTCATAAGTAACAGGGGGAGGCGGGGGGATATGGTTATGGGAAGTGAGCTGGAGGTGTTACAAAACAGAACTGTATAAGTTGGGGGGGGGAAGGTTCTTGCTTAGGCTTCTTTCCTATGCTATGCGCAGCTGCAAATCTTTGTCAAAATATGTCAAGGTCAACAGACAGAGGCCTCATCACCACCTGGAGATGCCCACATGATGATACACACAACTTTTAATTGGATGAGCCAATTGAACTATTGGAGGTGGGAACGTTGCCATCACTTTGTATATGTGATTTATGTGCTCATTTTCTCAGATTCAGAATTCTTTTGTTGCTACCACTTGACTTCCAGTAAAAGATATCTTTTCTCTAATTACTGGAGTCTAAGTATTTCTTTCTTGGATTTTGAATGGAGCACCAGCTGACACAGTCCATACCTCAAAGGCCTCTGGCGCCCCTTCTAGAAAATGCCTCCAAGTCAATAAAGCCCATCATACAGCGAATGCTTCTTTTTCTCAGACCGCCCACCTTCGCTCTACGTCTGTCAGCTTTTGGGACACATAAGCACAAGGCATCAGAGTCTTTTTGCAGCAAAATGGCTGCCACCACTACATCAGTTGCATTTGTTTGGACAATAAAAGGCTTGGTCGTGTCTGGGTGCTTGAGGATGGGCTCCACTGCAAAGAGGTATTTTAATGTCCTGAAAGTTTTCTGACAATCCATAGTCCAAGCCAAGGGTTGACTCGGCTTTGGTTTGGTGGGTGACGGGCCCATTTTTAATAGCTCTGTCAACGGGAGGGCAACTTCAGCAAAGGATGGAATGAATTGTCTATAGAAGTTGGCAAACCCCAAGAAACTTCAAAGTCATTTTTGGGTTCTGGGGGGTTGCCAGTCCAGCACTGCTTTCACTTTTCTGGGGTCCATTTCAATCCCCAGGTTAGATATTTGGCCTAGGTAGTCTAGCGACTCTTTGTCTTCTAAAGTACCCCTGTGTTTTAGTTCCTTTATACCATAAAAAAGCATGCCACCCCAACAACAGATCATGTCCTTCTAGTGTCAACAATCTAGCATTTCTTAATGTTATCCATTCCTTAACCCACATCAGATTTGTAGTTTGGTAGTACAACTCCCAGTTAGGCAAACCAAATCCTCCTCTTATTCTAGAATCTTGCAAAAGTTTTAATTCCATTCTCGCTTTCTTACCTTGCCATATGTATTTCAGCACAATTTTATTTAAATCTTCAAAATAATCTTTTCCAAGCCTAATTGGAATTGTTTGAAACAAATATAAAATTCTGGGTAATATATACACTTTGATTGTTGATATTCTCCCTATGAATGACAGTTGTAAATTTTCCCATTTTGCCAAATCTAGCACTATCTGCTGCTTAAGTTTAATATAGTTATTATCTTTTAGTGTACTACATCTTGCTGTCAAATGTACCCCCAAGTACTTGATCTTATTCGTGACCTGGATTTTTAATACATCCGCCAGTTCTTCCTTTTGTCTTGAGTTCATATTCTTTGTCAAAATCTTTGTTTTGTCTTTGTTTATTTTCAAACCAGCCACCTCTATCTTTACTATCAATTTTAATGCTGTTTCTAGTGGGTCTTCTAAGATGAAAACCAGATCATCTGCAAATGCTTGCAAATTAAATTCTTCTTTTTTAATTTTCATCCCTTTTATGTCCTTTTCTTCCCTAATGTTTCTGTTTAGCACTTCCAAGGTTAACACAAACAACAAAGGTGACAGTGGGCATTCTTGTCTTGTTCCTTTTCTTATATCAATAGAGTCCTTTAATTCTCCCTCTATCATTACCTTTGCTGTTTGTTTATGATATATAGCTTCTATTGCTTGGATGAATTTTTTACCAAAACCCATCTGTTCCAGCTGTAATTAACATGAATCACCAATTCACATTGTCAAATGCCTTCTGTGCATCTAAGAATACTAAAGCCATTTGTTTTTCAGGGTATGCCTCATAGTATTCCAAAGTATCCAAAATTACTCTCATATTGTCTATAATTTGTCTTTTCGGCAGAAATCCATTTTGGTCAGAGTGAATAAAATTATTTAGGTATTTTTTAAGTCTTTCTGCCAATATTGAAGCGAAAATTTTATAATCTGCATTTAGTAGGGAAATAGCTCTATAGTTCTTGATTTGTAATGGGCCGGCCTCCTCTTTTGGGATAAGTGTAATATAAGCTTCTGACCATGATTTAGGTATCTTCTTCTTTGACATAACTTCATTCATAACTTCTAGCAATGGAAGATTCAATGATTCTTGTAGTGTTTTATAAAATTCCACTGGAAATCTATCTGGGCCTGGTGCCTTTCCATTGTTTTGCTTCTGAAGTGCTTCAGATAACTCCATCATCGTTATATTACTTTCCAACCTTATTTCAATCTCTTTAGGTATCTGGGGTAGGTTAGCATTCTGTAACTACTGTTTAACTCTTTCATCATCAATATTTTCTTGTGTATATAGTTTCCCGTAATAGTCTCCTATAATTTCCTTCTTCTCTTTACTTCCATAGCAAACTTGGCCTTGATCATCTATTAATTGCAATATTTTCCTTGATTCTTTCTCCTTTCTCACTTTGTATGCTAACCATCTACCTGGTTTATTTGCATCTTCAAAGTAGTTCTGTTTTTTTTAAAAAAAACAATTTTATTGGTTTTTTTTAAAACAAACAAAACAAACAAAAAATAAAAGCATCAGCTCTCTTCCGTACTTATATACAAACAGTGTGTCGGTTGGTTCATCAGTTTTGTGCATTCATTTTGTAGTCTCAATTACAGTTAAGTTACATAATAACTCTTATTATCAATCCAAACTTATATGTCCTCATATCATTAGTAAAAAAATCATTTGACTATACTTTTATTCATTCATACTTTATGAGATAACTATAATTTAGGTAATTTATTCTATAACAAATCATATAATCATACCAAATCTATCCTAAAAAACACTTTATAGATATGATGTCAAATAGCAAAAGAAAAAGAAAAAACAAAGATATTCCTTATTATCTAACATTCTAAATATTCTATTATTGTATTTTATCATCCAACCATTGATAGAAAAGGTCCCAAATTTTATAAAATTGTTTATCTTCTTGCTCTCTAATTTCAAATGTCAATCTACTCATCTCAGCACATTCCAATATTTTCTTAATAATTTCTTCCTGCAATGGAATTTTCTCATTTTTCCAATTTTTAGCAAATAAAATCCTAGCCGCAGTTAATACATTTACAATCAGATATTTCAAGTCTTTACTGTATACATCTGGTAAGATTCCCAATAAAAAAAACTCCGGTTTCAAATCTATGTGTTTCTTTGTCATTTTTTCCAACCACATGAGGATTTTAGTCCAGTATTTTCTAGCATCCTCACAAGTCCACCACATATGGTAGTATGAGCCAGGTATCTGATGACATTTCCAGCATTTTTCAGATTTATTCTTGAACATTCTTGCTATCCTTGTCGGGGGAAAATGCCACCTGTAAAACATCTTATACAGATTTTCTTTATAAGCTGTAGACATTGTCATTTTATAATTTTGCGACCATAGTTTCTGCCATTTCTCTAAATCAATCCCATATCCAAAATTCCTCCCCCAAACAATCATAGTTTCTTTAACTTGTTCTTCCTCTAGCTTAATTCCCAATAAATAACCATATAGTTTTTTAATCACCTTTTCATCAGTACCTGTCAAAATCTTATCTAAATCAGTCTGTTTATCATAAAATCCCTCTGGTTTAGAATCTTCATCATACCTTGAGTGTATTTGCACAAATGAAAACCAATTCATCTTTATACCTTGTTCCTCTAGATTTTGTATCGATTTAAGTTCACCCTTTTCATCTAATAATTCCCCATATCTAACTGTTTGTTCCTTCTTATAGATTATAGGATAAGAAAATGCTTCTATAGTCGATAACCAAACTGGAATTTTCAGATAACATTGTTTTTTTATCTTCTCCCAGTTTAACCACAAAGACTCCCGTACATAATGTCTTCGAAAATAACCCTGTGTTTTGGTTCACTTATACCATAAAAAAGCACGCCAACCCAACAACAAATCATGACCTTCTAGTGTCAACAATCTAGTCTTTCTTAATGTTATCCATTCCTTAACCCACATCAAATTTGCAGCTTGATAGTACAACTCCCAATTAGGCAGGCCAAAACCTCCTCTAGTTCTAGCATCTTGCAAAAACTTTAGCTTTATCCTCGCTTTCTTACCTTGCCATATATACTTCAACACAATTTTATTTAAGTCCTTAAAGTAGTCTTTTCCGAGCCTAATTGGTATTGTTTGAAACAAAAATAAGATTCTGGGTAAAATATTCATCTTGATTGTTGAAATCCTCCCTATTAATGACAGTTGTAAGTTTTCCCATTTCTTCAAATCTAAGGCTATCTGTTGTTTAAGTTTAATATAATTATTCTCTTTTAATGTACTACATCTTGATGTCAAATATATCCCCAAATACTTAACCTTGTTCGTAACTTGGATTTTCAACAGGTCTGCCAATTCTTCTCTTTGTCTTAGTAACATGTCCTTTCACAAGATCTTTGTTTTATCTTTATTTATTTTCAAACCAGCCACCTCACCATATGTCTCTATCTTTTCCAATAGCTTCGGAGCTGTTTCTACAGGATCTTCCAAAATAAAGGCTAAGTCATCCGCAAAGGCTTGCAATTTGAATTCTTCCATTTTAATTTTCATTCCTTTTATACTTTTATCTTCTCTAATATTTCTATTCAACACTTCCAGAGTCAATACAAATAGCAAAGGAGATAGGGGACATCCTTGTCTTGTGCCTTTTCTTATATTAATAGAGTCTGTAAGTTCTCCCTCCATCATTACCTTTGCTGTTTGCTTATGATAAATAGCTTCTATTGCTTGGATAAATCTTCTAGCAAAACCCATCTGTTCCAATAGGAGTAACATAAATCTCCAGTTCACATTGTCAAATGCCTTTTGGGCTTCTAGAAATATCAAAGCCATTTGCTTTTCAGGATGTGTCTCATAGTATTCCAAAGTGTCCAGAATTACTCTCATATTGTCTCTAATTTGTCTCTTTGGCAGAAATCCATTTTGATCTGGATGAATAAAATTATTCAGATATTTTTTAAGTCTTTCTGCTAAGATTGAAGCAAAGATTTTATAGTCTGCATTTAATAAAGAAATCGGTCTATAGTTCTTAATTTGCAGTGGATCAGCCTCTTTTGGAATAAGTGTAATGTAAGCCTCTGACCATGTTTTAGGTATCATCTTCTTTGACATAGCTTCATTCATGACTTCTAACAATGGAGTGCTCAATGATTCTTGTAATATTTTGTAGAATTTTGCCAGAAGCCCATCCGGACCTGGTGCTTTCCCATTATTTTGTTTCTTAAGTGCTTGACTTAATTCCATCATTGTTATATTACTTTCTAGCATTTCTTCAGTCTCTTTGGATATCTTAGGTAGGTTTGCATTCTGTAAGTACTGTTTGACTTTTTCCTCATCAATATTCTCTTTCTTGTATAGTTGTCCATAGAAATCTCGAATAATTTCCTTTTTCTCCTTATTACCATAACAAACTTGGCCTTGGTCATCTATTAACTGCGGTATTTTCTTTGACTCTTTCTCCTTTCTCAATTTATATGCTAGCCATCTACTTAGCTTATTTGCATCCTCAAAATAATTCTGTTTAGCATTCCTAATTTTCTGTGCCAGTTCTTCTTTCTCTATTAAGCCCATTTTATGTTTAGTTATGTCCAATTTCAGTTTAATATCTTTTTTCTGTGGCATTTTCTGTAATTCTTTTTCAAGTCTTTTATACTCATCTTCCAAGGCTTTAGTGGCTTGCCTTTTCCTAATATTCTTTTTTCTTATGTAGTCTATTATCAAGCCTCTAGCATATGCCTTCATTGTATCCCAAACATTCTGCATTGAAGTATCTTCTTTTTTATTTTCTTTAAAGAAAAAAGGCAGTTCTTTCTCGATCCATTGTATAAAATCTTTCTCCTTTAAAATAGTATTATTTAACGTCCATCTCGATCTTTTTTTTCGTCCCTTCCATTTAATTGTCAATGGGTTATGGTCTGCCCAAGTACTTGTTTCAATATTTGTTTCTTGAACACTAGATATTAATTCTGTTGAGATCCAAATCATATCTAATCTGGACCATGATAAATGTCTATTTGAATAGAAAGTATATTGTTTGGTTTTAGCATTTCTTTCTCTCCATATATCTTTTAAAGTTAATTCATCTGTCATTTTAAAAAAGGATTTAGGAAGAATCTTTCTATTGTGCTTTGCTGTTGTTGCTATATAGTCCAATTTATTATCCACAATTCCATTAAAGTCTCCCATCATAATTATATTAGCATAGTCCAATCCAGTCATTTTCATGTGTAATTTTTTTATAGAATTCTTCTTGTTTATCATTCGGAGCATAGATTGCAGTCAAGAGTATTTTTATATTATTGTCCATTATTTCCACCATTAATATTCTTCCATCTTCATCAGTGTAAATCAATTTTGCTGGGGTGGCCTCTTTAATATATAAAACCACTCCTCTTTTCTTACATTGAATCAAAGAAGTAAATATTTTCCCTAATTTTGGCTGTACTAACAATTGTTCATGTTGTTTTTTAATGTGTACTTCTTGTAAACAAATTATGTCAAACTTTAATTTCCCTAATTTATGAAAAATCTTCCTTCTCTTAGCAGCTGAATTCAGTCCATTTATATTCATTGTAATCAGTTTTTTCTCTTCCATGATTATATTTTATATTTAGGTTTGGCAGCTCTCGTAGATCTTGGTTCACGTTGGTCTTTGATATCCACCTGTCCACCTACTGCGCCTTCTTTTTCAATCTCCATTTGTTCCTCTTGGAATTCAATTAATGAAACCTCTTTTTCTGCCTCTTCCTCTCTCCTTCCAAAAAATTCTGCGTAAAAAAGTTCTGCTTTCTCGATTGAATCAATTCTGTGTCTCTGTTCTTGCCATGTAAACATCAGTCCTTCTGGGATCAGCCATCTGTAATTCACCTCCTTTTTCAATAGCACTTTGGTCAAAAATTGATATTCTCTTCTCATCTCTCTCACTCTTCTGGGTATTTGTTTTAAGACCAGGATTTCTTTGCCTTTATATTTCAACGTCTTCTCTCTTGCCACTTGTAAAATTTGTGTTTTGATGGATTTTTTGGTAAATCTGATGTGAACTTCTCTGGGTAGATTATTTCTCATCGCATATCTTGTAAAAACTCGGTATATCTCATCTACTCCATCCATCATCTTTTCCTCTGTTATTTCCAAAGCATCAGCCAGAATTTCTATCATTATCGCAGCCAAATCTTGCCCTTTTTCTTCCTCCATGTTTTGAAATCTGAGATAGAATTCTGACCTCTCCATCTCCCACTTCAGCATCCCACTTTTATCTTGTTCAACCACTGTTAGTCTGCTATCAATATTTCCAATCTTCTCCTCTCTTCGTTTACCCTCTTCTTCGATTTTTTGGAGTCTCTCATCGTACTTCACCATCATCTGTTGAATATTTTCCACTTTTTCATCAGTCTTCCCTGTTCTTTGTTCAATGGTGTCTGTTTTTATCTTAAGATCTTGGATTCCTTGCATAATCATCTGTAAAGTTACTTTTTCTTGTTCTTTGTCTTGCTTTAACATTGCCTGAATTGAACGTTGTCCTCCAGATGGTGGGGAGGCAGAAGTAGATGTAGAAGCACTCGGAGGTATGAGTTTCCTACTCATTTTAAATGGTTCCAAATCTTCAAGTTCTTTCAAGTTTTAATCCAATTAGTAAGGTAGCCAATTATAATCCAGAATGGAAACGTCCAATGGTAAAAAGCCCAATAGTAAAGGAGAAAAAAGAAAAAAAAGATTCTTCAGGTTCTTCCAGACCCTAATCCAATTATGAAATAATCCACAATAAAAAATAAAAAGAAGAAGAAGAAGAAGAAGACCCAATAATAATAATAATGAAAAAGAACAGAGCAAAAGAAAGATTTTTTCAGGTTCTTCACACCTTAATCCAGCTAGAAAATCTCAATTAAAAAAAAAGGGGGGGGACCAAAATAATCCAAGAGCATAGATGGAAAGAGCAAAAATCCCAATGAAAAAGGGAATAAAAATAAAAATAAAAATGAGAAATTCTAAGGCTTCCCCTTTAAAATAAAAAGTAAGAATAAAAACATTGCTAGAGTAAAAATTTACAGTAATGCTGGTAAGGAGGGGTAGCGGAACTAAAAAAAGATTTTAAAAAAAGAAACAACACACTGCACTTTGTTTAGTTGTCCAAGGCTCTTGTTATGACTCTCTTCTCTTCCCCACAAGCTTCAAAGCCAAACCTCAGATATTTAATTGTTGATAGAAGAGCACCTGTAATAATATTCTGAAGAGCACCTGTAATAATATTCTGCTGCGCTCTTCCCTCTATCTTATCAAGTTAAAATGTCCTTGAGAAGGAGTCTTTCACAGTTCTCTCCACTTCAAGTGAAATATTTTCAAGCCTCTAGTTGGCAGTGTTACAAAGTTTCTTAATTCTCACTTCCCCCCCTCCTCCGAGAAAAGCGTAATTGAGGTTAAAAAAGAACGGGAGATATATACATATATATATATACAAAAAAATAAATAACCAAAGGGAGCCTCTAGCCTAAAAAAAAATAATAATTAAGAAATCAAAAGGGAGAATAAGAAAGATATATATTAGAGAAGATTCAGTCCGGTTATCTACTAAGTAACAATGAAGTCCGGTAGCAAAAAAATAAAAAAAATAAAGCCTCGCTTTGACGTCTCCCTTTAAAAAACGCCGCTTATTCAGTTTTGTCAAAAATCTCACAGATTTCTTCTTATAATCAAAGTGTCCTTTCAAGCCTCAAAATGTTAAAAAAAAGTTTCTCACCCAGCCAACACACTTTCTCTTTCAGCCTCTTCTTTTCCGGAGCTGCCCCGACTTCAGCAGCTTGGGGGCTGCCTCTCCGCCGCCGGCAAAAGGGACTTCTTCTGGGTCAACCAGGGACTTTGCAGAGTCCCTGGGATCCACAGGGTATACCGTCCCTATGGGACGGTTTAGGTCCGTTTGGACCGGCCGGGGTGAAGATATCGGCTGCAATCTTAGAGCTCGATTGCAAACCGTACTGTCACGGCGCCAGCTCCTCCCCTCCCTTCAAAGTAGTTCTGTTTTGTGCCTCTGATTTCTGTGCTAATTCTTCTTTTACCATTAATCCCATTTTATGTTTAATTATATCTATTTTTAACTTAATGTCCTTTTTCTGTGGCATTTTCTGTAACTCTTTTTCAAGTTCTTTATACTCATCTATACTAATGCCTTAGAGGCTAGTCTTTTCATGATATTTCTTTTCCTTGTATAGTCTATTATCAAGCCTCTGGCATATGCCTTCATTGTATCCCATACATTCTGCGTTGATGTGTCTTCTTTTTTATTTTCTTTAAAGAAAAAAGCCAGTTCTTTCTCCATCCTCTGCATGAAGTCATTTTCTTTTAATATAGTATTGTTTAACGTCCATCTAGATCTTCTTCTTTGTCCTTTCCATTTAATTGTCATTGGATTATGATCTGCCCAAATACTTGTTTCAATATTTATTTCTTGCATATTGGCTAACAATTCTGTTGACATCCATATCATATCTATTCTGGACCATGATGAGTATCATTCATCATAGTGGTTTTTTTAAAAAATTCCAGCCCTACTGGCATCTGCTTGTTCCCTCAACATGGGGACAAACTATCTCGTTTCACCTACGTGAATGGGAAAAGATTATGTGCACCTCAAAAAAATCTCTTCAGTGACTGTGAGTTATTGATTTGAGAATGCCTGACAAATAAAAGTAATCTGCATGATACCCTTTCTGTGGAGTTTATCTGTCTGTGTCAAGCAGTCTGCCACTTGAAACAGAACAGAAATGGCTAGTGGAATTAAAAGGTCATGATTTGAGATTTGGGTGGCATTGAGCTATGGCATAACGAAACTAAAGTTAATATAGATTTCAAAAGCCATTATATTAGGTAGGGCATTCTTAGAGTATATAATAAATATAAATCTAGGTTGTGCCCCAAAAATCCTTTGGAGCTTTCAGTGCAAGAAGTATTTTATAAAAAATAAATTATATGTAAACATAAATAAATGATTAACATTATGATGTTATGGGGATTGTAAAATAATATTAAGATTTGACAATAGGATCTACTTCTCAATGATTTTCTTATATACAATTATCAGAAAGGTTATAACAGATTTTATGGTTTTGAACAATGTATGACTGAATTTGAAACAGAACTATGTATTAATGAGGAACGTGTTATTGCTAAAATGTATAAACTTTTGCTGAAATATGAAACAGAAAAAGAACAAGTGAAAGAATGTATGATAAAATGGGCAAAAAGTTTTTGTTTATTATATACACGAGGATCAGTGTGAAAACTGTGGTTGAAAGGGATGAAATTTACATCGTGTTCCAATCTTAAAGAAAATTTTTGTAAAATGATATATGGTTGGTATTTTTCACCAGAGAAATTCTGTAGAATGTATAAAGGTACTATGAATCTTTGCTGGAAGGTGAACAAAATAAAAGGACATTTTATTGTGTTTGATGGATAAATAAAAAAGCTAACAAATTTTGAATACAAATACATAAATTCAGAAGATTTTAAAAACCAAAGTACAGTTAAACCCACAAGCTTTTTTAAGGATTAATGGGAAGACTTGAAAAAGTAATGTAATTTTGTTTTTGTATATAACAACTTCAGTGAGACTATTATATGTAGGAAAGTGGAAAGGGACAAATGCATGATGAAGATGATAGAACTTGCAGAGATAGCTAAATTAACATCTTTGATTAGAGAAAAGTCAATATCTACAGTTCACATGAAGGAAAATGCCTAGTCCTTGTTGTCCTGGAACAAAAGGGTATAAAGGCCCAAGAGCAGGAAAAATGTCTAATGGGGGAATATGGTATCCTGTTGTATGAACTGAATATCTGGTTAGAGTGGTCAGTCTGGTTAAGATGTTCTTAAACTGCTTTAGATTAAACCAACATAAGTACTGAGCAGAATAGCTTAAGAGGGTATTGCAGATCTTTCCTCAGATTTTCTCACAGCAATAGCCCAGCATTTATCAACCTTGCCAAGGTTGAGAAATACTGATACAGCCATTACCAGGTTGTGCTGCATGCTCAGTATTTTATACAGGTGAAACTCAAAAAATTAGAATATCGTGCAAAAGTTCATTTATTTCAGTAATGCAACTTAAAAGGTGAAACTAATATATGAAATAGACTCATTACATGCAAAGCAAGATAGTTCAAGCTGTGATGTGTCATAATTGAGATGATTACGGCTTACAACTCATGAAAACCCCAAATCCACAATCTCAGAAAATTAGAATATTGCGAAAAGGTTCAATATTCTAGGCTCAAAGTGTCCCACTCTAATCAGCTAATTAAGCCATAACACCTGCAAAGGGTTCCTGAGCCTTTAAATGGTCTCTCAGTCTGATTCAGTAGGAATCACAATCATGGGAAAGACTGCTGACCTGACAGTTGTGCAAAACCATCATTGACACCCTCCATAAGGAGGGAAAGCCTCAAAAGGTAATTGCAAAAGAAGTTGGATGTTCCCAAAGTGCTGTATCAAAGCACATTAATAGAAAGTTACGTGGAAGGGAAAAGTGTGGAAGAAAAAGGTGCACTAGCAGCAGGGATGACCGCAGCCTGGAGAGGATTGTCAGGAAAAGGCCATTCAAAATTTGTGTTGGGGACTTTCACAAGGAGTGGACTGAGGCTGGAGTCAGTGTATCAAGAGCCACCACACACAGATGGATCCTGGACATGAACTTCAAATATCGTATTCCTCTTGTCAAGCTGCTCCTGAACAACAAACAAAATCAGAAGCGTCTTATCTGGGCTAAAGAAAAACAGAACTGGTCTGTTGCTTAGTGGTCCAAACTCCTCTTTT